>NC_066618.1:81208190-81522407 GCF_025201925.1 Gopherus flavomarginatus
CAGTATCAGCCTACTCATCACAAGCAAGGTTGGGTTTGGACCTGCTGCCGTTGCTTACCCCTGGGCTGCCCTCTGCAACCACCAGTACCTGTTGGCCTTATGCTAGGCCGCAGCCTGGAGCTTTCCAGGCTGGAGCTCCCCAGCTCCTCTGCCTTTCCCCAGCCCTGCACCACTCAGGTACCTTGTGTCTAGCTCTCTGCAGCCAGGCCCATCTCCCTCTACAGCTAGAGAGAGACTCTATGGGCTTCTGACTCACGGCCTCTTATAGGGGCCAGTTGGGCCTGATTAGGGCATGGCCACAGTTGAGCCTACTTTCCCCAATCAACCCAGGCTTCTTGCCCCAGCCACAGCCCTCTCCTGGGCTGTTTTAAGCCCTTCAGGGCAGGAGCTGTGTAAGCACCCAGCTACAGGGATGAAGTGCTTGGTATTGGCTTCCGTGGCACCAATAATTTGCTTGGTGGCTTAAAAACCTATAAAAGCAGCAAAGAGTCCTGTGGCACCTTATAGACTAACAGACGTTTTGGAGCATCTGATGAAGTGGGTATTCACCCACGAAAGCTCATGCTCCAAAACGTCTGTTAGTCTTGTCTTGTGCCTGTCTCTCTCTCAGCTATGAGAGGATTTCTGTCTCTTGCTTTCTAATCTTCTGTTTCCAAGTTGTAAGTACAAATATAGTAAGGCAGTAAGGTTTATATTGTTTTCTTTTGTATTTACATGTGTGTGGTTGCTGGAATGTGTTAAATTGTATTCTTTTGAATAAGGCTGTTTATTCATATTTCTTTTAAGCAATTGACCCTGTATTTGTCACCTTAATACAGAGAGACCATTTTTATGTATTTTTTCTTTCTTTTTATATAAAGCTTTCTTTTTAAGACCTGTTGGAGTTTTTCTTTGGTGGGGAACTCCAGGGAATTGAGTCTGTGCTCACCAGGGAATTGGTGGGAGGAAGAAGTCAGGGGAAATCTGTGTGTGTTAGATTTACTAGCCTGACTTTGCATACCCTCTGGGTGAAGAGGGAAGTACTTCTGTTTCCAGGACTGGAAATAGAGAGGGTGGAATCCCTCTGTTTAGATTCACGGAGCTTACTTCTGTGTATCTCTCCAGGAACCCAGAGAGGGAACACCTGGAAGGGAGGGGGAAAGGGAAATGGTTTATTCCCCTTTGTTGTGAGACTCAAGGAATTGGGTCTTGGGGTCCCCAGGGAAGGTTTTTGGGGGGACCAGAGTGCCCCAAAACACTCTAATTTTTTGGGTGGTGGCAGCTTTACCAGGTCCAAGCTGGTAACTAAGCTTGGAGGTTTTCATGCTAGCCCCCATATTTTGGACGCTAAGGTCCAAATCTGGGAATAGGTGCCACAGGACTCTTTGCTGCTTTTGCAGATCCAGACTAACACGGCTACCCCTCTGATACTTAAAAACCTATGAATCTATGAGCCTTAACTGATTTAGCCCAGGCTCTTATTTTAAAATGTTTATTGATAACATTTTAATATTTGATCCCAAGCTGCATTCTAACACCGCATCTACAGAAATAAACATCAACTGAGTACTTTTATTTTCTATGCCAAGGCGGCAGTTTAACGCTGACACAGAATTTGACATGAATACAGTTTGCATTTTACAATAACTGAATTTCCTACAACTTATTCAGAAGCAGTGCTGAATGCTCGCTAGTATGGGGTAGATGAAATATTATTTTTGATGTCTATCAAATATATAAGCACTTTCATCCACATTTCATTATTCTGGTATCTCATATTGTTACTTCAGCACAATATATAGACTAGTAACCCAAAGTACAGTTTCTTAAAGGGATTAGTGAAAACTACTTTGTTTTTAGACGCAAACAATGTTGCTCATTCTTCTGGCGGAGGAAGAAAAGAGAATGCGGTTCAGTTGTTGCTATGATGCTAAATGAAATTTGGAAGCAAGAAGCTGAAAAACCCCTTAGCTGCAGATGTCTGCCATACTTGCTTCACACAGTGACAAGCTGTTCAGCAATATTAGCCCAGCTGTTAACACCCACAGAGGAGTGCTGAGGCTAAGCATTAATCTTACTTTGCGGCTTTTGTCAGTGATACATAGTGGTAGATATAGTGTAATTGATCGCCAGACCAGCAGGAAAATGTTAATGGACAGGTAGTAACGCAGTCTTTTTCTATAGCCAAGATACAAATTCATAGGCTGACTAGTGGCAAATTCCACATTAGGCTGGGAGAAGGTTTGTAAACATCACAGATTGCTGAGATTACACTATTCATATATTGTGGAAAATTGGTGAATCACATTAATGCCAGAGAGAGAGCCACTGCAAACGATCACATGTAAGAAAGTGAACTGGCACGTTAAAAAAAAGTAAAGACCTTGCATCATAAATTCTATTTTGTACATTTGTTTTCACAGATGTGGCCTAGTTTTAAGTTGATAAGTATACTGGTAAATATAACACTGGGCCAGATTCTCAACTGCTGTAAATTGGCCTAACTCCATTGACTTCCATGGAGCAACACTAATTTATGCCAGGTGGAGAGCTGGCCCAATATATTTTGTTAAAGTAACAAAAGCCTATTCATATAAGACTTCATTAATAGCACTTGGTTATTAATGCTTTGTTATCTCTTGGGGCAGGAAATGTTTTCTGTTCTGCATTTGTACAGCATCTAGCACGTGACTCGTGTTCCTACATGCTATGCTAATACACATAATAATAATAATAATTATAATGATGTTTGGCTGAAAAATAAAGTGGTGACTTCATTACTGGGGAGAATTATTGGGTTTGCAAATGAGTGAAATAATAAATAATGCAACAACACTGGATGCCAGATTATCAGAAATAAGATCCACAGTTGTGTGCAAAATGTATGTGTGTGCATATACCCCCCCTTGCCTTTGTGACAACTAACAGGAGTTTCCAGATCATGGGCCCTGGTTCTCATGGGGGAACTTCAATCACCCTGACATTTGTTGAGAGAGCAATACAGCAGTGCACAGACAATCCGGGAAGTTTTCGGAGAGTGATGGGGACAACTTCCTGGTGCAAGTGTCGGAGGAACTGGGCAGCACAGTATGGGGAGGAGATGAGTAGCCCTCAGTGGTGAAAGAACAGGTTAAGGACTCTTTGGAAAAGCTGGACATGCACAAGTCCGTGCGGCTGGATCTCATGCATCTGAGGGTGCTAAGGAAGTTGGCTGATGTGATTGCAAAGCCATTGCTATTATCTTTGAAAACTTGTGGAGATCGGTGGAGGTCCTGGATGACTGGAAAAAGGCAAATTTATTTCCCATCTTTAAAAAGGGAATAAGGAGAATCCGGGAAACTACAGACTGGTGAGCATCACCTCAGTCCCTGGAAAAATCATAGAGCAGGTCCTCAAGGAACCCATTTTGAAGCACTTGGAGGAGAGGAAGGTGATCAGGATCAGTCAACATGGATTCACCAAGGGCAGGTCATGCCTGACCAATCTGATTGCCTTCTATGATGAGATAACAGGCTCTGTGGATATAGGGAAGGCAGTGGGCATGATATAGCTTGACTTTAGCAAGGCTTTTGATACAGTCTTCCATAGTATTCTTGCCAGCAAGTTAAAAAAGTATGTATTGGATGAATGGACTATAAGGTGGATAGGAAGGTGACTAGATTGTCGGGCTCAATGGGTAGTGATCAACAGCTCGATGTCTAGTTGGCAGCCAGTATCAAGCAGAGAGCCTCAGGGGTCTGTCCTGGGGCTGGTTTTGTTCAACATCTTCATTAATGATCTGAATGATGGGATGGATTGCACCCTCAGCAAGTTCACGGATGACACTAAGTTGGGGGAGAGGTAAATATGCTGGAGGGTAGGGACAGGGTCCAAAGTGACCTAAGCAAATTGGAGGATTGGGCCAAAAGAAATCCAGTGTGGTTCAACAAGGACAAGTGCAGAGTCCTGCACTTAGGACAGAAGAATCCCATGCACTGCTACAGGCTGGGAACTGACTAGCTAAGTGGCAATTCTGCAGAAAGGACCTAGGGATTACAGTGGATGAGAAGCTGGATAGGAGTCAGCAGTGTGCCCTTGTTGCCAAGAAGGCTAATGGCATATTTGGCTGCATTAGTAGGAGCATTGCCAGCAAATTGAGGGAAGTGATTATTACCCTCTATTTGGCACTGGTGAGGCCACATCCAGAGTACTGCATCCAGTTTTGGGCCCCCCACTACAGAAAGGATGTGGGCAAATTGGAGAGAGTCCAGCAGAGGGCAATGAAAATGATTAGGGGGCTGGGGCACATGACATATGAGGAGAGGCTGAGGGAACCGGGCTTATTTAGTCTGCAGAAGAGAAGAGTGAGGCGGGATTTAATAGCAGCCTTCAACTACCTAAAGGAGGGTTCCAAATAGGATGGAGCTAGGCTGCTCTCAGTGATGGCAGATTACAGAACAAGGAGCAATGGTCTCAAGTTGCAATGGGGGAGGTCTAGGCTGGATATTAGGAAAAAACTATTTCACTTGGAGGGTGGAGAAGCACTGGAATGGGTTATCTAGGGAAGTGGTGGACTCTCCATCCTTAGAGGTTTTTAAGGCCTGGCTTGACAAAGACCTGGCTGGGATGATTTGCTTTGAGCAGGGGATTGGACTAGATGACCTCCTGAGGTCTCTGCCAATCCTAATCATCTATGATTCTATGAGTGTGACCACCAGTGTGCACACACAAATTGCGCCTTTAACCTTTAAACACTCAAGTGCCTTATTTGAATGCACAATTGCAGTAACTACCTGCACCAATGTAGTGCAGACTCCTGTGCATGTGCCTCGATGGGACTCGACATGGATGCAGACATTAACACTAGCACACTTTGATACAGGATCAGAGCTATAATGAGGATATTATTGATATCAGCTTCCAATGATCTTGATTCTGGTGTCGAACTGTTTTTTACACCAGTGTAAATCTTTTGATTTCAGAGGAGTCACCCCTGATTTTTGAAGTTGGATAGTAAAATCCATTTGAAATTTTCTGGCATAGATTCCTGCTCTCACCCCCCGTCCCCCACCCCATACCCCTAGGAAATATGCTTTATAGCAGCTGCCTTTTCCTAGGATCTCAAGGCCAAATGGCACCTAATGATTTCTCTCGAGGAAGCAGATGTTAAAATTTTTGACACATGCTCCTTTGTTGTCAGCCTTTCAACATTTGTTGCCTAATCCCTTTGGTATTAATTTTATACAGATTAGCTTTCCTGGATGCTAATTTGCATGCTCTATCAACCTAAACAGAAAAGATATAGTCCATAAGTCACATTTATTAGCAGCAGCATGGCTCCTGAGGTGCCCATTTACTTCATTTCACATCTCTAAATCGATGGGAGGAGCTAATAATTAACCATGTTCCTTTTAAGAGGAAGAGAGCAGTCACTAAAAGGAGTGATGCAGTAGGAATTACTTCAAAATATTTTCTCATTAATTTATGTTAACCCCTCAAAGTGCTGTAATATTGCTGCAGAAGATGGTTTAAAGTTATTTTCAAAAGAAAACCCTATTTAACCCTTTGAAATCAGCTATACCTCAGATAACCAGCATCTGAGCATTAGCTAATTTCCAAGGTGTTAAGTTCTCCATTAATGGGTGCCAGTGGCCGGGAGGAGTGAGACTTTCTAGTTCTCGGGGACATGGAAGAGTCAGATCTCGTACCTGTGGGGACACCAGACTGGTCCCATACCTATCTATACTGTTTCCCATCTCCACCTGCTGTCAGTTCCTAACTCATCCCTTGTGTCAGGAATCAGCCAGGGAAGACAACACAGAGTTGAAGGGCATGGCAGAAGTGGGGATGAATAATGTGGAAGGAACAAGATGGGAAGGAAGGGAAGTGGGGAGGAGATGTTCAGTTCCTATTGTGTGTGAGATCAAAACAGTAATACATTCTTCAGTTAAGGAACCTTTGAAATGTGCTGGGGGCTGATGCCATCTGTAGGCCCTACAATGCATCATTCTATGATTTTTAGGGAATCCTTTATATTCTAATGAGGATACTTAGTGTTTCCAGTTACACTCAGGAAAAAATAAATAAACTTCAAATAAAACTTTTTTTCATAATTGTAACAGCCATTACTGCTTTCCAAGGAAAACCAGAATTCACATTACATGGGAATTCAAGAATCGTTTAGAATCATGTCCCTTCTGGGCTCTTAGTTTTCAATGCTAATATAACATGGTGTTGGGGTGATGTTGATTGTCCTCTGGAATTCACTGAACAGTACCATGATATTGGACACAAAGCTATTTTCTCTGTTTATGTGCTGTGCTCTTCCCCCACTCGCTCCTTTCATTATAGTGCTGACATTATGGGGTTTTTCCTGCCTCTTCAGCTAGTTGTGCTGTCAAGTTAGGATTAACAGCAACACCAGGGGTGCTAGCAGCGTGACTTAGCACTGACGCTGTTCATGTACAGAAGAGGGGAGTCTGATTCTCGCTTCTGAGCATTTAAACAAATATTTGTAGGGAAACCAGCTGCATTAAAAGTCTGGTCAGCGGCACAGCAGGGCAAAAAAGCAGTGGCATGTCCCCCCTCTGACTCCTAGGCATAGGGGCAGCCAGGGGATTCTGCAGGCGCCACCCCTGTAGCTTCCGTTAGCCGCAGTTCCCAGCCAATGGGAGCTGCAGAACTGATGCTTGGGATGAGGGCAGTGTGTGGAGCCCTCTGGCTGCCCTTATATGTAGGAGTCAGAGGCAGGACATACTACTGCTTCCAGGAGCCGCTTGAGGTAAGAGCAGCCCAGAGCCTGCACCCCGACCGCCTCTCAGGCCCCAACTCTGTGCCCCAGCCCTGATCCCACTCCTTCCCTCCAAACCTGTTGGTCCCAGCCCGGAGACCCCTCCCGCACCCTGAATCTCTCATTTCTGGCCCTACCCCAGAGCCCGTACCCCCAGCCCTGAGCCTGTACCCCTTCCCACTCCCCAGCCCCTTGCCTCAACTCGGAGCCCCCTCCCATACTCCAAACCCCTCAGCTCCACCCCCCAGCCCAGAGCACCATCCTACACCCCAAACCTCTCATCCCCATCCCAGAGTCTGCAACCCCAGCTGGAGCTCTCACATCCCCCACCCCCACACCCTAACCACCTGCTCCAGCCCAGAGCCCCCTCCCACACTCCAAATCCTTCAGCCCCATTCCAGAACCCCACCCTGCATCCCAAATCCCTCATCCCTGGTCCCACCCCAGAGCCTGCACCCCCAGCCAACGCCCTCACCACCTCCCGCACCCCAACACCTTGAGCCAGCCTCGTGAAAATGAGCAAGTGAGTGAGGGTGGGGAAAGTGAGTGACAGAGGGCGGGGGGATAGAGTCAGCAGGAGGCAGGGACTTAAACATGGAAGGGCATGCTTAGTCCTGTCATGGCACTGGGCAGCTCCTGCCTACCATTGAAGGGATAGATTAGATGTTCCCGATGCCATGAGGGTGCTGATTGCCAAGGTGCAGGTGTCAGGTGCAATATGTGACAAAGACCCAATATAAGGGGCACCAAAAAATGTATTCGTGCTAGAACCTTTAAATGGTTTCTGAGTTATTTCTTTAGTATATGGGACTTCTTATTCGCTTGATATTTTCTCTCTGTTGTAAAGAATTTTTAACATCAAAAGGTACAGGGCATCAAATGTGCCAAACATGGATATCTTGGGGAGTAAAATGAATGACAGCCCTCCAGCAGTAGGTTGAGAGCACTAGTACAGTGACCCCAGGAGAATGGATGCTACCAATTTATGACAAATAAATTAACATGTCAGATAAAGCCCTCAAGATATATAAAGAAACCTTATTCAAGAGTGCCTGGCTGCCAGAATGAATTTCCAGGGAAAATCCTCTAGAACAGTAGCATCTGTTCATTACTGAAATACTGGCAAAGATACACAAATGCCATTGGGAGGACAGGCTGCACTATAAAACTGCTGCTAAGCGAAGGGTTATGCAAGCAAATTTCTGCAAGGAATCCCATTTGGCCTGCTGCTATTTTGGCCAACTGCGGAAAATCATTGCTTCTGATGGGGGAAACCATGCAACTCTGATAGTAAAACAAACAAAAGAAACTCAGAGAACATTAAGTTTGCATGCTTCAACGTTGAAAAGAAAAGCAATGACAAATATAAGGTTGCACATGCAGCCACAACTCATATAACACTGTCCTGCTGTGCAGTCTCATACAATCACATACTCTTGCTCAAATAATACGCTACCAGTTATTTACTTTAAAACCAAACCTGATTGCATCTGGAGAGGTGGTTTCCAGGGCCCCTTATGAGGGATTCACCCCTCTCTTAAAATTATTCAGGCTGGATGCTATGCTATATGTTTCAGCATATTTTTCAGGAACAAAGTATAAATATTTCTGCACAATGACTTTTAATGCTGTATTAGGCCCTCAGTCCTGCAATGAGCTCTGCATGACTACTAAAGTTGGACAGTTTTAAATCGGCAGCTCTGTATAACTTACATCCAAGAGTTTTAAGGGAGCTCGGTGGATCAATAATACTGATTTTCAGTAAGTCTTGGAACAACAGAGAAGTTCCAGAAGACTGGAAGAAAGCTAATATGCCAATATTTTAAAATGATAAAAGGAATGACCCAGGTAATTATAGGCTTGTGTCTCAGGGTGCTCACACCCCCTGGACTGTGCCTCCTATGGGCTGCTCTGGGAATAGCTCTTTTCTAGGTCTGACACCTCCCCTTGCAGTCACTCCTCCTGTTGTCCTCTCTCTGGCCCCTTTCTCGCACCAAGAACTGCAGCTTTCCTTTTTGTGACAGCCCTCTGGCCAGGTCACTATGTGGTTTCCCCTTACGGACCTGCTGCCTTGGCGCTACCACTTTGTCAGTGGCTGTTAGGGGAACCGGGGCCCACCACTACTCCGGGTTCCAGCCTGGGGACCCTGTAACATGCCGCCAAGATCTGTTCAGTCCCCACCCTCACTGTTCTCTTCCTGGGCTGCTTCCTATCCACCTCCCACAGGCTTTGTTCTCACCCCTTTCCTCTTCTGAGCATGCCCTTCCCGCAGAGTCAGTGTGCTTCTCTTTCCCTGGGGTCCCTCCTTCCACCTCTTATGCACAGAGGGTGGCTGCAGACTTCCTCACTGCCACCATTTCTGTTGCCAGCTTCCTGGCTTTATACTAACCCAGCTACTCCTGCTCAACTGAGCTCCACCTTCCAATCACCACCCTAAGCCCCTCATGTTTGGCCTATCACATTAATTAGTCCTTTCTCAGCTTTCTCAGGAATGGTGTGGGGTGAACATCCCATCACAGCCTGCCAGTCTGACATCAATCACGGACAAGATAATGGAGCAGTTAATATGGGAGTCGATTAATAAAGAATTAAAGGAGGGTGCTATAGTAAATGCCATTCAACATGGATTTATGGAAAATAGATTCTGTCAAACTAACTTGATAGCTTTTTGATGCAATAAGTTTGATAAAGGTAATAGTGTTGATGTAATATACTTGGCCTTCTGCAAGGCATTTAACTTGGTACCACCTGACATTTTGATTAAAAAAACTAGAACGATATAAAATTAACATGGCACATGTTAAATGGATGGCTAACTGATGGTTAACCGAGGTCTCAAAATGTAACTGTAAACAGTCATCAAACAGGCGTGTTTCTAGTGGGGATTGGTTCTTGGCTGTATGCTATTCAACACTTTATTAATGACTGAAGAAAACATAAAATCATCACGGATAAAGTTTGCAGATGAACAAAAATTGGTGGTGTCATTAGTAATGAAGAGGATAGGTCACTGATTCAACATTATCTGGATTTCTTAATAAGCAATATTCATTTTAATATGGCTAAATGTAAATGTATACTTCTTGGAACAAGGAATGTAGGATACTTACAGGATGAAGGACTCTATCCTGGGAAGCAATGACTGAAAAAAGATCTGGGGGTCATGGTGGATAATCAGACGAACATGAGCTCTCAGTGTGATGCTGTGCCCAAAAGGGCTAACGCAATGCTTGGATGCATAAACGGGAATCTTAAGTGAAACTAGAGAGGTTATTTTACAACTGTATTTGGCACTAGTTTGACTGCTGCTAGAATACTGTGTCCAGTTCTGGTGTCCACAATTCAAGAAAGATTTTGATCAATTGGGAAGAGTTCAGAGAAGAGCTAGGAGAACGATTAACATGCTGTGTAGCGATAGACTCAAGGAGCTCAATCTATATAGCCTTATAAAGAGAAAGTTAAGGGGAGGTTTGATTACAGTCTATAGGTACCTAATGGAGAACATATATTTAACAGTAGGCTCTTCAATCTAACAGACAAAAGTATAGAACACAATCCAGTGGCAGGAAGTTGAAGCTAGATGAAGTCAGACTGGTAATAAAGTGTTAACTTCTAACAGTGAGGGTAAGTAACCACTGGAATAACTTACCAAGGGCATGGTGGAGTCTCTATCAGTGGCAATTTTTAATACAAGATTGGATGTTCTTGTAAAAGATCTGCTCCGGGAATTATTTTGGGGAAGTTCTATGGCCTGTGTTATACTGGAGGTCAGACTAGATGATCACAGTGGTCCCTTCTGCTTGGAACCTATTAAATCTGTAAATGGATCCAACATGTAGCTCATTGAAGAGTCTAGGGCTATGTTTGTTTTCCAAGTGGCGCTACCTCTCTTCTTGGTCATCTTTATGAGAAGGCTGTTTTGTTCAAAAGGTAAAATGAATAGAATCCCCTCTGCAAACACATGCACCCCGGCAGATGGGTTTATAAGAGCCTAAAGAGGAAAGTTACTACAAGATCCTCTTGTTAAAAAATTGGTAGCATGACACTGACCATAGCACTCTGTTACTTGTGGATTTTTATATGTATCATAACATTTTTTTGCTTTGTTATGTTTTTTTAAATCAATGAATAATCTTACAATGTTCAACTGGAATCTTTGTGTAAACCAGTATTAGGTAACCATGAGCGTATTTTTCATCGCGGAAGTACAGAAAGAAGGGAGAGTGTTGTTATAGTAGAAGAATAATGTCTGTTCAGTTCTCATTGCATCGTGTACAACAGTCTTTTTGATAAGAGTTTAAGGGATGATTTATGAATAGTGAATGTTCACACTATGCCACTGGCAAATTGTTTATTTTTTATAAAATCCAGAGGCTGTAAATATGTATGTATGAACTGAAATCACTGTAGAATGTGTTATAAAGTAGTTTATCAAATTAGACGTTAAGAGTGAAATTTTGGCTTCACTGACGACGATGGCAAAAGTCTCACTGACTTCAGAAATGCCAGGATTTCATCTCAGGATTCTTGTTCATATTAAAAATGCCCATAGGGAAATTCCATAGTGAGCTTTGTTCTACGCAAATTACGTACATAGTTACACTTTGATCTTAAGCTGAAAGCCATTTTGTTTGAGAGCTACAATACCTTAACAGAGCAATGTCTCTTGCTAGATGTTTTAATATGTAAAATGGATTAACTTGTGAGTAACTTTTATGTTACATTTGTCTGTAGATCAGCAATTCAGAAGCTGGGAGCGGAAGTATTTGAAAAGGTTTACAGCTATCTTAAGAAAGCAAGACAGCAGAATGCAAGTGAAGATGAGATCCGGGAATGCCTGGAGAAAGTGGTTTCTAGAGCAAGCGACTGTTTTGAAGTGGATCAGCTTCTCTACTTTGAGGATCAGCTGCTTGCCTTAGCTCCAGTGTAAAATGTACATCAGAAATGGCCAACACTGGAGATATGTGAAAACGCCGTTACACCCTTACAAGCCAGCAAACAAGTACTGTATTATTGGGGGCCAGAGAGGTGCACATCATGGTGACAATCTTTTTTCCCCACTTGTTTTATTGCATCAACAAGTGTATTCCCTTAAGTCCAGATTCTTCACTCACGGGTTGTTCTCATTGACTTTAATGGTGCACGATCAGGGTCCCAGTGATGTCAATGAGAGTTTTGCCACTGATTTCTATGGTAGCAGCAGTGGGCTCTGATCCAGCAAGACATTAAGCACATACTTAAATGTTTTGCTGGATTTGGCCTTGAACAGCAGTATGTGTATATGTGTGTGTGTGTGTGTGTGTGTGTGAGTGTGTGTGAGTGTGTGTGTTTATATACATTGTGACAAAGTTCCTCCTCTACCTTGGTGGGTCCTGTGCTTATTGGCAGATTTGCTCACCTCAGTGATCTTCCCCACAGTCTGGATCAACTCCTCCTGTGTCTGATCAGGAGTTGGGAGGTTTGGGGGGAACCCAGGTCCGCCCTCTACTCTGGGTTCCAGCCCAGGGCCCTGTGGATTGCAGCTGTCTGTAGCGCCTCTTGTAACAGCTGCATGACAGCAACAACTCCCTGGGCTACTTCTCCATGGCCTCCTCCAAACATCTTCTTTATCCTCACCACAGGACCTTCCTCCTGGTGTCTGATAACGCTTGTACTCCTTAGTCCTCCAGCAGCACACCCTCTCACTCTCAACGCCTGGTGCCTCTTGCTCCCAGCTCTTCACACACACTTCCTCTCCTCTGGCTCCTCCTCGCCTGACTGGAGTGAGCTCCTTTTTAAACCCAGGTGCCCTGATTAGCCTGGCTTGATTGGCTGCAGGTGATCTAATCAGCCTGTCTGCCTTAATTGGTTCTAGCAGGTTCCTGATTACTCTAGTGCAGCCCCTGCTCTGGTCACTCAGGGAGCAGAAAACTACTCATCCAGTGACCAGTATATTTGCCCTCTACCAGACTCCTGTACCACACTGGTCTGGGTCTGTCACAACACATACATGTGTACGTGTATATATGGTTACTCAGTTATCAGAAATCATACATTAGTTATTGCTCTGTTGAAGGCCTGTATTTCACCTGAGTGCCCTTTAAAAGAGCCATACAAAAGAGGGAGCGAGAGAGACAGGAGGCCTGACCTGAAGCCTGCTGAAATCCATGAAAATTTTTCCATGAACTTCTGTGGATTTTGGATCAAGTCCATAATGTACAACTAGAAAAATAAATCCATTTTGGCTTCTTCACAGATCTTGTTAACTTTTTATCTCCATATTTATGTTGCCTTCTCTAAAAGCATAATACTTCTACTTATGTCAAGTACCCCTCACCCCACCTATTATGACCCCTTACCTTCTCTTCGTAACGCTTTCCCTTTTTGTTCTGCTGGCTGATCACCTTCACCATGACTTGTTAAGCTCTATATGCGGGATAAATATAATACTATATATCAGGTTCTCAGGTGAGCCTTGGGCCAAATTCACTTTAGACTTCTCGCCATAATCAGACCTTTACATTGCCTGTTCTTGTGCAGCACACTGCAATCCTTTGAATATACTCAGGTGGGGAGTGCGCAACAATGGCCTCAAAATCATTGCAATTTGATCTTGGGCAGGCCAGGCCATTATGGCTGGGAGCTGCAGATACTTAGCATCTTTGGAAAGAAAGTCAGCCACTAACCTCTCTATGCCTCAATTTGCCAATCTGTAAAATGGGACTAATGATACTTCTTCTGGTGTGTGGCTTCTGATGGCACAAACAATGAATTAGGTGTTGGTATCTATCTATTTCTATCATGGCAGCATCATCCAGGGACATCAAAAGCATCCATCCACCATCAGGAGGATCAAGCGGGCAGTCCATAAGCAGATGGCGTGCTGTTTGTTCTTGAGATCCCCAGGGGCAGGAAAGGGAGCTCAAGAAGCTCCAATGGTAAGATACAAGTTAAACTGCCAGTGACCACAACATATCTTCTTGTAGCGAGGAAGGATCTTCTGGTTCATATGGTTGTTCGGAGTAGCATGTGAGTGCTCATCCAGAGAGACTATGGGATGCAGATCTGAGTTGTCTATCTGCTAGGAAATGCACCAGCAATCCAAAATATATTCCCTTACCACCTGTTGCTGTTCCTTAGAAAAGTTACGTCTGCTGTATTGTCTGAGAGGCGCAACTATTTTAGAAAAGGAGCGTCTTGACTTTGGCCAGTGTGTTTGATATGGCTTTGAGATGAAATTGTGAAGTAAGTGATCTTGATAGTTAGCTATGCACAGTAATGTGGCCAGGGCCTTGTCCTCACACCTAATTGCAGCAGGAGCAATGCCACCAAGACTGGAAGGCTGGAGACTGGTGTCATCTGGGTTGCACCAGTGATGACGCAAAGGGCAGAGTGGATTGTTGAGTCCAACTTTCCACAATGACTTCTGGACCCTGTGCTGCCACACAGTATTAAACAGCTGCAATAACTAGAGCTTTGGTAGATGTCCATAAGGTTGCAGTGCCAGCACCCCATAAATTACCGGCAAGACTGCAGAGAAGTGCGGAGCTCGATTTTAGCACATGTTCTCAATGTGCTGTTGGAAGGACAGAGAGTAGTCACGCTTTATAATGATACTGGCCCACCTTTGTAAAGTGCTTTGAGAGCCTTTGAAGGAAGGTGCTGTAGAAGTGAAGTCTTATTAGTCCATTTTAGTATTAAAACAAACAGTAGAAATAAAGAATTTGCCCATATAGCCAAACAAGGTAAAGCATTATGATCACTTCAGCACAAGTCAATTAGAGTTTGTATTAGGAACACAGAACAGCATGGAGGCAGACCTCCACTCTGAACTTTCATAAAAGCAGGGATCAAAAGTCCTATTTCTCACTTGTGGTAATTAGTGTCCATATACTGAAGTAGTGGCTCTAGGTCAGGACTGCTTGAAGGCCCTTTTACATTATTTAGCTTGGTATGTATGGCCCACATCACCATAGTGGCTGTTTCTGTTCCTGCACATAATTTCTGTTAAACCTATTAAAAGCTGAAGTGCCCAAAGCACAGGCGGCAATTTTCCCCCGGATATGGGAGAAATGTCTGGAGCATGCAAGAGCCAATTAGCCAGCAAAGCAACCAATAAATAATTTATATACAGCAATACTCCTGGGGGCATTCTGTGCCAAAAAATTGAAAATTCTTCACCAAAACATTAACATTTCATAATCATGCCAGTTTCAATTATTTTGGTAATTGATTTCAAAATATCTGTCAGCAAATATGTCTGTAACAATACAGACACACACAAAAATTCCCTGAGGAGTAGAGAGTTAAAGAAACCCCTATGACAATCCAAATCCTGTTTCTCTGCCCCTTTCTCCTCCCCAGAGCCCAGCTGGGGGGCCCCCACAGCCAGTATACCTGAACTCCCTCCTCCCCAGAGCCCAGCCATGGGGCCCCCAAGTCCATATATCCATACTCATTCCCCTGCAGAGTCCAGCTGTGCCCCCCCAGCCCAGACACCCACACCCCTCTCTCTCCAGAGCCCAGGGATCCAGAGGGAGAAACAGCTTGATGCTTGGTCCCTGACTTATGTGGAGTTTCCTACACACTGCTGTATGCTGCCCTCAGAGCATGCTGGGAACAGCAGGTGCCAGGAACCCTCCAGCTCCCTCCTCCTCCCCGCAGCAGTGTCTTCTATATGGGGTGCTGGGCTCTGCCAGGTCCAGCAGCCCCTAGTGGCGGCTAGCAGTACTGCAGTCCATTTCTGTAACGCATCAGGCAGGCTGGACTAACTGTTAAGGCCAAAAAGTGTCAAATAGGCCAAAACAGAGTGACTTACCTGGGGCACCAGGTGGGTCGAGGAACCATAAACCCCCTACAGGCCAAGGTGGCTGCTATCCAAACGTGGCCTGTCCCAAGGTCAAAGAAACAGGTCCAATCCTTCTTAGGCTTGGCCGGGTACTACAGGCGATTTGTACCACACTACAGCCAAATCACTGCCCCACTGACTAACCTGACCAAAAAGACCCAGCCAAATGCAGTTAAGTGGACTGATGAGTGTCAAAAGGCCTTTACCCAACTTAAGGCAACGCTCATGTCTGACCCTGTGCTCAGGGCCCCGGACTTTGACAAGCCATTCCTAGTAACCACGGATGCATCTGAGCGTGGTATAGGAGCAGTTCTCATGCAGGAAGCAACGGATCACAACTTCCATCCTGTCGTGTTTCTCAGCAAGAAACTGTCTGAGAGGGAAAGTCACTGGTCAGTCAGTGAAAAGGAATGCTACGCCATTGTGTACGCCCTGGAAAAGCTACGCCCATATGTTTGGAGACAGCGGTTCCAGCTACAAACTGACCATGCTGCACTAAAGTGGCTTCATACTGCCAAGGGGAACAACAAGAAACTTCTTCGTTGGAGTTTAGCTCTCCAAGATTTTGATTTTGAAATTCAGCACATCTCAGGAGCTTCTAACAAAGTAGCTGATGCACTCTCCCGTGAGAGTTTCCCAGAATCCAGTAGTTAAAAAGTGTTCTTAAAATGTAGAAGTCTGTTAGTTATATACTTAGTGGTATATGTAAAGGTGCATGTGTTGTATTAATCTGTTTATTTTAAAGTTCTAGGAGGAAATCGCCGCCAGTGAGCTTCCCCACTGTCTGCAATTTGGGGGGCGTGTCATAAACAGATAGCTAAGGGTTAATGTCTCTTAACCTGGAAAGAAGTAACCTGAAACACCTGACCAGAAGTAACCTGAAACACCTGACCAGAGGACCAATCAGGAAACAAGACTTTTTCAAATCTGGGTGGAGGGAAGTTTGTGTGTGGGTCCTTTGTTCTTTGTCTTGAATCTGTCCCTCTCGGCTATGGGAAGGATTTTTCTGTTTCCTGCTTTCTAATCTTCTGTTTCCCAGTTGTAAGTACAAAAAAGATAAGACAGTGATTTATATGTTTTTTTTTTATTTTGTATTTACATGTGTGTAGTTGCTGGAGTGCTTTGAATTCTATTCTTTTTGAATAAGGCTGTTTATTCATATTTCTTTTAAGCAATTGACCCTGTATTTGTCATCTTAATACAGAGAGACCATTTTAATGTATTTTTTCTTTCTTTTTATATAAAGCTTTCTTTTAAGACCTGTTGAAGTTTTTCTTTAGTGGGGAACTCCAGGGAATTGAGTCTGCAGCTCACCAGGGAATTGGTGGGAGGAAGAAGTCAGGGGGAAATCTGTGTGTGTTAGATTTACTAGCCTGACTTTGCATACCCTCTGGGTGAAGAGGGAAGTACTTCTGTTTCCAGGACTGGAAATAGAGAGGGTGGAATCCCTCTGTTTAGATTCACGGAGCTTGCTTCTGTGTATCTCTCCAGGAACACCTGGAGGGGGGAAGGGAAAAGATTTATTTCCCTTTGTTGTGAGACTCAAGGGATTTGGGTCTTGGGGTCCCCAGGGAAGGTTTTTGGGGGGACCAGAGTGCCCCAAAACACTCTAATTTTATGACATGGTGGCAGCTTTACCAGGTCCAAGCTGGTAACTAAGACTCATAGACTCATAGGTCAGAAGGGACCAATCTGATCATCTAGTCTGACCTCCTGCACAAGGCAGGCCACAGAACCCCACCCATCCAATTTTATACAACCCCTATCCCAGGACCGAGTTATTGAAATCCTCAAAAATGGTTTGAAGACCTCAAGCTGCAGAGACACCACCAGCAAGCGACCCATGCCCCACGCTGCAGGGGAAGGCGAAAAACCTCCAGGGCACCTGCCAATCCGCCCTGGAGGAAAATTCCTTCCCGACCCCAAATATGGCGATCAGCTAAACCCTGAGCATGTGGGCAAGAGTCACCAGCCAGCACCCAAGAAGGAGTTCTCCGCAGCAACTCAGTACCCATCGCATGCAACATCTCCCCGCAGACCATTGAGCAGACCTGTCTGGTGGTAATTCAAGATCAATTGCCCAAATTGACGATCCTATCATAACATCCCCTCCATATACTTATCAAGCTTTGTCTTAAAGCCAGGAAAGTCTTTTGCCCCTACTACTTCCCTCGGAAGACTATTCCAGAACTTCACTCCCCTAATGGTCAGAAACCTTCGTCTAATTTCAAGTCTAAACTTCCTAATATCCAGTTTATACCCATTCGTCCTCGTGGCTACATTAGTACTAAACTTAAATAATTCCTCTCCCTCCCTAACGTTAACCCCCTTGATATATTTATATAGGGCGAGCATATCCCCCCTCAGCCTTCTTTTGGCCAGGCTAAACAAGCCAAGCTCTTTGAGTCTCCTTTCATAAGGCAGTTTTTCCATTCCTCGGATCATCCTCGTAGCCCGTCTCTGAACCTGTTCCAGTTTGAATTCATCCTTCTTGAACATGGGACACCAGAACTGCACACAGTATTCCAGATGGGGTCTCACCAACGCCGTATACAACGGTACTAACACCTCCTTATCCTTGCAGGAAATACCCCGCCTGATGCATCCCAAAATCGCATTTGCTTTTTTAACAGCCGTATCACATTGGCGACTCATAGTCATCCTGCTATCAACCAGTACCCCAAGGTCCTTCTCCTCCTCCGTCGCTTCCAACTGATGCGCCCCCAACGTATATCCAAAATTCTTATTATTAATTCCTAAATGCATGACCTTGCACTTTTCACTATTGTATTTCATCCTATTTCTATTACTCCAGTTTACAAGGTGGTTCAGATCTTCTTGAATAGTATCCCTGTCCTTCTCCGTGTTAGCAATACCCCCCAGCTTCGTGTCATCCGCGAACTTTATTAGCACATTCCCGCTCTTTGTGCCAAGGTCAGTAATAAAAAGGTTAAATAAGATCGGTCCCAAGACCGATCCTTGAGGGACTCCACTGGTGACCTCCTTCCAGTCCGACAGTTCACCTTTCAATACGACCCTCTGGAGTCTCCCCTTTAACCAGTTCCTTATCCACCTTACAACTTTCATATTCACTCCCAGCTTTTCCAATTTAACTAACAGCTCCCCGTGCGGAACCGTGTCGAACGCCTTACTGAAATCTAGGTAAATTATATCTACCGCATTTCCTTTATCTAAGTAATCCGTCACCTTCTCAAAGAAGGAGATCAGATTGGTTTGGCACGATCTACCTTTAGTAAATCCGTGTTGCAGTTCGTCCCAATTACCATTGACCTCTATGTCCTTAACTACTTTCTCCCTTAAAATTTTTTCCAAGACCTTACATACTACAGACGTCAAGCTAACAGGCCTATAATTACCCGGCTCACTCTTTTTCCCTTTCTTAAAAATAGGAACTACATTAGCAATCCTCCAGTCATACGGCACAACACCCGAGATTATCGATTGCTTAAAAATTCTCGCTAACGGGCTCGCAATTTCACGCGCCAGTTCCTTTAATATCCTCGGGTGGAGATTGTCCGGGCCCTCCGACTTCGACCCATCAAGCTGTTCAAGTACGGCCTCTACCTCAGTTGCAGTAATATCCACTTCCATATCCACATTCCCGTTTATCATCCCTCCATCATCGCAAGGTTCCTCACTAGTCTTATTAAAAACCGAGGCAAAGTACTTGTTTAGATGTTGGGCCATGCCTAGGTTATCCTTAACCTCCATTCCATCCTCAGTGTATAGCGGCCCCACTTCTTCTTTCTTTGTTTTCTTCTTATTTATGTGGCTGTAGAACCTTTTACTATTGGTTTTGATTCCCTTCGCAAGTTCCAGTTCAATGCGGCTTTTAGCCTTCCTCACTTTATCCCTACATGTTCTGACTTCAGCAAGGTAGCTTTCTTTACTGATCCTGCCTTCCTTCCACTCCCTGTAAGCTTTCTGCTTTTGTCTAATCCCCTCTCTGAGTTGCTTGCTCATCCAGTTTGGCCTGCAACTCCTGCCCATGGTTCTTTTCCCCTTTCTCGGGATGCAGGCTTCCGACAGTCTCCGCAGCTGTGACTTAAAGTAATTCCAGGCCTCCTCCACATTTAAATCCACTAATTCCTCCGTCCAATCCACTTCCCTAACTAATTTCCTTAACTCTTTAAAATTAGCCCTCGAGAAGTCAAAAACCCTAATCGCAGATCTACATTTGTTTATCCTTCCATCTAGTTTGAACTGAATCAGCTCATGATCACTCGAACCAAGGTTGTCCCCTACCACCATTTCTTCTACGAGGTCCTCACTGCTCACCAACACCAAGTCTAGAATGGCATCCCCTCTCGTAGGTGCTTCAACTACTTGATGAAGAAATCCATCCGCTATCACATCCAGAAAAATCCGACCCCTATTATTCGTGCAAGTACTCGTCCTCCAGTCTATGTCCGGGAAGTTGAAGTCCCCCATAATCACACATTTCCCCTTTGTGTTTACTTCATTAAAGACATTAAAGAGGTCTCTATCCATATCCCAATCCGATCCCGGCGGTCTGTAGCACACCCCAAGCACTATCTCAGGGGAAGCTCTAGTTGCTTTTTTACCCAGCGTGATTTTTGCCCAGACGGACTCCGTGTTATCCATTCCATCGCATCTTATTTCGCTACATTTAATTTCATCATTGATGTACAAGGCTACTCCCCCCCCTTTGCCTTTCTTCCTGTCTTTTCTGAACAGCACATAGCCTTCAATACCCGTGCTCCAGTCATGAGTACTATTCCACCAGGTTTCGGTAATCCCTATAATATCCGGCTTGACTTCCTGCACGAGTAACTCCAGTTCCTCCATCTTGTTACCTAGGCTCCTCGCATTAGTGTACAAACCTTTTAATTTTCGGCGTTTGGCGTCAGTGACATTCTTTCCCCCGTCGTGCACAAACTGTCTGCCACCAGCATCACCCGTTACTCTGGTTTCTACTCCACTATTCCTCCTTGGATCAAATCTTGGGGCCACAAGGGTATCCCCGCTCACTTTGTTTACTTCCCTCTCCAGGTTATGTTCTGGTGTGGAGATCTCCCGAACATTTCCCAACCATCTCCCCCAACTTTCTAGTTTAAAGCCCTCTTGATGAGGTCGGCGAGCCTCCATCCTAGAATCCTATTTCCCTCCTTGCTGAGATGAAGTCCATCCTGAGCAAACAGTCGTCTATCCGTAAATGCGTCCCAGTGACCTTGGAGGTTTTCATGCTAACCCCCATATTTTGGATGCTAAGGTCCAAATCTGGGACTAGGTTATGACATGGTGGCAGCGTTTATGGGAAAGATAGAATCCAGAAGCCAGTAGGAATATTATATTTTTCTTTTGTCTGCTAGGGGCTTTTAAGCAGAGAGAAACAGTTTGGTTTTAAAGGGAACCAAAGAGATTTTTTTTTTCTGCTCTCTCTGGCAGTTGTGGCTTTCATATTAAGCAAGGAACCATTAAGGAGCTATTACGGGTCTTTTGTCAGACAATAGCACTCCCATTAGGGGGCAATTACCAGCACAATACACATGCAAATAAAGTGGTTTTTCTGGTTTACTTTACATTGAAAAGATTAGCTAGAGGAAGACAGGGAAAAAGGCACTGTTGCTAGGCAGACCCCAGGAGGCAACAGAGCCTGAAGTTCAGACAATAAACACCAGAGGGCACCCCAACACAAGAAAACAGGAACCATGACTTCCAAGGAAAAAAGAGAGGCAGAAGAACAAATCAAAGAAGCTGAACACAGGCGACAACTGGAAAAAAGACAAAAAGAGGTGGAGCTGAAAGAAAAGGAAGAAAGCATCAAACTGGCAGCCTACAAAAGAGAACAAGCAGCCAAAGAGGCAGCCCACAAAAGAAAACTAGAAGAAGAAGAGGTGGCCCACAGAAGGAAACAGAAGAATCCTTCCCATAGCCGAGAGGGACAGATTCAAGACAAAGAACAAAGGACCCACACACAAACTTCCCTCCACCCAGATTTAAAAAAGTCTTGTTTCCTGATTGGTCCTCTGGTCAGGTGTTTCAGGTTACTTCTGGTCAGGTGTTTCAGGTTACTTCTTTCCAGGTGTAAGAGACATTAACCCTTAGCTATCTGTTTATGACAGGCCCACCAAGCAATTTCCCACTAGTAGTCATTGCCTCTGTCAGTATTTTTCCCCCACTTTGAACTTTAGCGTACAAAAAGTGGGGACCTGCATGAACACTTTTAAGCTTAATTACTAGCTTAAATCTGGTACGCTGCCACCAGCCAGAATTTAGTTTCTGGCAAACTTCCTGTTCCCCCAAAACCTTCCCTGGGGAACCCAGACCCAAACCCCTTGGGTCTTAAAACAAGGAGAAATTTACCATCCCCCTCCTTTTCCCCACAGACTTTCCCCTCCCTGGGTTGCCTTGAGAGGCTTCACACCGATTCAAACTCCTTGGATCTTAAAACAAGGAGGAATTAACCATTCCCCCTCCTTTCCCCCTACCAATCCCTGGTGAGTTCAGACTCAATCCCGTGGATTTTAAAACAAGGAATAATCAATCAAGTTCTTAAAAAGAAAGCTTTTAATTAAAGAAAGAAAAAAATAAAAGTTATTTCTGTAAAATCAGGATGGAAAATGCTTTACAGGGTACTCAGATTGCTATAGACCAGAGGGACCCCGCCCCCAGCCTTAGATTCAAAGTTACAGCAAACAGAGGTAAAAATCCTTCCAGCAAAAAGGCACATTTACAAGTTAAGAAAACAAATATAAGACTAATCCACCTTGCCTGGCCATTACTTACAATTTTGAAACATGAAAGACTGATTCAGAAAGATTGGAAAAGCCTGGGTCTACGTCTTGTCCCTCTTAGCCCCAAGAGCGAACAACGAACAACACAAAAAGCACAAACAAAGACTTCCCTCCACCAAGATTTGAAAGTATCTTGTCCCCCTATTGGTCCTCTGGTCAGGTGTCAGCCAGGTTTACTGAGCTTCTTAACCCTTTACAGGTAAAAGAAACATTAACCCTTAACCATCTGTTTATGCAGCCTCTACTACAGGAGCTCCCTACTAGATCTCTTCAGTTCTCAGGCTGAACAACCAAGGAGCCCTCTTTTTCCTCACAACTAGACGACTGCTTTGCTCTTTGATCTGTCCCAGCCCCACAAAAGTATCACTTGGAAGAACACCTCCTGGCAGACAATTCATAGGCAGGCCCCTTTCTCCAGGACTCAGCTGGACTAACAGCTCCAAGCTATCTCCACCCAATCAGGGAAACCAAACCCAAAAGTAAGAATCAGCAGATATGCTGGTAGGAGTGAAAGTCACAAGTCAGAGATGTTTTTGGAATATTTCACCCATCTATGGTAACTTGTCACTAACAAGAAATGTAAGCTCCTTAGGGCAATGGTATCCATTGGCTTGGCTCTGGTGCCCTTTGGAATTGCATGTTCACAGTGTCGGTATAATGGGTCCTACCAACCTGCAGTCCCCTCAGTTCCTTCTTACTGCCTGTAACAGTCGCTGGAACTACCTCGTCCTTGCATTTGCAAGTACTCCTTCAGTTAACTTTGCTCTACTTCTTGCATATAGTTAACTTTATTCATAATTGTTAAGTTTTGGTTGTTAGACAGATAGTTAGGTTAGTGAACCCCGCTCAACGGGGCTAATTCCTGCCCACTACTGGGGCATGCCTATGAGTGACCTCCATTCCAGCTGACTTCAGTACCTGGGGAAAGCTTGTGTGTGGGATCTGCAAAGACTTCAGGCCACACAACAAAAAGGAGAGAGGCACTAGGCTCAGATTAATCCTCATGGAGGCAGCACTTTGACCTCCTTCAGAGCCAAGTCACTCGGACTTGGCACCGAGTACTTCAACCTCTGTTAGGAGCCCCCTGGCTACTCTTAGGGAGACTCAGTGCCATTCCGCATCTCCGGCACAGAGAAAGGATGCTCTGTCTGCCTCTTGTGAGCTTCAGCGCTGCAAAGAAGATCACTCCGGCGAGGAACTCTCGGCATTGTTCTCCATCACTGGTGCTGAGAAAGCAGTAGAAAAAGATGGACAGAGGTCAATCCTCACTCCTGAGGTCAGCAGGGCAGAGAGACGCTAGTAGAGTGTTACCTGCGCCGGGCCACTCTGAGACTCCAACAACCCGTGTGGTGCTGTTGACTCCAGCCATGGAACAGGTACGATTGAGTCCGGCACCAATGGACTCTCCACTGCAAAAGAGCCAGCAAACTTCCACTGCCCGGGTGGTAGCATCAACACCTGGGACATTTGCAGCAGCAAGAGATCTACTTTCTCTTCTGGTACCACAATTCCCAGCCATACGGGAGATGTCAGTGGTGGCACAGGTAGGAATAACTTCCACGGCACCGTGGCCTCAGGTTCCTTCAAAAGGGAAACTGGCCATAATGACTCAGCCTCTGTCTCCTCCCCCCCCGGCACCTCTTGCTAGCACTGGTCAGCACCACTCCACCTTGGTCTCCAGGAAGGGAGTTTTCAGATGGTCTCAGAGGCGGAGTCTTACATCTCCCACCGGAGCTGAATGTCTACATTGCAGTTAAACAGCCCCTTAGCACGAGCCCCGTGAGCCTAAGTTAGCTGTCATGGGCCAGCTGCAGGTTTTTAATTGCACAGTAGACATATCCCAATAGACATGGCTAGCTTATGTGGCTCCCTATTCAGCATGCTGGCTTTTGTGAATCCCACTCTTTGGCACTTAGCTCTCCCCATCCATTATATAGGTCAATGGCTTTCAACTTGTGGTCCACGGACCTCTGTGAGGGTCCACAGACTAAGATTTCCAAAGGGGTCTGCAGCTCCATTCAAAATTTTGTAGGGGTCCACAAATGAAAAAAGATTTAAAACCACTGGCATAGGGAAACTGAGGGCCTAACTTAGGGATGTGCATTCCACTAGGTGACAGGGTGCCTAAAGGTTAGGCTTTGTGATGCCGATTCTAAATCCCCCTTGTGGATCTAGGCTCAAAGCATCCCCTGGATCCCACATATTTGTACAAAATGCATATTTCACAAATGCCAGTTGACCTTGTTCCTTTCTATTCACATTCCTAAAAATGACACAAGCAGTATTATTCAATGAAGAGATATGGCATATAAAGGAATTGATGGGAGTTAATTATTGAACATCTTTGGGCTCTTGGACTATTAAGGGAAAAAGAACATACGACCATTTTGATAAGAAGTACAGCTGTCAACATCTTGTCTGCAGCTGGGTTAGAAGGCAGACCAATTACAGCTGTAACAGCACACAAGAAGTCCTTTCTCAGAGGTGACTGGACTGCCAATCAATCCTACAGAAGGAAACAGAGCCACCTGTCTACCAGAGAAATTTATAGAGAGTCTGAAAACTCCACTTGCAGGCAGGGAGTGTCATTTTTTGCAGGAACTCAGTGTGACTTGATGGAATTCACTGTGCAGGGCAGGCAATCTCTAGCAGGACAGGTGAATTGTAAGGTATCTGGAGTGTATAGGTATGCAAATATATTTTTATAGGGTTTGTTTTTAATCTGTAGTCACTGTACAAGTTTAAGAACACACATTGACTTGCTGAAAGGTCACTCCAGGAAGTATGACAATGTTTTTTTGTTTTGTCTGTTTTTTTTAGGAGGGCAGGATACAACATAGCTCAGGCCCTCTTTCCCCTCCCCCCCTTCCCCAACCCGGTTGATTTTTGGTTGATGCACAGGCAAATTAGGGTAAATTAGAGTAGTAAATGCTAGAGTAAATTAGGGTAGTCTGTGGGCTGCTCTAAATTATGACAGCAGCCAGGGTAAATAAGTATTTTTGTCACCTTTCTACAGATGTGAAAATTGAGACAGAGTAAAAAGATTACCAAAAGCCATTGAGACATTCGGTGTCAGGGCTGAGACCAATACTCAGGCATTCTTGGCCCTGTGCTCATAGCACGAGATAATGCTCAATGGCTATCTGTGTGTTTCTACCACTATGGGTCCAATCCTCCTTTTGGTGTATTGTAAATTACTCCTAATTTGTAGAAGTATGTTTGTTATTTATAAGTTATTCATCACATAATTTATGCAAGTAGGTTTCAAACAATTTTCACTTCAAATCTTTGCTGTGCATGGAGTGTGCAGTTGCTCACATGACATTGTTTCTGCACCCTGATTGAAACAAACTTTTTAGAAGAGAGAATTATAAAAATAATAGAGAACACACCACATAGAACTTGCTTCCAAAACACGCTATCAAGTGAATTATTATTTACAATATTTTTAGGATTCATGATTATAGTTACAAATAAACCCATGGCTGTCCAAATACTCATACACAATGATTATATAAGACCCTCATGAATAATAAAAGGGGTTTGGTATTTTTTGTGATTATTTGGCCAGCTCTAATCCAAAGGCAACAATAGTTCAAAGCAAAAAAAAACACATAATGGTAGTGTAGAAGATCAATCACCTTTTTGCTAGCTAAATGCTCTGTGCAGTTAATCCAGGATAGACCTAACTACAGCCCGCGCCCCTCTGCCCTGGCCCTGTGCCACTCCCAGAAGTGACCGGCACCACGTCCCTGCGGCTCCTGGGGGGAAGAGGAGCAGAGGGCTCCATGTGCTGGCCTCGCCTGCAAGCATTGCGCCCTGTAGCTCCCATTGGCCAGGAATGGGGAATCACAGCCAATGGGAGCTTCGGGGGTGGTACCCACAGGTGATGGCAGCATGTGGCGGAGCCACCTGCCCCACCCCCCAGGAGCCACTGCCGCATATGCTGGCCACTTCCAGGAGTGGCGCAGGACCAGGGCATGCAGGGAGCCTGCCTTAGCCCCGCTGTGTGCCACTGCCACCCCGGAGCCACTCGAGGTAAGCAGCACCAGGTCAGAGCCTGCACCCTGAACCCTTCCTGCACTCCGCACCCCAACCCTTTGCCCTGAGCCCCTTCCTGCACTCCGCACCCCCTCCTGCACCCTGACCCTCTGCCTCAGCCCTACATTCATGGTCCTGCACACAATTTCCACCCAGATGTGGCCGTCAGACCAAAAAGTTTGCCCACCCCTGAGTTAATCTGTATGTGTATTCACTGATGCATTTAGAATTTATAGTGTGCCTTAATGTAAACAGGACTCAGGAGCTGTACATATACTACACTGAGCACAAGCCTTCAAGGTTCTTTCCCCCCCCCCCAGAGAGAAAATATTTTGTGCTGACTGTTCAGCATAGTCTGTAAAACCTTACATAGGTAATTGCACTGCTAGCTGACTACTGTTTGGAGGGGAAGAAACCAGCAAGCCATGAAAAAGTCTGTATCCATAGCTATAATGTATGCTTCAAGTTTGTACCAGAGTAGAGAGCAATTAAACCAAACAACCACTCAAGAAAATTAATGTTTATGCTTTCTTTCAGAAACATTGCATATCATACTTGGGGCTGCTGCAGAGTTTTATCATGTGTACTTGCTGGAGGCTGTGTATGGGCAGACCAGGAGTGGTTGTTCTTACAGCAGAGTAATGTAAAAGGCACCCTGGGCTGGAGAATTGAGGGGACACAGCTGTTCAACAGCCAGGATTGTACCCTAGAGAATGGCACATGCATCTTAACTCCCTTGCCCCCCCAAAAGAAAACAAAGCAAAATCAAGTTGCTTGGTCTTTGGAGTAGGAAACTGTAGCTTGTTCTTTGAGTAATGTCCCTGTGCGTGCTCCACTTCAGGAGTACATGCGCCCCAGGCACCTTTGATTGGAGACTTTGGTCGCAGTGCCCATTTGAGTCCACACGTGTGCCCTAGCTATCCCCGTGCCTCATAACTGGGGTATATAGACCCAGTGTTGGATGTAACACCCTCAGTTCCTTCTCAGCCTAAGATGGAGCATCTTGCAGTGCCCACTTCATAGCTAGTTTTTTTCTTAGAAACAGCATTCTAGTTTAAGTTTGTTGGTTTAGGGTTTAATTAGACCTTTTCAGTCTTTTACTAATTATACTAGTTTTAGTAATTTTTGATTTGGGCAGAGGACTTCTTCAAGAGACTCTTTGTCCTTCCATCATGCCTTTCCTTGTTTTGAAGGAGTTTATCCTCAGGTTATGCTGAAATCCCCTGGATTTAAATGTTGCCTCACTTGTTGGAATTCTATTCCAGTTAGTGATGGTCACTCTCATTGTATCTGCTATTTAGAGGACACCCACGTCCCATCTAAGTGTAACATTTTTTCAGGGTTTAAGAGCAGGTCTAGAAAAAACAGAGAGATCAAGCTTTGATTTCTCAAGATGGAGTACTCCCTTCAACCTGCCTCAGACTCAGGCCCTGATACCCCCATGTATAGTGGCCTTCCAATAATCATAGTGTGTCATCAGCCTCCACAGCCCACTTGCCAATTAGATCTTCACAAGAGAAAACCAAGGGAGAATACTACCAAGGCTTCCAGTAAGAGGAGCTCCAGATCCCCTCAGAGAGAAGGCTGTGCCAAGAAGCCTAGGTCACCGCAAAGACCTGCTGTTTTCATGACCTCACATCCCCAAAAGCATATTGCTCAAGCTCCAAGATCCAAGCTCTATTTGGACCCAAGGCCCCTCCTTATCTAAGGCTTCAGGTACTTCTAAGTCATATGGTATTGACTACGGGCCCTGCTTCCACAGTGTTGGTCAACATTGTAAACTGATCAATCAATGTCATTGAAGGTCAGTACCACCATCTCTCATTACAGAGCCTTGCCAGGTTTCTGTCCAGATTCACTGCATACCAAGGAGTTTAGATTCTTACTTGTTTATCACAGATGAACCACAGTCCCTTCTCCTAATGGGTACAGAAAGACTCTTGGTACTGGAGCGTGATCTGTCATTGCAAACACATCATTCTTCGGTATCGCCTTGTTCATTCCTAAAAAGGACAAGCAACATGCCTCAATACTACCCCTCTCTGCTCCTCACTTAACCTTGAGGAGGATTTCTGTTTGAGATTCACTTGATTACCAGCCTAGAGCTACCTCTTCTCACATATTTTCTGAGAGAGACATTCCAAGACACAAGCAGACTCTTGTCTGCCTCTTCCTCCTATTATGACCAATCTTGGATGCCTCCACCTTTTCCTATGGCCCCCTCAAAGGTCATATTAGGACTGGTGGACTGCTTGTTGGTAACAATTCTCCAGAGCACTCAGCTACACCCGTGCAGGAGCACCAGAGGCAACAATCATCCACTCCTCCTGTCCCTCTGTATCAGTCTCCACCTCAGAAAAAATCATTCAAAGAACAGGAGAAAAGGTCTGATGAGGAAACTACACCCCAAACTAACATTTCTGCCTTCTCACCTGATGGGGCAGTGACACTTCCTCCCCCATCATATGTGGATAATTCAGAAGCTTCTGAAGAAGGTCACTGACTCCCTCCAAATCCCTGTGGAGAAGCTCTGTGAGACCCAACATAAACTTTGGGACATTCTCCATATTGCATCTCGGGTTGGGTAACCTTGCCCATAAACAAAGCTTTACCTGAACCTGCCAAAGCAAGCAGGCAAACCCTGGCCACCATACCTCCAAATTGTAAAAGGGCAGGTGAAAAACAGTACATTTGTGCTAAAGGTTCCAAATTTCTGTTCACGCACCGAGCATCTAATTCCTTTGTTACTGAATCTATGAAAGAATGTAGTAAGCAACACCATTCTTATGCCACCATGCGTGATATCTTTGGTCACAAAAGTTACTGATCTGTCTTGCTGCAGTTTAGAATTGCCAACTATCAAGCCCTGATCTCATAATATAAACACACTAGCTATGGAAAGTTTAACTCTTTTATTGACCATCAAGAGCAATTCCATTTGATCATCACGGAGGGTCAGTTATTAGCAAGGACTTTGTTGCAGGTTTTCCCGGATGCACCTTGCACAGCAGCTCAGTCTATCACTACAGAAATTGTCATGCCCCATGCCTCCTAGCTGCAATCATCAGGAATCCTGAGAGAGATCCAGAATACTGTTGGTGACCTTCTTTTTGATGGGCTGAAGCTCTTCAGTGAGTCCACTGGTGCGTCCTGTGAGTTCTTGCATTCTCTCCAAGATTCAGTGGCTACTCCCCACTCCCTCTGCATCTACATACCTGTGATTTAAAGATCACAGATGGTCCAGCCAAATTTCCTGCCTATCAGGCCTTCAGAAATGCCTAAGGAGAGACCTAGGTTCCAGAGAGAAAACCATCTGCCACCCCAATGAAAACTGCGCAGGTATTGTTGTCATCTAAGAGTCAGTTCTGATGCTTTGGTTGAGGGCTAAGAACTCTCCCACCTTCCAGATCTAAAGCTGCATTATCCTGCCCCCTCTATCCCCTCCCTACCCTCTGGAGATCATCTCTTCCATTTTTAAACTACATGGGAGCAGATTACTTCTGACAGATGGATTTTAGGGGCCATAACATTTGGGCTATTCCATTCATTTAATCTCCATTCCCCCTCCCTTTCATTCCCCCCCACATACACACACACATGAACATCTGCTGAGACAGGAAATCTTATCCCTTCTTCACCTCCACACAGGAGCCACAGAACCAGTTCGCACCTAGCACAAAAGGAAGGAGTTCTATTCAAGTATTTTCTGGTTCCCAAGAAGAAGGGAGGATGGATATCAGTCTTAGTTCTGAGGCTGTTGAACACTTTCATCAAAACACAGAAGTTCAGGATGGTGACACTCCATCTATAAGTCTATCTATGGATCCAAGGGTTCACAGCTCTCAACCTACAATCTCACAAGAGGTTTCTACATTTTTGGCCTACCGGGAGCACTCCCAATACTGAGTACTTCTCTCAGGCTCTCTACTGCCCACAGAGCCTTTATGAAGGTTCTGATGTTGTTAACCACTCAACTGTGGGAATAATCGGCTACCCTTATTTAGATGATTGGCTCCTCAGTGGCTGCTCTGGCAATGAAGTTCATTCCACCGTAAGAAAGCTATGACACTGTTTGATAACCTAGGTCTCCAACTCAACAGAGAAAAGTCCACTTTGACACCAATTCAGTCAATAGAGTTTATAGGCACCACAGTAGATGTCACAACTTCCAGAACTTACTTACTTACAGGCAGATTTATAACAATAATGAATATGATTTTGGAGGTTCAAATGAACCCACAGACAACAACCAGGACTTGTCTGCTGCTCCTAGGTCACATGGCAGGCTATTCCTTTGCCATACTTCATGTCAGGTTGCACCTACAATGCTTCTGAGGATGGTTGAGAACTCTTTATACCCCTAACAAATGGTCAGAACAAATTAGTGTCAACCCCTTATCAGATTCTGGAGTTAAGAAGTGGAAAGACCTGGAAATGGTCTGTGCCACCTCGCTCCACCTCCCACTACCATAGTATCAGATGGATCTCTCATGGGGTGGGATGCTCATCCTTAAATGCAACCCATTCAAGCCAATGGACCACCGATGAGTTCATTCTCCATATCAATCTCTAGAACAGTCAGATTTTCCTGAAAACACTGCCTTCCCATGATCAAGGGCCAATCCATCAAGATCATGCCAGACAACAGAGCCAGCATGTACTATATAAATGAACAAGGAGGAGCAAAATCCCTCTCCCTTTGCGCAAAAACAATCAAACTATGGAACTATTGCATAGCCCATTGGATTTTCATCTTGGTCTCAGATTTATTAGCTCTTCAGAAAACCATAACTGATGGTTTGAGCAGACACGTCTGCCAGAACCACAAATGGGAAATCAACAATCTTATTCTTAAGCATATATTCCTTATCTGTGGTTCTCTCTTTCCCATCACCCTCAACACAAAGATCCTAAAGTACTGCTCAAGAGGTATCGAGGTCATCAGTTTCCTCATCTCCTGCTTGAGGAATCCGCTGATGATGATGCTCCTCCAAGTCCTAAACAGAATCAAGCAGGAGAGGGCCAAAGTCTTCCCAACTGCAGTGACTTGGCTGAGGCAAATTTGTTTCCCCTAATGATTCACCTCACATTTAATCCAGCACTACACTACTGACCATTCCCAATTTGCTAACCCAAGATTTTGGGCACACTTTTCACCCCTGCTTGAACACCTTGAGGCACAAAGCTTGGGTTCTATATGGTTTTCTGGGGTAGAGGTCTCCTGTTCGAAAGATGTACAAGAGGTGTTGCTGAAGAGCAGAAAAGCATCAACTAGAAAAACTGACCTGCAGCAATGCAAGAGATTCCACTACTGATGTATCCAATGGCATTTGTCGCTGTTGATTCTTCCCTTTTGGACATTTTAGATTACCTGGTGGGTTAAAAGAATTCAGGCCTCTCTCGGAGTTTCATTAAAGTTCATTTAGCAGGTAGCACAATTTTCCGTTCCCCTGTTGAGAGATGTGATGGTCCTCACATGGGGGTTGGTTGGTTGGGTAGTGTGTCTAGTGGTCAGGGCTAAGGCATGTAGATCACAGGGGTGCGGTTGGTAGGGGAGCCTGGAGCCCCCAACTCCACTGGGTTCCAACCCAGGGCCCTTTGAGAGCAACCAGTGATATGACAGCCAACGCTGCTTAAGGCTGCCCTCCCTGGGCCACTTCCTATCTCCTCCCCTGTGATTGTCCCAAAGTCACCGTCCAGGTTAAGGTGGTGTGAAGGGTGCCCACTCACCACGAGCTTCTTGTGGTTGCAGTATGCAATCATAGGCACTGACTTCTCCTGGCACTGGTGGGTACTCAACCCCCTCCTGCCACTGTCTAACTCCATACCTGCCCTGCCCCCTCCCCTGCCCCTGCCCCATCCCCATTCCAAACCCTTCCCCAAAGTCCCCACCCCAACTCCGACCCCCCACCTGCCCCATTGGACTTCTTCCCCAAATCCCTGCCCCAGCCCCGCCTCCTCCCCTGAGCATGCCGCATTCCTGCTCCTCTCTCCTCCCTCCCACATCTTGTTATGCTGCGAAACAGCTGTTTTGCAGCAGCAAGCACTGGGAGGAGAAGCGGGGATACGGTGCGCTCAGGGGAGGAAGCAGACGGGAAGGGAGGGGAGGTGAGCTGGGGCCGGGGTGGGGTGGGGAGCTTGGCTGCATTTTCCCTGTGGGTGCGCCAGCCCCGGAGCACCCACAGAGTCAGCGCCTATGTATGCAGGGTGGTAGCTTTCTTTCTCAGCCACCAACTGCCTCCTCCCATGGTATGACCACCCTCCTGGGCCAGCTCAGTTCAAGGGCTTTCTCCCGCTGAGGTAGTTCAGACAAAAAAAATAAAGGGGATTACCAAAGCCCAAAGTTTATATGAGAGGGAGAGGGGAATGCTTCCGTCTCAGGCTGTCTCTGTGACAGGTCCTCCCTTCCCTCAGGGACCCTTGGGTAGTTGTCTTAGGGATATATTTTTGCCTTCCCTCAGCTCTCCTCTACTGGAGCTGCAGGTTGCAGGTCTTCTCTCTTCCCTAGGCAGCCATCAAATAAGCTGTTCACCTGCCTTTTAACTCCATCACCAGTTATTGTGTTTCCTACAGGTGTGGTGAGGTGGGGCTGGCTGGGCCCAGAGTAGTTTCTCAACCCCTTGTGTGACATTCAACAATTCTCCAACCTGGGTTGTCTTTTACACAGCTTCGCTGTGAGAGCAGCCACTCCTGGCCTGCTCACATACAGCTTCCACCATGTAAATTACTCCCAGCTATAGAATATGAGTGCTATGGCCAGCCACTCTTGAATTACACTGCAGAACAACACCTGCAAATTCCCAGTCCCAGACTTTCCCCCAGAAATGTGTCTTGTCCTGCTCAGCCCCTTCCTGGAGAACACAAGCTCATATAAAGTCCGTCATTTTATTAATAGAAAATGATATGATAGAAATCCTGTTATCTCAAATGGAGTTTTCCAAACACTTCAGTCCATGCACACTGGTTTAGATAAAACAATAAACCAAGTTTATTAACCACAGAAAGCTAGATTTTCAATGATTACAAGTAATGAGGCAGAAAAGTCAGAATTGGTTACAAAGAAATAAAGGGTAAAATGCAGCTAACACCTAACTTATCAGGCTAAGTGATTTCAAAACAAAAGTCTCATGACATGTTTTAGCCATCTTATTGGCTGAAATCCTTTCAGCCAGGATCTCTCCTCAGTCCAATAATGCTTCCTTTGTCCTTCAAGTGTTGTCGATGCCATGAGTAGAGATGAAGGGAGAGATATCTTTGGGCGTCTGGGCCCCTTTCTTATACTTTCCCTCTTCTTTGAGAATCATCTCCAGCTCGGGTTCAGGGGACAGCAAGTCTGTGGGGACAGAAGCCCCCAGGTATTTCTTTGCCAAGATGTAAATTTCTCACTCACACCCTTTTTCCTGCCAAAGAATGGCTGCTTAAACAGTCCATTTGATTTTGTTGATACCTTGCTAAGGCATTGGCTAGCCTTTTGTCTGATAAACTTGTTTGTGGCTGCTTCCCCAGATTTGACATATGGCTTGGTGACAATGTACAGTAGAATCTTATAACTTTGCATATAGTGTTGCCACACATATTTTACCAGACAGTAACGATCAGCAAATCATGCATTTTCAGATGATACCTTACAAAGCATAGTTTAGGATAAACATTATACAGTTTTGAAGAAGGGGTGGACAGAGGGATACAGCTTGTCACACCTTGTTTGCCAGTGTGGGCTTTGTACACCCCAAAAAGTTTCCAATGTTTGCTCACCCCAACACAGGCAGATTCACCAAAAGATTAGTAAAACATTTTGCACATTAGGGGAAACCACTCCTATGTGGGTCTTCAATTTGGGTCTCATCTTTCTGATACAGCTTCTTTTGAGCCACTAGCTAAGTGTTCTCTTCTACACTTGTCTACGAAGACTGCATTGTTCACAGCTATCACTTCTACTAGGAGAATTGGTGAGCTGGGGGCCTTAATGTCTAATTCCCCACTGCACAGGTTGCTATAAAGAAAAGCTATCTCTCTGGCCACATCCCTGATTTGTACTCAGGGTACCCTCAGACTTATATATCAAGCAGGCCATTCAGCTACCAATTTTTCACCCTCAACCTCATTTGACTAGGGAGAAAGATCCCTTCAGATATAAGATGTCAGGAGGTTGTTGACTTTTTATTTGGACAGGACTAAACCCTGCAGGGTCTCTCCCAGGCTTATTATCTCAGTGGTGGACAGTATTAAAGAGGCTCCAGTTTTGACCCAAAGACTCTCCAAGTGAGTTTCTGGTTGTGTCCTCTCCTGCTACAAGGCAGCTAATGTCCAGCCTCCTCCCCGGGTTATAGCCCATTCCACCAGATCTCAGTTTACTGCCCTTGCCCTGCTGAAGAATGTACCCACTATGGAAATATGCAAAGCTGCCACACTGGCTTCAGTCTACACCTTCTCTAAACACTGTGCCTTAGTACACACCTCTAGAGCAGAAGTTGCCTTAGGGGCTGCAATTCTGCAAAAGTCTGAACCCAAAGAACCCACCTCCTTTAGGGGATACTGCTCAGGAGTCACCTGACATGAAGTACTCATAGGGACATTACTGGCAGAAAAAGGAGTGGTTACTTACCCTGCACAGTAAATGGAGTTCTTTGTCTGGTTCTCCACTATTTGCCCTCCCTACTCTCTGCTTCAGAGGCCTGTCTTGGTGGGACTTTGCAAGTGAGGGCGTTCATCTGACACCACCCTATATACCCTTGGTATGGGGCATGAGGCTAACTAGGGTGCATGTGCAGACCAAACGGGCACTGCTATCACGTCACTGATCATAGGCACATGCGCACTGGGAGTGGAACACAGCTCGAAGAACTCTAGTTCCTGTACAGGATAAGAAACTTCTCTTTATTGTCTTCTGCATCTAGAGGCAATCTTTATTATTTGAAGGTTATTGCTTTATCTCTCACTTTTTGTGACTTTCACTTTCTAGGATGAGTATTTTATTTTATTTTATTGATGGGTTTATACTTTAAGATCAATTGCATGCTGCTTTCATAAGTTTCCTGTCGGTGTTTTTTTCCCTTTGGAAATTGAGTTTACTTGTTTCTATCTCTCTTCTGACAGAAGCTCTAAGCCTATAAGGGGTGTTTGTCCCTAACTGCCTTATGGCCAGATTCAGCCACTCTAACTCATGTTGAGAAGTACCTCCCTCTGCAAGTAGCCCCACTGAAATAAGTGGGAACATTTGTGGAGTAAGTTACCACTTAGTGAGCACGATTGTAACCCTACAATCCAGCCTGAGCAAGGGGAAGTGCATAGTTATGCTGTCCTAGGAGAGGGGTCGGAATCAGATTGTGACTCAGAGTCAGAATCTGATTCCTGCTCACCCCTTACACCAGCACGCAGGCTGACATGCCATGGCCCACTCCCCAGCTCTGCCTGCCCGCTCGTTTATAGGGGGAGTAGCAGCCCAAGGATGGCGGTGCTCCTCTCTTCTTACGTAGGCTCCAGCGATGTGGGTAGTTCATGTAGTAGAGCAATTGCTCCACCCATTATTCCTCTGTGCCCGAGCACTTCAGGACCCATGATTGAGCCCAGTGGTGGTAAGGATGTCAGGAGTAGGCCCCTAGAAGTTAATGGGAGTTGCAGCCGTTCAATATCCGGTAAAGACGCTCAGCACCTTGTGGCTTTGGGCTGTGATAGTCATCAGGTCTAGTTGGTAAAAGTGGGGATCAAAATTCACAGCACATTTTTCATTTTATATTAAAACTGCTATGAGGATATGCGCCAAGAGAGAGCCCTAAATCTCACAGAGGTGGTACGTCTCTTCACTGTCTAATGACTACTTAATGAGTGTATAAGCACTGCACCATTACTGAATTTTAATTGACTTCTTTGTGGCTTTGAGCTATAATAAAAAAGGCAGAAAAACACCAAACGTAATGAGCTAGGCATAATTAAAATAATAATACCTAAGAGACACACAGGCCTTTGCAGAAAAGACGGCAAACATAATGTAATGTGAGAGAGAAAGCAAATCCTCTGTAAGTACAATAGCTCTTTGTAGAATAGCAGGACATTTTTACAACAATTAAACATTCAAAGTATTTGGTGACTTATCTTAAAAGGGGATGTGCATAGACAGGAAGGAAATGTCTCACTTTCTGGTATGTCATAGTGGAGTTTGTGGGAAATATTCATTTTCACCACCTTCCCTAACCTACTTCCACACACCAAATGCCTGCCCCAATTATCTGGTTATTTGAGGGGAGAGATTTTTAAAGGCACCCGTGGCAGTTAGGTACCTACTTCCCATTGGGAATCAGCTGCCACTCGTGCCGCTGAAAATCTCCACTATGACCTTCATCTCCCTCCTCTTCCTCTCCTCACACCCCAGCATTTTTTATAATCAGTCACATTATGTCTAATGGCTCTGCAAGCTGTACAAATGCACCCTCATAGAGCCCCATTAGCTTTAGCAGGGCTCTGTACAACAACAGGGGTCTGTCTGCCTGTGTGGCTCAGATTACAGGACTGGAGCCAAAGATTGCGAGCTCTTCTGGGCTCGTTCATCTGTCTGTAAAGAGCCATAGACACTATTAGGCCCATAAAAATATTCTGTAGTGTAACAGTAATAATAACGGGTAATTATATGCACTTCCTTCTATTACTGTGTATAATTACCAGACCCAACAATTTGAATATTTCCCTTGGTGATACATACTCTGGGTTGGGCCAGGCAGGAAAGATGCTCTTGTGATCAATGCACAGGCCTAGGATTCAGGAGACCTGGGTTCAAGTCCTAGCTTTGCTGCAGGTTCCTTGTGTGACCATGGGTAAGTCACTTTGTCTCTCAATTCCCCATGCCCCCCAAATTGTGAGGTACTCAGACACTGGGGTGGTGGGAGCCATAAAACACATAGCTAGACAACCAGCTCTGAGCTAACAGGGCCTTTTATGTTAATGAGCATTCAAATAGGCCCATCTCTCTCATTCTGGGATGTTACCTAATTGGAGTTTGTCTGGGTAGTTTAGCTATACGTTTAGATGCTTTAACAATTCCAGTTTGAAAATACAAAATTAAAATCATATAACCACTTTAGAGGTTAGTCAGGAAAGTTTTTCCCCCAGAGCACATACAAAAAGGCAAATCAGCTTGCCTGCTCTGCAGAGAGATGAATAATTGTCATTAGTGCATCTGTGCGTCAGCCCATTCCAGAACCGGGTAATAAGTGGCCAGGGCAGTGCTGGGAAGAGTCTGGAAAGTAAAGCTGCTGTGTTTCCCTGCAGCCATTACATTCATCAGCTGCAAAGATTTTTCTTTCTTGCGCTTTTCTTTTTTAAAAACAGCAGAAACGTGTGCACCCTTAGAAACACTTGAATCTATCCACTAAACCTAGCAAAGGAACAGGGAGGAGATGTCTCAGGGCAAAGTAGGTCAAACATAAAATCACTGCAAAGGAGACTGTCAAGATCTGGGAAAGGAGCCAACACAGAGCATCTGAAAGTTTCGGGGGGGCGAAATAACAAAGAAAGAAAATCCAGATTACTGTGCACTTTCATTTTCAATAACCTCTTTGCTCACCTGTCTGGGGCGCACCTAGAGAACATTTACCAGTTTGCAGCAATGATGTGAAGAGCCAAAAGGCAGGTGATCTATGAAGGAGGGTTTTTAATGTGTGAGTTCACCTAGAGAGTGCAAGGTGAGCACTTTAAAAGTCTCTAGAGTGACAATTAGAGGCTTCTGCAGGACAATTCAAACTACACATGAAAGTTGAGAAAATTTCTCTCCACTCTCAGCACTGCCACACATCGCCTGATTCACCACTCACTTATCCTGGTGTAAATCGGGGCAACTCTACTGAAGTAAATGAGCCAGATTCTGGTCCCTATTTCACCCTGCTCCAGTGCTGTGCAGGACTGTAAATGGCCTCTGAGGGAATTTACCCACTGAAATGGCCCAGGAGCATGGGGAAGTAATGGTGGCAAAAAGCAATTTTTATTTCCCAGGGTGGGTCCTGCATTGAGAACAGCTCAGCTATCCCCAAAGTTTGAACCCAAAGTTCTCAAGAACCTTTAAACTGCTTTTTATCTTGGTGCCACCAAACCCCTAGTGCAGTACAAATGAAAAAGTTTGTTAGTCTACAAGGTGCCACAGGACTCTTGCCACTTTTTACAGATCCAGACTAACACGGCTACCCCTCTGATATTTGACAGTGTTCACAAAGAAAATCAAACTGACTTGCTTATTTTTCCTCATACATGCCATGTGGTCTATCAGTTTAAGTGATCTTTCTATGTCTGTTATCTCATTTGAGTCACCAATTGTGAGAGTACAATCGATCAATTTAAATGTGAATCATGTTGAACAAGGTTTTAATGATTGGTAGGCTAATTTACTACACCTGGAAACTCAAATCGCCCTTGTTCTTTAAGAAGAAAAGATTACTTTTGATTTCACGGATAATTAATCCTGAATTAACTTTTACACTCATTCCTTGTAACATATATATATCCTGGACATCAGCACACAGTTCTCAAGCTCCATTGGCAGCACTGAAGTACCAACTGGCTGGCCATTATATGTCTGCCTCACATGGCTGACTTACATTTCATTCCTAGCTGGAGGATTTTTTTTTCCTCATCTGACTGACCTCAGGGAAAAGAGCTACCAAGGTCCCACAAGCCTAGCTTGGCAGCTTTGGATGAGTGGAGGACATTGACATGTCTGTAATCAATGCCCTCTTGAAGCAGAAAATGTCCTAGATCAGTCTTTGCTATGAACCCAAAGAACTCTACGTGGGGGAAAGTGGTTAAAATGGAGTACCAAGCGATCCCAGTGCTTTCAGCAAGTACCCATCACAAAACAGTGTGCCCCTGCAGGCCTTGCTTTCTCTGTGTGGAGAGAATCTATGATGTCAGTGTGGCCAGGCAGACAGAGGTCATGCCTGGAAAAAGGATGTCCATTCACATTAGGTGGGACTACAGAATGAATACAAAGCAAGCTGGAGCCTGCCCCTTACTGCACATCATCAACAGAACTCTGCTCTAAATTCCAATCTGTTGTACTGGTGCAAACCCACTATGTTATTGAGGACATAACTTGAGGACAATGGGATTGCTCACATGTCACTGATGTCCCAATTTAAGCTATGGAATTTCTGTTTCTGGTGCTGATCCATGCCTTTACAGGGCTGGCAGTCTCTTGTCAATAGAGCACATCTGGCATGACTATCCTTGAGAGGCAATAAACACATTTCTACTCTTAGTGAATCACTTTCAGAGCAGAACACACTGGAAGAACCAGTTAGCTCCTTACCATACCTTAGGCCTGGGATCAAACTCTGTATTTGTTACTGGTTCCAGCAGACTGTCGGATGATGGAGGGACACATAGGTGCTGACTTCCCCTCTGCCCCATGAGGATCCTCTCCTCATGCTTTCCTGAAATATTTCTTTGCTTTAAGTTTGAACCTTTCCAACACAGCTCAGAGTCTTCAACTGTTGCTTTTGTTGTTGTTGTTCTTTTTTTAAAAAACCCTTTGAAATAACTATAAAAAGAATTCCTTCAAAGGGTGATAGGCAAACGCAGTACTTCACATACAAGATTATCTCTATAAAAAATATCAATCCTCGCTAAAGAAAGTCCTCAAAGGAAAATATCACAGAGAGAAGTTAAAGAAGGACAAGATTTTTTTTAGCTAATATTAGTCAAAAGAAGCAGGATTTAAGATTTCTTGGAATGTAACAAAATATCCAATAAGAAAAAGACAAAGCATAATAAGAAGCTTTTGGAACTTAGGAAGCAATGATGTATTAGTAAGATCAGCATCTGAATCTAGTTTATCTTTAAAAAAAGGTTATTTTTATTATTATTATTATTGTTGTTGTTTGTTAAGATGAGACAACAGAAGGACACAGCAGTATTATATTCAAAGAAGCTGTACAACTTTTCATTTTTTATTTCTCTAAAGTTGGGCAGGAGAAAACACTGAGCACTGAAAAAAACCAGAGAGGTGAATTTGGAAGACGAGGTTCACACTTTGCTACAAGAATGGCAGGCTCTTTGAGAAAAACCAGAGAAATTTGAAATTTTCAGGTTTACAAAACTACAAGTTGCCTCACTCATTCATTCTGGTATACCTGATGTTACAAAAAATGACATACAGATGGGGGGTCTTTTTTTAATGCGAATGCGATTCATTGCACACTTCCACTCTATTTAGTTGTAATCAAGAGGACAGACAAATCCTCTACAGCAGTAGATCCAGGGATGCCCAAAATCTGCGTGTTTGTTGATTTAATAAAGTTTCCAAGAAGTTGTAATTTATGGGGCAATAACACTTGTGGGAGAGGAGGAGGATTCTTCTCTTTACTCCTGCAGTATAGAGGCTGTAAAAGTTTCATGGTGGCTTGGAGAACATTCTCCTAGTGCAGTCACTGTGAAGGACAGCCAGTGGCTGCCCTACACAGGCCCCCCTCACAGGACAGAAACTCAGCTACGATCACTAGTAGGTACCCCAGGCTACATAAACACCCTCCATCTTACCACCATCCTCACTATTCCTTTTCTGAATGTATAGGTCATTGTTCTAACTGGACCCAAATGAGTCCAATTTAGTTTAAGGTTCTTCTTTTAGGAAAAAAGGTATTGGCAATGAAACATTATAAGCCTATTGTTTCCAGGCTGCTAGCCAGCCCACTTCTAAAACAGCTGTGGCTGAGGAGAGTGGTGGAGAATAGAACAAACCTACTGCTTGCCTTTTTGTTTAACGTTTCAGTGAGGTCTTGTGGTAGGACAGGTATCCAAGGCTACTCCCTCTTTTCCATTCTGCCTTCTCTTGGGTAATAGGATGAAGGAAAGAGGGCAATGAAACAAGGCCCCCCTTAAAGGCAAGAAATCTTTCGAAGATAATAAAATACAGTATAGCCCTTATATAGAAATGTATCCTCCAGGATGGCCCTCACTGCAAAAGGCAAGTGGAGGCCAAACAAAAGACAAAAAAATCATATCAAAAGTAGCTATGTTTCAGTAGATATGACAGGTCTTCACATCAGGTTGGCAGAGTTTTGTGTTAGCAGCCACTAGCTGGCTCTGACAGCAGCAGGGAAGTGTATGGGGCTTTTAAACCCCTCCACCACCTCACATGAGCCGGTCTGCTGGTAGTAGCTCCCGAGCTGGCTCCTTAGTGCTATCATTGCCCAGGGCCCTGAGGGAAAATATCAGCAATAGTGGCCAAGTCACAGAAAACACAGCCCAAACCAGGGGAGCTGGAGCTCTTGGACTGCCCACCCCACGGACAATACTTCTTGGAGACTGGATGGATCTGCTGCTATTGCCACAGTCCAAGAGCAAAGTAGCTGCCTGTGACCTTAGAGACCTAATGAAGGAGGGTGGGTGGGCAGGGAAGAGCACTTAGCCCACATCTGCCTGCTGTGGGGTTCTTACATTCCTCTGAAGCATTTGGTATTGGACATTGTCTGAGACAGGACACTGGACTGGATGAACCACAGGTCTGATGCAGTCAAGCTGGTTAAAATCTAAGCAGCCTTCCTACACCTGTAACAGACTCTCAGGTTGCTGGTAAGTGGTACCTCCCTACTCCAAGTTAATTAACCCGATTTGTAATTCAACTAGAGCAAAGTGGACTCTCATAAAAAGTCACTATCTGAAGTGTCAAGTATTATTACTATTGTTTCATCCTGATGGCTTTCCACATATTATTTACATTTATCTCTATTCCATGTGCCTCTCTTTATCATACTCTTCTAAATGGATTAGGAGCAGTAGGATGTTGATGCGGAAGGGTGGAAGCAATTAACAGGTCCCACTACCCACACATAAGTTACTAATTATAGTCTGGGTTGGAGCAGAAGGAAGCAGCCAGTTACATTATGAATTTATTTTTATTAATAAGGAAATGGATAGACATCGGGGTTCCAATTATACCAAGCTGCATTTTGAATGGGTTTACTTATAGGCTAGCCTTGTTGCAGCTAATCACTGCAGCAGCCCTGTGGAGTAGAATTGTATTCCCCACGTGGCCCTGTTCTGAACTGGCTCAGAAATGGTTGGCGTGATTTGCAATGGATTTATGTAGCCCTAAAGAGGATGTATGTATTTCTTAAAGACATGTACAGTGAGTCCAGGATTTGGCCTTAAGAGATACATATCCAGTGCAGAAGCGAGGCACAAAGCCACATGGAGGTATGTGAGGGGGAGCTGAGACCTCATGTAAACAAAGCCTTCACTCTCCCAGGAGCCTTCCATGAATTGGTGAGCCCCACCTTTCCCCTCAGAAGAGTTTCAGGGGTCACTACAGTCCTAGGACATCAGTAACCCTGATGCATAGGAGAGATGGGATCAAGGCTGTGAAAGAGTCTATATTTTTTCAATTACTCTTTGGTAGTGCGGAAAGGTGTGCGCACACGTGTGTGTGTGGGGGGGTCGTCCTTGCGAGGGTGTCAGGAGCTGTATATTTACAATTTACAGAGGTGTGGTGTGGTACAGTTCTTCAGCCCTGACTGTTCCGTTTCCAGCTGAGAGGCCACTAGCACCTTCAGAGCTGTCATCCAGGAAAATTCACTTTTTGTCGTGCGATAGTCTATTTAAGGTACCCCATGACTACTTGAAAGTCAGTCATGGGAACCCATCCCCATTGCCAAAGCCTTTGAGAGGATCTGTATAAGTGTATGCAGGTCCCTCCACGACATCAGGGCCAAGTATCTGGGTGGAGCAGAGCCATGTAATGGACTCAGCCCTTGGGAAGTGTTGAGCAGCTATATACAGGCAATGAGAGGTGCCTGCAACATCTGGGATCTGTGGAAAGCTTTGCGGCCAAAGAGTGCCTTTCCAGAGGCTGGTGGGGGTCAGGATTTGTTCATAATTTTTTAACAGAAAGACAAGTGTCAGCTTGGATTATGGAAGGCAGTGCTCCTTATCTAATTCAGTAAAAAATAAATAAATAGACAATTCCAACATATGTGTCCTTTAATATCTAAATATTTCTAAATAAGTGGAGCCTTTGACTATGATTGAATCACCCACTAGCACTCCGCAAAGCTGAAATTGAGAAACAGCGGCCTGAGAACTTTGCGGATATTAAGGTACATGCTTTTAAAAGGTTTCCTAGCCGATGCACAGTTAGACAGCAGGATCAAAGGACTGATTTATTTAAAGGAGAATCCCCTTTATTGGAATGAGTGTATTAATGCCCCTAGTTCCCCAGTTCAATGCCATCTAGATTGCATTGAGAAGTCCCATTCTGTATAACCGAGATGAGTGTTTCCAAGTTTAAAAAAATGTTAGTGGGGGATGTGATAGACAGAATGCTGAGAACTTCTGCTGTAGCCAAACACCCGTTACTTAGCTCCGTATAGGTGTAAGCGCATAAAATTTAATGGCCTGAGGTCAGACTAGATGATCTAGTGGTCCCTTCTGGCCATAAATTCTATGACTCTACAAAGCACTGCAGCTATATTTTGTATGCAGCACTGTATACATTAAGCAGCAGTTACTTTGTGAACAGGGCCCTTAATAAAATACCAGATTTAAAGGGTCTGGAAGAAAGAGCAGAGCAAATTTTAAAAAAGCAGCCAGGAGCGTCTAGCATTCATGTTATTCTTTTCTGAGAGGAAAGAGAAAAAATGCACAGAATTTCTGGCTTTCAATAGACCATCTTTTTAGCTGATCAGATAACAACGGTTCTGAGGCATACTTACTTCCAATTGCAAAAGTAAAATGCAGACTTCTGTTTTTACATGTGGCATATACAACTTTGTAAAGACTAGATCCAGCTATTCAATCTTATTAAAAGTGTTCCAGTCTAAGAATAGCTTCTATTATTCAGTTAGAAATGAGCTGCTACTGCTGCTAACTAATCTATGAATTCTTCTCAGCGGCCTGAGAACTTTGAGGTAGCTTGGATGAGGGCTTTCTTTGAAAGATGATACATCCAAGTAGGCTTGCCACATTCTGGTTTAATTGGCGTAAATCCCAGACGCCAAGAAGTGACACTCCTGCACAAAACAGTTCTCTCTGTTTTATGTTGGCTACTTTGGAATTTGGCACGAATTCACTCTCATTGTAGATAACGCCAAGTGTACCTGCTATAAGACACTAAGCTTTGATGGGTGCTGTGTCTGCATGCTAAAGGCAGGTGTTACATAGTGGGTCAACAAGAGATAGGATGCATTGCAGATCCAGTGTTAGGCAACAACCTGGTTCCAGGTAGATACAAACTCTGAGGAGGAGAGACTCCTCCCTGCATGGTGACCTATAAGAAAGGACATGTACACTCACAGAATCAGAGGCAGGCACACAGGAAAGATACAGAGGTGTCAGGCTCTTAAAGAGATAGACACCCCCAAAAGTATTTACAGATTGACTACCACTATGTTATAGATTGAATAGATATCTGCAGGTGTTTTAAGGTAGCACCCCTTATCGGGTACAATATTTAATTTAAATAGTTGTCATAAACAGATAGTTAAGGGTTAATGCCTCTTTTACCAGTAAAGGGTTAAGAAGTTCACCTAGCCTAGCTGACACCTGACCAGAGGAACCAATGGGGGAACAAGATGTTTCAAAAGGAAGGAGGGAAGTTTCCTTTGTTTAGAGTCAGTTTCAGTTTTGACTGGAGTGGAAAAGATCAAGGAATCAGCCTCTTATCAGAGTAGCAAATTTTAGAAAAGAATAAATAGGTTTATGTTTATTTTCTTTTTGTAATTTGTCTTGGCATTAGGGGAATAATCAAATTGGGAATTCTTTTGTGTACTAAGTTTTGCCCAGAGGAACATCCTCTGTGTTTTGAATCTGTTGTCTGTGAGGTCAGCTTGTATATTATCTCTCAGAGGTTTCTTTTTTCTTTTATCTTTCTTTTCTTTAATTAAAAGCCTTCTCTTTTTAAGAATCTGATTGATTTTTCCTTGTTTTTTGATCCAAGGGGATTGGATCTAGACTCACCAGGGATAGGTGGGGGAAAAAAAAGGGGGGCAGGAAGGAGTAATTCTTCCTTGTGTTAAGATCCAAGGACTTTGGATCGGTGTTCACCAGGGAATTGCTGGAGGAGTCTCTCAAGGCTACCAAGGGAGGGGAAGGTTCTGGGGGAGGAAGAAAAAGTTTTCCAAATGACTCAAATATTTGGATGGTGGCAGCATACTGATCTAAGCTGGTAATTAAGCTTAGGGCTTCTCATGCAGGTCCCCACATCTATACTCTAAGGTTCAGAGTGGAAATGAAACCTATGACAATAGTATTAAACATTTAATATTAATATGGAATCTGCACCCAACAGAAGTAAAAACACTGTAGACAGCATAGCGATAGATTGCTTCTTTTTAAATATTAGGAAACAGCATATCATTCACTGCTTACCTATTTCACTCTCACTGGACAGAGAGAGGAGGGCATACCAAGTGAATTTTCCAAATATAGTGTCTGTACAGAACTCTGAAGATGTAAGTGCTACAAGTGATACATTGTTATTACTACCATTCTTATCTTTTATTTGTTTTCATACAGGCAGACACTTCAGTAGTTATTGGCAACTGTCTGAATGGTAAGGTGGTTATTGGTCTAATCAACTGACACTACAAATTAAATATTCATTGAAAGCTGTCTCCTACCAGAAACATTCAAACATTGGAACCTTGTCAGGAGTACCTGTAATGTTTGACACTATGCAAAGTTTTTATCTTGCTTACATGGGTATGCTGTAGGCAACAGTTCTTTTCCTAAGAATTGATTCAATTAGAGAGCATTGAGAAAATCTTACTGGTGACATGCTCAGCTTCTAAAAAAACTGGACCACAATTCAGAATACAGCATTTTTTCCAGAATGTAACTACCTATACATTCAGTTACACAGAATTTGTAAAACTCCCCTTAACACCATCTGGTGACTCTCAATAATGTTATACTATCCATTTCATAAGAACAAAGAGGTATGTCTAATTCCCACGATTGCTGTTCCTCCAATGCTCCTGTTGAAGATACTGAGATAAGGATCCTGTTTTATTTAAATTACTAACTCTTACTTTCTGTGGGTGGAGCCCATTGACTTCTATGATTCAATAAGAACTACTCAACATCAGCTAAGATCATTGACTCCAGCCCTGTGTTTGGCCACTTGCTATGTTACTCAGGAGAAACTAAAGCCTTGGTTCACTCCTAGATTCCATAAGTTTCCTGGATACAGATGATTTTCTGGGACTATAAATTGCTACCCTTGAGCCTTTGTATACAAGGTGCAAGCAAAGCTGTTGCAGAATTGGAAAAATGAAAATGTTGCTCTAGTATTCCTAGCCGTTCTGTTTGGGGGAAGAGAGAAAGTCCCTGCTGTTGACCTACTCAGCCCCTCCAAACCCCCGTGGAAGGTGGATCGTCAAACTAAGCAAAATCTATACTATGGCCCTAGTCCTGCAAAACGTGTTTCACTTGAAGCCATTGAGTAATCTCATTACTTCAACGATAGGTCCTAGGATTGCTGAAAAGGATGGTGTAAATTCCTACATTATCACTGCTGCCTTTCCTTGATGGACTAAGAGCCCGTGACGTACAGGAGTTGATGAACACACCAGCATGCAGACAAAGACAATGAGGTCAGAGAGGCTTCTTTCCTGTGGACGGCCTGAAAAGATGAGGATAGAGAACTGGATGACAATTTATAGCCAAGGAATTGGTCTTATATTAAAACTTTGCTTCTCAAACATTTTCTTTGTTCTAGCTATGAGGTTGCAAAAGCTATAGTGATGGGGAAACCTGAAAAGGGGGTGGAGTTCTTATTCAGTCTGAGTGATCTGGCAGAATGCAGACTAAGCTTTCAACTCATCCTCAGACTGCAAACTCTTCAGAGCAGGGAACATCCCTTTTTAATGTGATTGTGCAAAGCCTAGCACAATCTAATCCCTTACTGGGACCTTAGGTGCTATGACAAGAAATAAAAACCACAATAATATGGATGCTTATTCAAATTACCTTGCTTACAAAACAGGGCTGGAAGCATCGCAAGAACAGGTTTGCACATGAAACTTCTGGCTGGTAGTATCATGACTAAGGCTAATATTTTGTCATGGTTATTTTTAGTAAAAGTCACGGACAGGTCACAGGCAATAAACAAAAATTCATGGAAGCCATGACCTGCCTGTGACTTTTGCTGCAGCGACTCCATGGTTTCCCTTTTTGCTGCAGGGGCCCCCCCCTCCACCCACAGAAGCTGGGAGCTGAAGGGTGACCATATTTCCCAAAGAGAAAACAGGACACCCTCCAGCTGCTCGCCTGAGGCATCCCCCTCCCCCTGTGTGAGGCTGTCACTGGACCCCTGAGGAGTCTATCATTTGTCACTGGAACCTTGCAGGGGCCTCCTGTCACCTGTCACTGGAACCCTGCCAGGGCCCCACTGGCTGCCAGCTCCAGAGTCCCACAGACCCAAGGGCTGAAGTGGAGAATGTCACAGAGGTCTCTGGAAGTCAGAGATTCTGTGTCTTCCATGACCTCCATGACATAAACATAGCTTTAATCATGAGAAAGTCTGGTCTCACAGTATTATGAGTGGAAGGATGGTCCAGGGGGTTGGGCACTTGGAAGACTGGTTTCAATGCCCTGCTCCAAGAGTATCAGAGATGCAACCACATGAATAAAGTGGAGGGAACCAAGAGTGAAAATGCACAAGATGTGCAACTGCCCTGAGGGAGATATTAACAAGAACTGTTGGGGAATGCGTTCACGCACGCACCCAGCTGTTGAATATTCTATTCTATAGAAAACTATCTGAGGCAGAAAAACAGACAGCTGCATAAAGCGTTAGGACTGATTTAAAGGGAGCGATGCCAGACACTGGATCCTTGTCCTACTCTCAAGAATCTATGTCTACACTGTGATAAATACACATGGCTCTGAGTCCCTGAGGCTTGGTCAGCTGACTCACTTTCGCAGGGCTTGGGCTGCAGGGCTAAATACTGCATTGGAGACATTCAGGCTCGGGCTGGAGCTTGGGCTCTGCGACCCTGTGAGGAGGGAAAGGTCTCAGAGCCTGGGCTCTAGCCCACACCTGAACATCTACACTGCAATTTTATAGCCCTGCCATCCTTGCCCTGTGAGTCTGAGTCAGCTGATCTGGGACAGCCACAGCCAGCATATGCTGCAGGTCTTTTATCACAGTGTAGACATACCCTGGAAACAGATGAGCTCGGAGAGGCTCGCTCATTGAAACCTTTATAATTCAGTTTGCTAGAACTTTATATATATATAAAACAAGTTCTATCACCAATTTCCTCTCAGCATTCAAGTCCAGTGCTTGTCCTCCAAATTGCAGTAGAGTGAACCCTCATCTGTCTCCTGCTCCCCTAGCATCCATCCTGGATCGAAGGCACAACCCACAACTCCCAGCTGTAGGTTTGTCTTTCTTGGCTGCTTTCCCAAGATTCCACCATGGACTTCAGGCTTACCAGCTGACTGCCTCTCACCACAGAAAGTGCAGCTCAAGGTTTCTGCAAACCATTTAAAGAGCCAGCACACATTCTCATTTATTATCCAGAAAAATGCTCCTTTATTAGGTTAAACTGAAAGTACCACAGTTCTCCAACACTTCCACACCAAGAATGGGTTATTGAATTAAAAAAAAAGCTAGGGAAACAGGAAAGGCAAAATGATTAATGGGTGCCATTCCAAAATACTGCACAGTATGCAGAGATGGATGTTAAAATGACCTGTGATATGTATGACGTTAACTAATTATCAGCCACTTCCATAGATGGAGCTTTCTGAAAATTCTTTCATTCTCAAAAAGCTTGCTGATCTTCAGAGCATGGAGCCTTCCGTGGTGTAAATCAGCGTAGCTCCACTGGTTTTAATAAACCTAAATTGCTTTATATCAGCTGAGTATCTGGCTCCATGAGCTTTCTGAGTTTGTTCAAGAATTTGACCAGATTATTAAATGAATCTGCTGCTACATGCCTGTTGCTTGTTAGAGATGATCCTGAAACAAAATGTCAGATCATAAAGGAGCCCAAATGATTGTGAAAATTTGGATCCACCTCCAACCTTTGTGGCTTAATTTACGTCTACCCCTACAGCCCCGCAGCGCTGGAGCCAACAAAGAGGCTTAATACAGTAATATCAGAGGTCAGAAAGAGCCATATGAAAGAGGCGCTGACCCAACAGAGCAGATAGGAAAATATATAGAAAGAGCCTAGGAGAGAGAGAGTAAAAAAACCGATGCATGTTGAAAAAAAGCATTTCCAATACATTTGGTGCTCACGATCATTGAAGAGGTCAGGAGAGCCTCAGAAGGATAGTATGTTAGTGACAGGAATATAGACATTTTGAGAGATGTACATTAATGCTTCTCTCACTGTGCATGGCATGGGGGATAATGAGGGCAGATGCCAGAGACAGAAACACGCTTTTGAGGGGGAGTTAAAGAAATAATGAAGGAACATGGGGTCATGCCAGAACAGGTGAAAAAGGGATTCCACTGACTGTAGAGTGTTAAGGCATGAGGGCAGGATAGCAATTCCATCCCAGAATACCAGTGCACGTGATATGAAATGGGGGGAGACCTTGTAGCAGAGAAGGCCAATGAAATGCTCCATACGGAAATGAGGGACAAAGCACAGTTCTGCAATAAATTGGTGTTATCCCCATATTTGAGAATGAGTCTGGAAATTCTACAGACCACAGGACTGATTCACCATGGTGCTCCTTCTGTGTTATGCTAGGGTCATTCAATGGGCCAGGCAGTGATGAATAAGGCCCCTCGACCTCAGAAGTTTGGAGGCTACCAGCTAATAAGACTGGATGGAAGCCAACCAGATAAATGCAGTTAGATTAAAAATAAGCTGCATGGATTTACAAAAGAAAATGATGCCTAACACATTAGACAGGATCTTGTTGTACCTGAAGAGGGCAACTTGAAGAGCTGACGGGTGGTTGCTGTGGGTGTAATTTACCTGACCTTCAATATGGTATGAATGAATACATTATAGTTACATTTATATAGTTACTTTTCATCCTCAAGCTATAGCAAAGCATTTTGCAAACACTGCATGAACCACACAAAAGCTGCATCTATGACAAGTGACCAAATAGATTGTTGGGGCTGAGCTGTTTGACTAGAATACTAGTTTGGAAACAAGAGACTGGTGCTTCTAAAGGAGGCAGCATGGGCTAGTGACTAGGGCAAAGGACTGTATATTAACATAGCATTCAAAGGCCTCAGTTAGAGCTGGTCAAAAAATGTTAATTGGAAACTTTTTTCCTTGCCAAATAGACTGTTTTCAACTAGGAGATTTTTTTTTAAGAAAGAAAAATTGTTGGACAACTTTCAGGCTTAGGCTGAAGCACAAGTACTGGGATCCACCCCAAGCTGGAATGTCTAGACTGCAATTTTAGAATGCTGTACCCCAAGCCCTGGGAGTCCGAGTCACCTGCCACAGGTCGGACATGGGTGTTTAATTGCTGTGGAGATATACCCTAAGAGCTATTTTCAGTTCTCTAGCTACTGTGATGTTCCGAATATGTTGTTTACTACAAAAAGGTATTCTGTAAAAAGCTTTCCTTTCAAGTTAATTTAAAGGATGCTTACTAATTATGTGAGAGGAGATATCATGAAAATTGCATTAGGACTAGGGTGACCATATATCCTTATGCTAGATATGGGACAGCTGGTAAAATTACTAGTATTCAAGTGAGTTCAATGGCAATCAATCAGAACTATGCAGTACAAACGTTCAAATTAACATCAAGTTTATTGAGCCTCCATTAAAAAGAAATACTGTGCAGTTGGATTCTTTTTATTTACCTTCTTATTGTTAAGGCTTTAGGGTTCACACAGGGAGGGGTGACACAACCCAACCCCCCCCCCAACACACACACACATACAGGGAGAGGTCACACACATTCTCGTACACTTCTCTCACATGGGGTGGTGAGAGAGTGACCTGACCCTCCCTGCCCCATGCTCGCCACCCTCCATACCTGGGTCCATTTTGTAGAATTTGATTTTTTTGAATTCGATTTTATACAATCTATTGCGTATGTCTACACTAAGTGCATTAAGTCGGTGGAGTGCCTCCTCACTGCCACGGCTAGCATCGACTTTCGGAGCGTTGCACTGTGGGTAGCTATCCCACAGTTCCCGCAGTCCCTGCTGCTGTAATAACCTTAGTCCCAGATTTGGACCTTAGCGTCCAAGATATGGGGGTTAGCATGAAAACCTCCAAGCTTAGTTACCAGCTTGGACCTGGTACCTGCTGCCACCACCCAAAAAATTAGAGTGTTTTGGGGCACTCTGGTCCCTCTGAAAAACCTTCCCTGGGGACCCCAAGACCCAAATCCCTTGAGTCTCACAACAAAGGGAAATAATCCTTTTTCCCTTCCCCCCTCCAGATGCTCCTGGAGAGATACACAGACATAAGCTCTGTGAAACTACACAGAGTGACTCCCCCTCTCTGTTTCCAGTCCTGGAAGCAAAAAGTACTTTCCTATTCCCCCAGAGGGAATGCAAAGTCAGGCTAGCAATCCAACACACAGATCTCCCCTTGACTTCTTCCTCCCACCAATTCCCTGGTGAGTACAGACTCAATTTCCCTGAAGTAAAGAAAAACTCCAACAGGTCTTAAAAGAAAGCTTTATATAAAAAGAAAGAAAAATAAGTACAAATGTTCTCTCTGTATTAAGATGATACAACACAGGGTCAATTGCTTAAAAGAATATTGAATAAACAGCCTTATTCCAAAAGAATACAAATCAAAGCACTCCAGCACTTATATTCATGCAAATACCAAAGAAAAGAAACCATATAACTTACTATCTGATCTCTTTGTCCTTACACTTGGAAACAGAAGACTAGAAAAAAGAAACTACTTCTCCAAAGCTCAGAGAAAGCAGGCAGGCAGAAAAACAAAGACTTAGACACTCAAATCCCTCCACCCAAAGTTGAAAAAATCCGGTTTCCTGATTGGTCCTCTGGTCAGGTGCTTCAGGTGAAAGAGACATTAACCCTTAGCTATCTGTTTATGACACGCCCCCCAAATTGCAGACAGTGGGGAAGCTCACTGGCGGCGATTTCCTTCTAGAACTTGAAAATAAACAGATTAATACAACACATACACCTTTACATATACTTCTAAGTATATAACTAACAGACTTCTACATTTTAAGAACACTTTTTAACTACTGAATTCTGGGAAACTCTCACGGGAGAGTGCATCAGCTACTTTGTTAGAAGCTCCTGTGATGTGCTGAATTTAAAAATCAAAATCTTGGAGAGCTAAACTCCAACGAAGAAGTTTCTTGTTGTTCCCCTTGGCAGTATGAAGCCACTTTAGTGCAGCATGGTCAGTTTGTAGTTGGAACCGCCGTCCCCAAACATATGGGCGTAGCTTTTCCAGGGCGTACACAATGGCATAGCATTCCTTTTCACTGACTGACCAGTGACTTTCCCTCTCAGACAGTTTCTTGCTGAGAAACACGACAGGATGGAAGTTGTGATGTGTTGCTTCCTGCATGAGCACTGCTCCTATACCACGCTCAGATGCATCTGTGGTTACTAGGAATGGCTTGTCAAAATCCGGGGCCCTGAGCACAGGGTCAGACATGAGCGTTGCCTTAAGTTGGGTAAAGGCCTTTTGACACTCATCAGTCCACTTAACTGCATTTGGCTGGGTCTTTTTGGTCAGGTCGGTCAGTGGGGCAGCGATTTGGCTGTAGTGTGGTACAAATTGCCTGTAGTATCCGGCCAAGCCTAAGAAGGATTGGACCTGTTTCTTTGACCTTGGGACAGGCCACTTTTGGATAGCATCCACCTTGGCCTGTAGGGGGTTTATGGTTCCTCGACCCACCTGGTGCCCCAGGTAAGTCACTCTGTTTTGGCCTATTTGACACTTTTTGGCCTTAACAGTTAGTCCTGCCTGCCTGATGCGCTCAAAGACCTTTTCCAGGTGTAGTAGGTGTTCGGGCCAGGAGTCTGAAAAAATGGCCACATTATCGAGGTAGGCAACTGCAAATTTTCCCAGTCCAGCTAGTAGACCATCTACCAGCCTTTGGAAGGTGGCGGGTGCATTACGAAGGCCGAAAGGAAGGACATTGAATTCATACACCCCCGCATGGGTGACGAATGCTGACCTCTCCTTGGCAGGTTCATCTAGCGGTACTTGCCAGTACCCCTTGGTTAAGTCTATTGTAGAGATGAACTGGGCACGTCCCAACTTTTCCAATAGCTCATCGGTACGTGGCATTGGATAGTTGTCCGGACGAGTTACAGCATTTAGCTTACGGTAGTCCACGCAAAAGCGTATTTCCCCATCTGGTTTGGGTACCAGAACCACTGGAGATGCCCATGCACTGGTAGATGGGCGGATTATACCCATCTGTAGCATGTTCTGGATCTCCCGTTCTATAGCAGCTTGGGCATGAGGAGACACCCGGTAGGGTGGGGTTCTGATTGGGTGAGCATTACCTGTATCAATGGAGTGGTATGCCCGTTCAGTCCGTCCTGGGGTGGCTGAGAACAATGGGGCGAAGCTAGTGCACAGCTCCTTGATTTGTTGCCGCTGCAGACGTTCCAGGGTGGTTGAGAGGTTTACCTCTTCCACGCCACCGTCTTTTTTCCCGTTGTAGTAGACACCGTCAGGCCACTCAGCATCCTCTCCCTGGACTGTAAACTGACAAACCTGTAAGTCTCAGGAATAGAAAGGCTTGAGAGAATTAACATGGTACACTTTAGGCTTTAGTGAGGAATTGGGAAATGCTATGAGGTAGTTTACAGCTCCCAGGCGCTCTTGGACCGTGAATGGCCCTTCCCATGATGCTTCCATCTTATGGGCCTGTTGCGCCTTCAAGACCATAACCTGGTCTCCTACCTTGAAGGACCGATCTCTGGCATGTCTGTCATACCAGGCCTTTTGCTCTTCTTGAGCATTGTTTAGGTTCTCTCTAGCAAGGGCTAAAGAGTGTCGGAGGGTGCTTTGTAGGTTGCTTACAAAGTCCAGAATGTTAGTTCCTGGAGAAGGCGTAGACCCCTCCCATTGCTGCTTCACCAACTGTAACGGCCCCTTAACCTCGTGACCATACACAAGTTCAAATGGTGAAAACCCTAAACTGGGATGTGGTACAGCCCTGTAGGCAAACAGCAACTGCTGCAACACTAGGTCCCAATTATTGGAGAATTCGTGGATGAATTTTCGTATCATGGCCCCCAAAGTTCCATTGAACCTTTCCACCAGGCCATTGGTTTGATGGTGGTACGGGGTGGCAACCAAGTGATTTACCCCATGAGTTTCCCACAGTTTTTCCATGGTCCCTGCCAGGAAATTAGACCCTGAATCTGTAAGGATGTCAGAGGGCCAACCTACCCTGGCAAAGATGTCTGTTAGGGCCAGGCACACAGTGTTAGCCCTGGTGTTGCCTAGAGCGACTGCTTCTGGCCATCGGGTAGCAAAGTCCACTAAAGTCAGTACGTACTGCTTTCCTCTGGGCGTCTTTTTTGGGAAAGGGCCCAGAATATCCACAGCTACTCGCTGAAATGGGACCTCAATTATGGGGAGTGGCTGGAGAGGGGCCTTGACCTGGTCTTGAGGCTTACCCACTCTTTGGCATACCTCACAAGACCGGACATACTTGGCAACGTCCTTGCCCATCCCCTCCCAGTGGAAGGACTTCCCCAACCGGTCCTTGGTTCTGTTCACCCCAGCATGGCCACTGGGATGATCATGGGCTAAGCTTAAGAGCTTCCCCCGGTACTTAGTTGGAACCACCAACTGTTTTTGCGGCTGCCATTCTTCCCGGTGTCCACCAGAAAGAATTTCCTTGTACAAAAGTCCTTGGTCTATAACAAACCGGGATCGATTAGAAGAGCTGAGAGGCGGTGGGGTGCTCCGTGCCGCCGCCCAAGCTTTCTGAAGGCTGTCATCCGCTTCCTGCTCAGCCTGGAACTGTTCCCTTGAGGCTGGGGTCACCAGTTCTTCCTCAGACTGTGGACTTGGGCTTGGTCCCTCTGGAAGCGATGTAGGTGATGGGGTTGTTTCCGTTGCTGGTGAACCGCTCTCCGCTGGTGCACCTGAGGGTATTTCAGGCTCTGGCTGAGCCTTTTGGGTATGGCTGTCTGTTGCTTCTGCCAGTTTTGGCTCGCTGGCGCCCTCTGGCGTTGAGTTTGAAGATGTAGTTGCACTTGCTGGTGCTGGTTGCTGTTCCAGTTCCGGGCCTGGGACTGGAGATGCTGTGGCTGTTTCAGTGGTAGGCATGGAATCCGGGTCCTCTACCTCTGTCTGGGTCTCTGGTAACACAGACGGGGCCTCTGTGGACGGTTCAGGAACAGGAATGGGTCTGGAAGCTTGCCTGGTTTGGCTACGTGTAACCATTCCCACTCTCTTGGCCCGCCTCACCTGGTTGGCCAAGTCTTCCCCCAGTAGCATGGGGATAGGATAATTGTCATAGACTGCAAAAGTCCACATTCCTGACCAGCCTTTGTACTGGACAGGCAGTTGAGCTGTAGGCAAGTCTACAGCTTGTGACATGAAGGGGTAAATTGTAACTTTGGCCTTTGGGTTGATGAATTTGGGGTCAACGAAGGATTGGTGGATAGCTGACACTTGTGCCCCCGTGTCTCTCCACGCAGTAACCTTCTTTCCGCCCACTCTCAAATTTTCCCTTCGCTCCAAGGGTATTTGAGAGGCATCCGGGCCTGGGGATCTTTGGTGTGATGGTGGTGTAATGAATTGCACTCGCATGGTGTTCTTGGGACACTTGGCCTTGATATGTCCCAGTTCATTACACTTAAAGCATCTTACATCTGATGGGTCACTGGGCCGAGGTGAGTTACTGGAGACTGGTGAGGTTGAAGGGTAGGGTATTTGTGGCTTTACTTGGGTGGTATGTGGGGTCTTTGGCTGTCCTCGGTTGTAGGGTTTATGGTCTGTGTGCCCCCTGGGGTAATCGTTCCCCTTGACAGTAGCTTTTTGCTTTCTGCCAGTTCCATCCATTTGGCTCCAATCTCCCCCGCCTCAGCGATATTCTTGGGGTTTCCATCTTGTATGTACCGCGTGATGTCTTCAGGAACACCATCCAAGAACTGCTCCATTTGTATGAGGAGGTTCAGTTCTTCCAAGGTTTGAATGTTGTTTCCTGTTAGCCAGGCCTCATAGTTTTTTGCAATGTAGTAGGCGTGTTTGGGAAATGACACCTCTGGTTTCCACTTTTGGGTTCTGAAGCGCCGACGGGCATGATCTGGGGTTATCCCCATCCTGTATCTGGCCTTGGTTAGAAAAAGTTTATAGTCATTTATTTGGTACTTAGGCATTTCAGCTGCCACCTCTGCTAAAGGTCCACTGAGCTGTGACCTCAATTCTACCATGTACTGGTCTTTGGGAATGCTGTACCCAAGACAGGCTCTTTCAAAATTTTCCAAGAAGGCCTCGGTGTCATCACCTGCCTTGTAGGTGGGAAATTTCCTGTGCTGTGGAGCAATAATTGGCGCCGGGTTGTTAGGGTTGGCTGGCACATGCAGCCCAGCTTTTGCCAACTCCAGTTCATGTTTCCTCTGTTTTTCCTTCTCTTCATTCTCTTTTTGTTGTTTTTCCATTTCTTTTTGGTGCTTTTCCATTTCTCGGCGGTGGGCCAACTCTTCTTCTGCTTGTTTCCTTCGGTAGGCCACCTCTTCTTCTTCTAGTTTTCTTTTGTGTGCTGCCTCCTTGGCTGCCTCTTTGGCTGCCTGTTCTCTTTGGTAGGCTGCCTCTTTGATCTGTTCTTCTCTTTCTTTCATCTCCATCTCTTTTTGTTTTATTTCCAGTTGTCGCCTGTGTTGAGCTTCTTTGATATGTTCTTCGGCGTCAATTTTTGCCTTAGAAGTCATGGTTCCTGTTTTCTTGTGTTGGGGTGCCCTCCGGTGTTTATCTTCTGAACTGCAGGTTCTCTGTTGCCTCCTGAAGTCTGCCTAGCAACAGTGCCTTTAGCTAATTTTTCTTTTCTCTCTCTAGCTAATGTTCAATGAAGGGAAACCAGAAAAACCACTTTATTTGCATGCCTATAAGTGCTGGTACTTGCCTCCTAATGGGAGGGCTATTGCATGACAAAAGACCCTTAACATGCAAGCCACAAACTGCGAGAGAGAGCAGAAAAAAAAATTCTCTCTGGTTCCCTTTTAAAACCAACTGCTTCTCTCTGCTAAAAAGCCCTTAGCAGAGAAAAGAAAAATATAATATTTCTACTGGCTTCTGGATTCTGTCTATCTCCCACCAGCTGCCACCATGTAATAACCTTAGTCCCAGATTTGGACCTTAGCGTCCAAGATATGGGGGTTAGCATGAAAACCTCCAAGCTTAGTTACCAGCTTGGACCTGGTACCTGCTGCCACCACCCAAAAAATTAGAGTGTTTTGGGGCACTCTGGTCCCTCTGAAAAACCTTCCCTGGGGACCCCAAGACCCAAATCCCTTGAGTCTCACAACAAAGGGAAATAATCCTTTTTCCCTTCCCCCCTCCAGATGCTCCTGGAGAGATACACAGACATAAGCTCTGTGAAACTACACAGAGTGACTCCCCCTCTCTGTTTCCAGTCCTGGAAGCAAAAAGTACTTTCCTATTCCCCCAGAGGGAATGCAAAGTCAGGCTAGCAATCCAACACACAGATCTCCCCTTGACTTCTTCCTCCCACCAATTCCCTGGTGAGTACAGACTCAATTTCCCTGAAGTAAAGAAAAACTCCAACAGGTCTTAAAAGAAAGCTTTATATAAAAAGAAAGAAAAATAAGTACAAATGTTCTCTCTGTATTAAGATGATACAACACAGGGTCAATTGCTTAAAAGAATATTGAATAAACAGCCTTATTCCAAAAGAATACAAATCAAAGCACTCCAGCACTTATATTCATGCAAATACCAAAGAAAAGAAACCATATAACTTACTATCTGATCTCTTTGTCCTTACACTTGGAAACAGAAGACTAGAAAAAAGAAACTACTTCTCCAAAGCTCAGAGAAAGCAGGCAGGCAGAAAAACAAAGACTTAGACACTCAAATCCCTCCACCCAAAGTTGAAAAAATCCGGTTTCCTGATTGGTCCTCTGGTCAGGTGCTTCAGGTGAAAGAGACATTAACCCTTAGCTATCTGTTTATGACAGCTGCCCATTAGAATTCTGGGTTAAGCTCCCAATGCCTGATGGGGCAAAAACTTTGTTGCAGGTGGTTTTGGGTACATGTCATCAGGCCCCTCACTCCCCCTTCCATGAAAGCAATGGCAGACAATAATTTCACGCCTTTTTTCCGGGGTCCTGTCACCCCGACCCGCTCAGCTGGCAGACCTCGGTGAGGTCTATCAAGGGTGCCTGGAGAGACATGGCTATCCTCCTCTTAGATCACCGAATGGGAGTGACTCCAGATCATTCTCTTCTTTAAGTTTCATCTCATGGAGATTCAGTCCTGCCTGGAATATCACGCAAGAGGGCAGCTTCTGCCTCAGGCTGCTCTCCCAGCCGGCAGCACCGTGCTGTCACACCTACCCCTATTATTTAACTCATAACTGATATAATTCAAAGTAAAATTTCACAGCACAGTCTGTTCTAAGACTAAAAATGCAGGAGGAGAGTCAGAAAAAGGACCAGTAAGCTGTTTCCAAACCAGGGCTGTTTTGAGTGTGTTAGGTGAACATGATAACCACTACACTACAGGGCCTTCACATAGCAGGCGAATGTGATAACCACTACACTATGGGGCTTCTCTTTTTTTGCCACAGACTTTGCCAAATGCACTGGAATGTTTTCTCTAGGTACAGAAGCTACCTAATGCAAGGTATATATCTATGGCCTTCCTGCTCACAAAGTGGTCATGCCCCTGCCCAAGGCTGACACAGTGCAGAGTGCATGTGACACAGTGACCTGGCTCAGGCTGGATCGCTAGTGAGACATGATACTTTTGCCGTTAAGCAAACACAGCAATTCTTTCCTGGCTTCTGCCACTGAATGCCTCCATGCATTACGCTATCCCCTATCAGTACGAGAGGACTGCATGAGCTTGGAAAACATGTCATAGCGAGTGCGGTTTTTTGCCTTCTAATCTGTGATAACCTCAGGGACGGAGATGATAGGGGGAGAGTAGAAACATTCTGTGGGGACTGCATGGTCACCTGTGCTGCTGAGTTCGCCACGCTGGCCAGAAATGAAATTAAAAAGTTCCAGGGGCTTTTCCTGTGTACCTGGCTAGTGCATCTGAGTTCAAAGTGCTGTCCAGAGTGGTCACAATGGAACACTCTGGGATAGCTCCTGGAGGCTAATAACGTCAAATTGCATCTGCACTACCCCAAATTCAACCTAGTGATATCGATTTCAGCGCTAATCCCCTCATCGGGGCGGAATACAGAAATCTATTTTAAGAGCCCTTTAAGTCAACAAAAATGGCTTCGTTGTGTGGATGGGTGCAGGGTTAAATTGATCTAATGCTGCTAAATTGAACTTCAACTCATAATGTAGACCAGAGCTCAGAAGCTTTGCTACCTGGAATAATAATTAAAAAAAAAGAAAAAACTTCAGACCAGCCTCTTCTTCAAACAGCCTCTGTATTATTTCTAAACAGATTTACTACATGAAATGGCTGTGAGATGTGTTACTAAGGGCCTGATTCTGATCTCATACTGGTGTAAATTCTGTGGAATTCCATTGGAGACAGTAGCATTACATCATAGGAAGTGAGACCAGAATCACACCCTACAGGGCACCTTCTCTACCAGTTCTCCTCTTCAGGCAATTTGACCAAGAGAAAGAATACCACCAGTTGAAGACATGTAGGGCTAGATTCTGTTGTCAGTTAGCTGATTTTCATTAGAGGGACACCAAGGCATTGTAGTTGATGGCAAGCAATCTTGAAACTTATCTGTCTGCAGTTAGTCCACATCAGTCTTAAATATATGTCTCCTGCAAGACTTCTCTCATTTTATCCAATTTTTGAAACAACTTAATACAGCACATTTATCACCTCTTCTCCATATAGAAGGTAGGCCAGCTCTGTCTTTATTTGGCTCTTAAATACAGCTTAACCTTGATACTCTCCCCATAAAAAGCCATGTCTCCATCAATCTTCTTACAAAGGGCATGCCACTTTCTTCTTTTTCATTTCTTGAAGATAGCTCTCTGGCCTGTATTCATGTCTGCATCTCAAACTGGCAGTCATTATGAGTTTAGATTGTAACTAACCTGATAATATTCATACTTAATAATGTCTGCAAAAGGGATCCTCTTTCTTCCATGTGTCTGCATTATGGACAATGATGCAGTGAATAGGTTACCAGATTTCTGTAATGGCATTTACTCACCAGCAGACCAAAGAATATTGTTGCTCCTTTGGCCCGAGCAGTTAGCTAGTTATTCAAGGCCTTCCAGGTTGTTTCTATGAGGAGGAGACTATGATGACATGAGTCAGGTATATTCTTTGGTACAATCTTGTTTAATTATGAAACTTGCATAATAAAGCCTATTTCCCTGACTGCGGTAGAAACAAACAACAGCGTACAGTTTCCTTGGTCAGAAATCCCAAAACTGCCACTCTAGCAAGGTCTGTGCCCAATGTAGCCCTGCCTCTCGGTGTCACATTCAACTTTTTCTCTGGCTGTTTCAGCCTCCAAAGCACACAGCCAGTGAACCACTATACTAGTTCCTGCATTTGCAGCCAGGGAAATCCCTTCCGCTGCACAGATAAGCTCTGACCTGTCATGCAACCTAGTGCTGGTCCCTACATTGTTTGCCACTGACTTCACTACATGAAGGGACTCAGTTGCTCTTTCTTTGGGTCTGAAGGAGGGTAGTTGGCACACCCACTGGCTTTCATAGAATCATAGAAGATCCAACACTAACTAAATCATCCCAGCCAGGGCTTTGTCAAGCCAGGCCTTAAAAACCGCTAAGAATGGATATTCCACCACCTTTCTAGGTAACCCATTTCAGTGCTTCACCACCTGCCTACTAAAAAAGTTTTTCATAATATCCAACTTAGCCCTCCCCCACTGCAACTTGAGACCATTGCTCCTTGTTCTGTCATTTGCCATCACTGAGAACAACCTAGCTCCATCCTGTTTGGAACCCCCCCTTCAGGTAGTTCTACATCATCTGTCACTAGTTGCAGGCTGCTATTAAATCCCCCTCTCACTCTTCTCTTCTTCAGACTAAAAAATCCCTGTTCCCTAAGTCTCGCCTCATAAGTCATGTGCCTCAGATCCCTAATCATTTTTGTTGCCCTCTGCTGGGCTCTCTCTAATTTGTCGGCATCCGTTCTGTAGTGGCGCCCCCACAACTGAGTGCAATACTCCAGATGTAGCCTCACCAGTGCCAAATAGATCATTCCCCTCGATCTGCTGGCAATGCTTCTACTAATGCAACCCAATATGCCATTACCCTTCTTGGCAACAGGTCACACTGTTGACTCATATCCAGCTTCTCATCCACTGTAATCCCCAGGTTCTTTTCTGTAGAACTGCTGCTTCAAAATGGGTTCCTTGAGGACCTGCTCCATGATTTTTCCAGGGACTGAGGTAAGGTCTGTAGTTCCCCAGACTCTCCTTCTTTCCTTTTTTAAAGATGGACACTATATTTGCCTTTTTTGAATTGTCCGGGACCTCCTCCAATTGCTACGCATTTTCAAAGATAATGGCCAATGGCTCTGCAATCACATCAGCCAACTCCCTCAGCACCCTTGGATGCATTACATCTGACCCCATGGACTTGTGCATGTCCAGCTTTTCTAAATAGTCCTTAACCTGTTCTTTCATCACTGAGGGCTGCTGACCTCCTCCCTGTACTGTGCTGTCCAGTGCAACAGTCTGGGAGCTGACCTTGTCTGTGAAGACAAAGGCAAAAAAAGCATCGAGTACATCATCTGTCACTAGGTTGCCTCCCCCATTCAGTAAAGGTCCCACACTTTCCCTGACCAACTTCTTGTTGTTAACATACCTGCAGAAACCCTACTTGTTACCCTTTCATGAGCTCTGTGATGGTCTCCTTGGCTGTGAGGTTAGTGTAAGTCATACTGCTCAGTTTGCTATGTAGGTTTCATTGGCTTTTCTGCACATAGGTATGTTTTAAGTCAGTAAGCATTTATGTCTTGCAGTGGGGAATGCCGTTCTCCATAGCCCTACGTTTGTGACTCCAGTAGGGACGTCCACAAATGCAATCCCTGTGAAGATACCACTCCCTGAACTCTTGGGAATGCACTGAGTCTCTCAGGAGCAGAGAGAAAGTGTGGGGGTCTGGGCACATAGAGATAAAATGTTGCATCCCCTGGGGAGATCTGGGAAGAATTCTGCTTTTCAGAGTTCTTCTGGGATGGTGCAGGTTCACATTGTCTGCCTGCCCCTTTCATGCAGATGAAACAAATAAGATTTTCAGTCAGCAAAGTGTTCTATGTAACTAGGATGCTTGGTCTGGTGGAAAAAAATCTATTTAACTGGGAGACTCAGACCAATCAATTGTTCTGGTGTGAGGATCAAAATGACTATTAAAAATTCATCATGCTTTATGCTTATACTCCATAAAGACAAGGAACAATTTTCCTTATAAGCATTGTTCTCATTTTTAACTGCAACAGGCTGACACTGCCAAGTAACAGCCTTTTTAAATATGTCGTTTTGTTTTAGCTTGCCCTCACCTCCTTCATAAGAATTTTTAAAACCTACACTTGGGTTAAATCTTTCAATCAGGGATTCAGATGACGAAGGTAGTTTAAAGATGGCTCTTGGTGATTTATATGGGTATGAACTCTTCCCCTGCTAACATTACTTGTTTGTGTGGAATATTGGTACAAATTTGGGGGTGCCAAGCATGTTTGCATTAGGTGCAGCAGTAGGCCCACTGAGGCAATAGATGGTGCAGTATTGCCATCCATGAGTGTTCAAAAGCCAGGATTCAGGCCCCCCCACATAGCATGAGATTTTTTTTAAATAATCAGTGGCTGAGGTCTTCTTATTTTTGAGCCTTAAGGGTTATGACTGCTAGTTTTTCTGCACAACCAGAGCTATTTTAAATGAGAGCTGACTCTCACAAACTAACAGGGTTACAGGAGCTAGAGCTTTAATAGAAAATACCTAATATTGCAAGACTTGCAATAAAACTGTGAGAGGTGGCAACAATCCTGGCCTCCTGCAATAATCCTCTGTGGTCTCTGTGCTTTTGTTGATGATTGGTGATGATGATGATCACTGCTGGAACTTACCCTGCACCTGTCATTCTTGTTTTACCACTTGGTAAGTGCAGAATCCCATAGTAGATTTACATCTGGCTGGAGAGAAGTGGCGCTTTGAAGGGGAACGCAGTGCTTCTCTGGCTGCTGGCTGTGCAGCTTCCCCTGCTCCTCCTGAGTCTTCCAGCCCACGTTTGCAGGGCTGCATTCTGAAAGGTGCTTTAGAGCTGCAGGCGAGGCCCCCCAGGCCTCCTTAGCCCAGAGCCCTTCAGCCTGTAAAGCCCCTGCATTCTGGGTGGCCCTGTCTGCCGGGGGGTGGGGGGTCAGCTCCCAGAATTGCGGCTATGGGGGTGGTGCCACATTGCACAGAGCCACCTGCACACCCCCTGCACCAAACAGGTGCTGTCCCAGGTAAGTGCTCTGCTCCTCCTGCACCCCCGCCATGAGCCTCCTCCCGCACCCCCACCCTCAGCGCCCTCCTGCACCCTAACTCCCTCCCAGACCCTGCACCTCCACCCTGAGTGCCTTCCCGCATCCTAATCCTAATCCAGACCTTTGAATCGGTGTTTCACAAAATGTTAAACCAAGATTTTCAGAAATAATGAAGCATATTCAATCACATTGCTCTCACTAAAAATATTAATAATTCTCTTTTTTTAGAGCAAAAAGGATTTTTTTACTGTTAATAAATAATATAATAAAAATTATTTTAAAAATAATGTTTATTTCCACTTTATCTAATCCTTTTTTATTTATATTTCAGGGCCACCCAAAGGATTCAGGGGGCCTGGAGCAAAGCAATTTCAGGGGCCTCTTCCATTAAAAAAAAATGAAATATTATACAATACTATATTCTCATGCGGACCCCTGTGGGGCCCGGCACAAATTGTCCCACTTGCTCCGCACCCACAGGCGCCCCTGGGAAAAATAAACCTTCTACATTTCAGCACAAATCCAGTTTTGAGAAAACTTCTTTACCAGGTAGCACTGGTTCTCAGCATCAGCTAATGCTAAAAGGCACTAAAGCTCATTAAAAGGGCTGGAAAAATATTTTCCAGAAAAAGTTTTTCTGGATCAAAAACTAGGGAGTTTTAAAAAGCAGAAAAAAATCACGGACAATGTCTGCTTCCCTTCAAAATTTGTTGTGCTTTTTTTAATTGAAAAGCTGAAATTAGTCTGCCAAAACCTGAAGAAAGTTTGGGGTTTCAGAAGTGTGCAGTCAAATATTTGCTGCTTGCTGTGTTTGATTGTTTAAAGAAACAATAAAAAAATTCTGCTTAAAAAAAATCCAGAACTTTTGAACCACCTCAGCTTGTGACCAAACGCCCGAGCCCATCCAGTCAAAGATTTTTCCAGGTTTCTGATACTCTGCTGGCTTCCTTGACTCATATCTGTCTCCATAACTCTGGGTTCATTTAGGTTAGAACATAAGAACAGCCATATTGGGTCAAACCAAAGGTCCATCCAGCCCAATATCCTGTCTACCGACAATGGCCAATGCCAAGTGCCCCAGAGGAAGTAAACCTAACAGGTAATGATCAAATGATCTCTCTCCTGCCATCCATCTCCACCCCCTGACAAACAGAGGCTAGGGACACCATTCCTTACCCATCCTGGCTAATAGCCATTAATGGATTTAACCTCCATGCATTTATCTGTTTCCTAGAGACAGGCTCCATGGGGTCCCTCACAAACTAGAGATGGTTAGTGTGGGTTTGTCTTTAGTATAGCTTATGTACATGCTCCACAAACTGAGCATTTGAGCTTGTTCCAGAATCTGGGATGAACCTATGTTGTGAAAACTGAAATGCTCAAAATAGCACATGCATGTGAATGGACACAGGGTGCTAAAATTAAATTAACCAGGGGGTCTCAAACTGGGGGTCAGGACCTCTCAGGGGGTCACAAGGTTATTACTGGGGGTAGCAAGCTGTCAGCCTCCACCTCAAACTCCGCTTTGCCTCCAGCATTTATAATAGTGTTATAAATTAAAAACATTTTTTTATATATTTAAGGAGGTGTCGCACTCAGAGGTTTGCCATGTGAAAGGGGTCACCAGGATGAAAGTTTGAGAACCACTGAATTAACCCCTTTGAAGCCTCAAGGGAATGCAGGGGAGGGGGGGGGGGTTTCCCTTGGTAGGGTTGGAAAGGATATTGCTCTTCTCATATGATACGGCTAATTTTAAATGAATCTCCCCTCCCCTGACATGAATCTCCCTATGGCACTGAAATTAAATATAGACTATAATTTGGCATTTGAGAAGTGAAAGGGATGGTAGCCCTAATGGAAAAGCTAACAGCTTGGCTCTTCTGCAAGCCTCAAACTGCTGAATGAGCTTTAGGGTGGGGAAGGCTGTGCCTCCCAAACAGCCTGGCCCTGCTCCCTATCCGACCTCCACTCACTTCCTGCCCCTCAGAATCTCCGACCCATCCTGCTCCTTGTCCCCTCACCATCCCCCAGAGACCCCCCACAACCACCACCCCAGGACCCCACCCCTGCTCCCTGTCCCCTATCTACCCCCCGCTGAGTCCTAACAGACCCCTGGAATGCACATGATCCAACCTCCCGATTCCCTGACCCCCCCCAACCTCTGCCCCCTCCCTGTGCCCTGACTGTCCCTGAGACTTCCTGCCCCTTAGCCAACCCCAGTCGGACACGACCCCGCCTCCGCCCCTCACCCGGAGCCTCAGCGCATCCAGGAGCTTCGCTCAACAGCGGCTGTGTGGCTCCGGCGGGGCCCCTGAGATCTGCACCGCTCAGAGCCGTGTGGTAAGGGGGTGGGGCTGCGAGCTCCAGGCCGAGCGGAGGGAACTCAGGCCCTGCCGGAGCTCGCAGCCCTGCCCCCTTACCATGCGGCTCTGAGCGGTGCGGAGCTAAGGGGTCCCACCGGAGCCACGCTGCAGTGCTGTCCAGGGAAGCTCCTGGATGCGCTGAGGCTCTGGGAGAGGGGCGGAGGCGGAGGAGGGGTCGGGTCCGACTGGGACCGGGGAGGGAGCCTCGGCCGTTCTCGTGGGGGGCCCTGCGGAGTCTGGGGCCTGGGGCAAATTTCCCCACTTGCCCTCCCCTCTGGGCGGCCCTGTTATATTTTTTGTATGTTTTATAATGTACATAATATATTATTATAGTAGTACATGCATATAATTTATACATACATAAATACACATCTATTGGGGGTGCGTGCTCAAAAATCGTTACTGATAGGGGTGCGCGATCAAAAAAGTTTAGAGACCATTGATCTAGAAGGGATAGTCCCACCCTGCATGTGTCAATGCAGCAGCTATTGTTGCTGGTGTGGAGGTGCTTAGTGAACTCTAGGTAAAAGTTGCAGGATGTAGCAGTGATTAATGTATGGCTATATAGTCCTATTGATACCATATACACATATACAGGGGTGCTGGAAACATTTTTATAGTGAGGGTGCTGAGAGTCATTGAACCAAACTGAAAACCCTGTATGTGATTGGAACCACTTCAAGCCAGGGGGTGTGGCAGTGCCCCCAGCACTCCTGGTTCCAGCACCTATGTGCATATAGTGAAAAATTTATGCATTGGGTAATTGGGCCTCTTAAGGTTGAGTTGTACATAATATAGTGTAGGAGAACTGTCTCCAATACAGATTTACCTCTGAATGGGTCAGATACCCCTTATGGATATCATACCCATTTATTGTAGTGTATTGCTGAGGTACTCTTTATAAATGAATGTATCGCTGCATTTCCTATAATGCATGCGTCCATGGGAAAAACTTTTTTCCAAAGATGACATGGAATGCACATAATGTACATCAGCAATAACACCATTCCATAGGGACAACACTACTAGACCTGGCAGTAGTGTTTGTACGCATTTGGGTCTGAGGCAGGCTAGCTTTTTATCTCCCATATCTCTGGAGATACCTCCATTGTTATCAGTTGCTCTCTCTCGGGACTCTGGATGAGATTCCCATTCTCCATACATTTTCCACACTAGTATGTCTGTCTACTTACTGCACTGATGCCATCAACTGCTGTTACCTCAGTCATGGCTAACAGAGCACATTCATGTCTCTGTTGGTTGCTATGTTTCAAGGCAGTCACCCATGTCTGCATAACCAAAGGCCACAAAGTAAGGTGCTTTTGTAGCTTTAGGGTAAATAGTGCCTTTCTTGCTCTGTCCCATTCACCCTCAAAATTCCCAGGTCTCTGCTCACATTACAGTTTTGTGAGGATTTGATGGCGCAATCATGCACCCTATGCTTTTTCCTGTTAGAAGAAATGTTGGAGCATCTTGTTCACTTGCACATTTGTTTATGCCAAAGGGCTCAACTTCTTTTAACTAACCAAAGAGGAGCTTTGACTGGGCTGCCCAGTTGCGATATTGGAAAGATGGAACAAGCCCCAGTCCCCTTATCCCAAGTGGGAAGTGGAGGTGAGAGCAGGAGAGGGAAAGGAATGCCCATTAGAAGACTGTGAGGCACATACACAGGAGCAGGGAGCAAAGACAGACCTAATTTAAGAAACTGAATGAAAGGATAGTAGACAAATCAAAGACTCATCCTCTCCCTTTAAAGATGACTTGGCAGTGTCCCTTCCAGCAGAGATGAGAATGATATTGTCTTCTGCATTCCATTGGGAGCTGTAATTCGCTCGTGCATTGTTCTCATGACAAAGGGTGAGAAATGGCACAACATGTATCTAATCCCATGATGAACATAGTAGTAATAATGGATTGGTTTATAGAAGCAACACAGCCTTGTTACAATTCCCGTGCAGCGCTGTTCAGTGTTATACTCTCAGGATCTCCCTTGGAGGCTAGCTTTCAGAGAGAGAACGGAAACCATCAAAGTGTTTTGCAGAGAATGTACCCGCTTCCTGATTTTCTCTCTCTCTCTCACACACACACACACAGACACCACAAAACAAACCAGAAACAAAAGCCCCCTATTTTAGTCAGTCAGATGCTACTTAGCTACAGGGATCCTTAACAATCCTCATTCTGCCTCTCAAGTGGGTCAACGGGGTATATTTGGGAAACGCTGTCATATTTTGTTTCTTGGAAGGAAGAGAAAGACACCATTTATAATTAAAGATCTAAAACACTGGTGCTTCTGCTGGGTTAAGCAGCATGCTGGATAAACACACAAATAGTAGAGCTTGGAGAAAATACACAGAATTCATCACGTATAATAGCGTAAGTGGCACTCTGGGTCTCAGAAATGATAAATGCACATAAGCACAACGCTGCTTGACAGAGAAGGCCAGATCCTCAGCTGGTGTAAATGAGTGCAGCTCCTCTGAAGTCAATAGAGCCACATTGATTTACACCAATGGGGCTATATCAGTTTACACCAGCTAAGGATCTGCCCCCAAAACAATAACCCAGTTTCTTTGGGTTCTGGCTTCTGAGTGCATCTACACATGAATTCCTACAGTCACTGTCTTTCCAACGTACCACTGCCCTGAAACATCTGTGCATCAACAAAATCAAAGGCACCCAGGTATTTTCCCACATAATTTACCATATCTCGCTGCAGAAAGATGGAAATAAGTAAGTCTTTAGAGACTCATGCTTCCTGATAATCAAAGAGCTACATAAATCACGAAGCTTATTTTCTACTAACTGCAAGAAATTATGTTACTGCAACACTGAAGTTTCTCAGCTGGGGTTAGACTGTGCTCTATTCCGTGTAGGTAGGCAAAGCTGGGGGAGGGCATAAGTCTCCTCCCTCTACTCCCTTTTACCTGTGTGCATGGGCAGAAGACATTCACAGTCCAAACTCTCATCTAAGGGCAAGCATCACGTGAGGAGCTACTGTTGACCACTCTAAGGGGGCCAGAAAGAGTCTGAGCTATAATCCTGCCCCTACTTCTAAAGCTGGAAAACACTTGCTGCATAGCACTGTGGATCCTGAGTTATAGCATATCCTCATGTTCCCATGTGGCACAGGGCATATAAGACACAATCCAGCCCTTAAAAGCTAAGACCCAGAACACCCTCCCTAATTTAGATTGCCCAGGCCAAGCCTGGGACAAAGATTTGTGTAAAACCTTGAATTCTAGCTAAAGGGGAAATGCCTTATGAAAACACTGAAAACCCTACCATTGATCTACAATGAAGGCTGATTCATTCACACTGGTTCCTGCACAGGTTACAGTGCATGGGCCAAAACAGACCACTGTTAGAGATGTGGGTCTTCCGGAGCCACACTGGGTCATATGTTTTGGGTCTGTTCCATGGGACAATCTTTTTGGCTAGAAGTAGGCAGGAGGATTAATATGATAATAGAGACCTCTTTAAAAATTTTTTCTCAAAACTGTGTTTTGGGACATATCCCATCACCTTGGGAGTTTCGAACTCATGGTAAGCTTGGTTCTCTAGCAGAGTACTTGTAGCCAAATGGCTTGTACTGCTTAGACAGAAGTGAAGACTGGCTCCAAGGATAGATGTTTGGCTCAGCAACTTGGCTGACCTGGCAACTAAAGAGCAGGGAACATTTCGGAGAAAAGTGCCCTCAGACAAATTTGAAAAAGTTTGGTCTTACCTTTTAGAAACCATTGATTAATTGCTAGTATTTTCCATATTTGAAAAATCAGACTGCTTTGATTTAGGTGCCTAAATTTAGGAATGAAAATCTGAACAATTTGGCCCTTCATGTCTGCATTTCCTGACTTTTTACATTTTAACTGTGCACCCGTAACGCTATATTAATATGGGATTTTTGCAGTTAATTGTTCTTGGCATTTTTATGCTATTTACATAGTGCAACTTAGGCTTTGCATTCACATACTCTCAGTGCCCCATTCACCCCATCTCTGCTCCACCTCTTCCCTCAAGGCCCATCCCCTTCTTTGCCTCTTCCTCTGGCCTCCACCCCTTTCTCTGCCTCTTTCTCCCCAAGGCCCCACCCCAGCATGCCACGAGTTGCCACAAGCCGCACGAGCAGCCAGGCTCAGGAGGTTGCCACAGGTAAAAAGAAACAGACATCAGGGCTTGTCAAATGGCACCCAAACATGCAAGCTGAAACCTGGACTGTCTGGATGAAAACTAGACGAGCGGCAACTCTAGCAGTGGAGCTTGGTGTACACAGGCCTACTGTGCCTCACCTCACTGCGTCAGTGGCGGGTGGCTAGAGGAGGAATGGGGTTGGCAGGGGCTTCTCTAACTTATGCTGGGAGCCACACTGGAACCTAGGAGGTGCAAGAGTTGGTTTAAACTAGCCTGGGGCCTATATGCAATCACACACACCACTAGGCTGCATCTTCTGTGCTGTGCTTCTCCATATGTGCCACAATGCAGCAGCGCTCCTTTGTTCCTCTAGTTAATAATGTGCAAGAGAGCACACATTAATCACTAGAATGCCCTTCACCACCTTCTCCTCCTTCCCAGAGCATGGGATAGGATAGCCCAATTATTCCCAAACACTTGACAGGAAGGAGCAGCAGAATATGAAGGAGTCTTTCCAAGGTCATGCAGTAGAAGTGGTATTTCTGTAAGCACGCACTGCACGCTCAGGGAACCTAACAGTTTATATTGCACCAAAATGTTTTCAAAATTAATTGTCACCAAAGAAAAAACGCCCCATGGATATGTGTAGTAACAGTGCAACAAATGCATAGCCTTCTTACCTCACACTGGGATATTATTTGTTGCTCCAGACAATGGGAATGGAGATTCCCATTTCTCCCCCCCCTCACCTATTTGCCTAATCCCTGCTACATTTTACCTCACAGAAGTTGCATAACTTTCTTATGGAAGTTGGCTATAAAGCATCAAATTTCCAGCCTCTCCCTAAATGATGATGTATTTTTTCCATACATACTTCCTTCTTAGCTGCTCCAATCACTCACTGAGAGACGAGGTAATCTCTTTTATTGGATCAACTTTTGTTGGAGAGAGAGATGAGATTTTGGGCTTACACAGGAACCTGAAGAAGAGCTCTGTGTAAGCTTGAAAGCTTCTCTCTCTCACACACAGAAGTTGGTTCAATAAAAGAGAGAACCTCACCCACCTTGTTTCTCTAATATCCTGGGCTCAACCACAGCTACAACAACACTACATATATCAATCACTCACTGACAACTGTTGTAAATGAGTAGTAGCAAATTCAAGAAGCAAGCATTTCTCCGTCATTTGCAATATGCTTCTTTGTTACTAAATCACTGATTAAAAATATTATGAAGCGAGGCAAGTATTTCTTAGGTTTTGTACATATCTGAAAGTGCAAATTGAGAACAATTTAATTTTTTGAGCTACAAATCCTTTTATATTGTTTGGAATATGAACCAAGTGTGGAGATTTTCAAAGGCGCAAATAGTAGCAAGATATCTTGGGTACAATTTTCAAAAGCACCTAATTTTCATTTTCAAAACAGATTTTACCAAGAACAATGGGTATTCAGTGTTTATCAGAATCAGACTGATCAGACTGTGTATACGTGTGCATATGTAATCCACATAGATAGATGAGTGAGATTCCTGCACCACTTCAACACTGAGGTAGAATTTTCAAAAACATATAAGTAACTTAGAAGCCTATGTCTTATTTTCAAAAGTGGTTTAGGCACTTAGAACCTGATTTTAAAGGTATTTAGGCACCTAAAGATGCAGATAGTTGCTTAGTGGGATTTTTTGAAAGCTCCTAGGTGCCTCTTTCCTATTTGAGAATTAAACACCTATTTCCCATTTGGGAGTTAGGCACGTAGGCACTTTTGAAAATCCCACTAGGCACCTATCTGCATCTTTTGGTGCCTTAATACCTTAAAAAATCTAGCCTTTAGCACTCTAAGTCTCACTGAAAATCAAAAGGTTTTAGATTTTTAAAGTACCTAAGTCACTTTTGAAATGGGATTTGGGCAGGGACAGTGTGGTTTTTAAAAAAAAAGGCAAAAAAAAAAGCAGTAGGTAAAACTAACCTAAACTAAACGCCATATTTCCTCAAATGAGAAGTGGGTTAACTCCATTTACCAGCGTTAATCCTTTACTACATTCCTGGACTTAGGCTCTTAAGTAACTTATGTGCTTTTGAAAATGTTAACCCTAACTCCTTATGGGACTTTCAACAGGAGTCAGGCAGCTAAGCTACAGATCATTTGTGCCTGACAAATCTTCCCTCAGGTCATCTGAGGTAGATTCTCCAGTGACTATGCTAACTTTAGATTTGCTGGCCTGTAGTAAATTATGCTGCTATACTTCACTGAGGTTCAACAAGTGTTATTCAACCATTCCCTACATTTGCAAGCTGAGGCTGTAACTCTGATAAGGTTAGTTGTCCTGCAGACAGCTGGCATTTCATTCAACTAATATGCAACTCTATTATCATTGACAAGACTCTCAATATAAAAAAAACAACCCTCTGCATTGCTTTAGGTAAGACTGGTGATGTCCATAGTGAATGCAAACCCCTAAAATAATAAAATAAAATAAAATATATAAATAAAAAGAGAAAGTTCTTTTCCAAATTTGAAAATAACTTCCTTTCTCATAAACATTTCAGTCAATAAACTCATATATTAATAAGAAATGAAAAGTCACAAAGCAACCTTAGTTTTGATTACAACAAATATGAATTTAACTTTTAGGTATGTTTAATTAAATATATTTTTACATTTGCAACACGTTTAGACCATTAATGAAGACCTCTGCATTCTTAACTATATTCTTTTATCTCATTTGTTTACAAACATGCATGTGCTTCTTAAAATAGAATTGCACCAAAGTAACAGATACATCAGAAAACACTATCATGATATGTGTATATTACCACACAAAATAATTACTGAAAATGGAAAAATAAATAAATAATTTCAGGATGTCCTTGTTAAACATAAAAAACCCCAACCCTATAAAAAGGTCTCGCAAAATTTTATACATGTGTTTCATGAACTTTAAAATACAAATTATGTTAATTTTCTGATATTATGCCTATCACTGTGATTTGGGCCAGTTTCTATAGAAATATATCCTCAGAGTCATCATTATTTGCAGCCACAAAATTTTTAGTCCAGAAATGTAACCATAGATTCCAATTAATGTGAAGAGGACAGTGCTGTTGTGAAACTGAGTTCTAGCTTAGAGGCAACATTCCATACTCTTTTTAGTGTAATAACTGAATGCAGTGAGAACATACGTACTCTTGGTTAGGAAGTTAAAGTTTTCAAAGAAAGCCTGTTCCATAGTGATACTTCCCCATCCTGGGAAGAGTATATCTATATCTTTTGGAGACCTGAAAGTTCTGCCTACCTAGCATCTTGGCAATGCCAATAAAGCATAATTAAACTGAATTTAAATAAATTGAATTGATTGTAGGAGCCTGTTTCTCCGCAGGAGCATTATTGGATCGGTGTGGGGTCTGCCAGACACAGGCAGCTTTAACTTGTGGCCAGAGCTATATGTGTATAGGTAACAGATTTGGGGGAGGCAATATACTAATATCAAATATAGTATTTGTTTGTGTATTACTTCCTGCACCTTAGCTTGCTTTCCTGCTGTGTGCAGCGCAGAGTTTAGTCTTTTCAAAAGGTTGATCTTTATATCTATATAGTATACAGAGTTAAATCTCTGCTAGCTCGAGAGTGACACAAAATATCCACAGGCAAATTATACTAAATCTATCTTTCTAAATACAGTACATGACAGCTTAGTAATAGCCCTTGAAGCAATTGTGAATATAGTCAGTAACAACTCCTTTAAAGACACTTTCAAATGTAAAATATAACTAAGCACCACACATACATACATAGGCTCTCCTCTGGGAGGCTTTACCTTTATCTCTGTGAAAGAGTGCCCAAACTCTGTATGGCACACTATCTCCTTAAAGTCTGTGAAATAAGAGATATTCCCACAATCTCCTGCAAACTCTGCTTGAGGCTCTGCAATGACAGTCTGCATTCTGCTGAGCCTGCGCCAGTTCTAATTCTCTTCTTCTCCAAGGGAGTGAAGGAACCTCCAGGATAAATCCAACAAACTGCCAAAGTCCCTGTACCACAATCCTTGCAGCAGACCTCTCTGGTTCTTGCACCACTGAATCTTTTAGTTTGACAGGCTCCCATGCCTTCTTTTTATAAGCCTGTCCATTTCCCCTTGATTTCTGTTTGGTGACACTGAGTGTGTCCTGCCAGGCTGCTTGCCCACAATGGAAATCACACAAATAGCTTAAAACAGGTAATGAACATGCCTAGTGCCTGCCATACTCAATTTCTAGATGATTCTGTCTTGTCAAGAGGAGTCACCCCACCCGGAAAGTCTGCACAAAGAGTACTGCAAAACAAAACCAAGAACTGTGTATCCTGTCTGTGGTTTCTTCCCATATTTACACAATTAAATGCTGTAATGCAAGCACTGAATTACATGCACCTCCCCCTCACCCGCAGAAGATGATCAGTTTGGAAACACCATTAGATTATTGAGCACAAAATGTAATGCCCACCAGACAGTTTGAAAGGCCTCAGCCCACAGGTACCATGATTCCATTTCTAGCCCTGCAGGTTTTATTAGTGTATTTAAGACTTGATAAATTAAAAAAAAATCAAATATTCACTTTTTTTTTAGTTAGAGGAAAGGGTAGTGATTGTTAATTGGCCTGCAATAAAGAATCCACTTTGCATCCAATTCCAAAAAGCAACAGCAGACAGCAAGTGGTCAGAAAGAAGGATAAACTAGAGGTTAATGAGGCACATCACATATTTCCAATACAAACTTGATTTTCATATTCATCAAGAAAAGGAGGAAAGGAAACTATCACTACATTCCTCCAGCATGAGGCTCCAGCAGTGCTTTCTAGGCCTTAGGTTGCATGAATGAAGCTGGAGGTGCTCAGTTAAACAGGTATCAGTGATTCATGCTCCTTTAAAGCAGCACCACTACACTACTGGGACTTAGTGCAATAAATTGCAGATGTGGGTTTTGACTGATTTCCTATCCAACAAATAAAACTCGTTAGTTATCATGTAGGAGCTCAGTAGGTTATACTTGGGTTTCAGCCTCAGCATCTGTACAAAAAGAAATCCTTCTCTTTACATTCAACTTCACCTTCTACTTATTGTCCAGTTTGTCTCCAAACTGCAAAAGGTTAGGCTAGTCTCTTGGATTATGAGGTTGAAGCAAAGTGCATTTCACCTGTGAACATTAAATAATAATTTCTATACATGCTTGAAGAAACATGCAAAATGTCTGACTATAAGGACATGAAAACCCAGTGAGAGAGAGAGGAGATAAATTATGGCTGACAATAGGACATGGAATGTAAATTCTTTTTGAGGAAAGACCTAATAAATTAAAGATGACTTATGAAAGTTTTCTTTTTCAGTGAGATAAATTTAGAGATCTGTCTGGTAAGAAATTTAAGTAGCCACAAACTCCAACAGCTTGCCTGTTACAAGCACGAAGGACACTTGTCTCAGAATTCCCACATCAGTTTGCCTATAGAGTTCATGTTGAGCAGGAAAAACTATGTGTATGGTATTATTCAGTTGCTTCATGTAAAGTCTGTTTCCCACTCAGATTTTCTACACATGGCTCGACAAGAGTGTTATCTGTGTGGTATTTGGAACTTAGAACTCTGCCAGTGTAGCTAACTGTGGTTACTTATGCCCAGATACAGCTCACATCAAAAACATGGGTCTTTTATCTAACCCTGTAGGAGGGGAGGCAGTCCTCAAGAAGGTGTCATGATCACATAGATGAGGCCACTGTAATACATACTTCTCACAGTAGATAAACTCATCATGTCTGAGGTCTCACAGAACTTTCCGTCCCACCGCAGTGCATGCCATTTTATAACAAACTATGACTGAATACAAAGGATTAGACCCAGGCCCTACACTTGGACTAAGGAAACCTCCTTTAAGGATGAGCTACTGGTAAGCTGCCTAGTCACTGGGAAAGGCCACTAGAGGGAGCCAAGATCACATGAACCAAGCCAGTACACTACAGGAGCATTTTAGGAGTGTTTTAGTTGCTACAATATTCTTCCTTGGCTCAGGGAATCCCATATCTTTTGACTTAGAGTTAGCTATTACACAGCAACATTTTCAGATATGGTTCTCCCCCACACAGCCCCCCCTCAGATGTTCATTATGTATACTTCATCATAACATCACTGAATCAATCCAATAGCTATTCTAAACCTATCCCACAGGATTTACAGCAATATTACAACTCCCCCCCACCAAAAAAAAAGATTAAGAGACTGAATTAGCTCCTGGTCTTCCAATCCATGGGACGGATCACATAGTAAGGTTACTCATGGAGTAAGAGTGGCAAAACGGAACCCTTAGTGCTTTCTTTTGGAGCATCCAAGATTGCTTGGAACTTCTTTTGATTCTTATATTTATTGTTATTTTATTTAACATGTAAATTGTGGTGGAGCCTATAAGCCAAGCAGCATGGAGACCCACTGTGCTAGGATTTTTAGGCAAACATATAGTAAATGACAATCTCATTTCCAGATATCGTTTAGATTGTAAGACAAGACATAAAAATGGATGGGACAAACAAGTAGGTTGAGAAAGGAGGCAGAGAAGCTGGAATAACCAAAATAACAGGGTGCATGCAATGTTTAGTTACTCGGGAGCAATGATCACAACTTGCCACCTGCCTAACCATTATCAGATTGTAGTTATTGGTGGATGTTTCAGAAGAAGTAAGGTTTGCAGAGGGCCTTGAAGGAAAATAGTACAAACATTCCTTTTAAAAAACTCTGTAGAAGTTTGAGATATGATCATTACAAAGTCTGTGGAAAGCGGCATCATCACGTCCTTGGTTTTACTTACAATTCTTCTCTATACTCACTAGATAATGGTATTGGCCTTTTGGCAATGGTATTGAATTAGGAGGTTTCATTTGTTTTCCTGTTTTGGCTCACACATATTTATTTCTTGTCCACTTCAAAATGCTGTTCCATCAGTATGCAAATGAGGCCTTATCAAAATTCATTTTAACACTAGGCCCTGAAAACCCAGAGTCAGCAGGGGCTTTCAGAGAGCAAATAGAAACAGGTACCTGAATTAAAGTTTTCAAATGAGCAAGTACTGTACCAAGGAGATATTAACAAAATATAATATTGACAGAGTGGATGTTATTGCTACTACAAGGAAAAAGAACATGACAGAGGCAAGAGAATATCACAATAACATAGGAAGTATAAGAGTAACCCTGAAAATCTTGCCAAATGGGGTTAGGGCTAAGATATGACATAATACCAATATTAAATAACATAGATGCTCTTGCTCAGAATAAATTCTCAGAATAAGTAAGTAGTCTCAATTCACAAGTACTAGATTCACAATAAACACTAAAAAAAAACCTTGCAAAAAACTGATTTTGTTGTGCATAAAAAATTTTCCATCAGGAAAGCATAAAAAGTGGAATGATGTCTTTCAAAATACAGCATAAGAGGTCTATAAATAAGACCTCATGTTCTAAAGTCTTGTCTCCTCTCATTTGTATAGCTTAGGTTTAAGTCCTAATTATATATCACACAATCTTACAAATAAGGAGTAGAATTAAGCAGCAGTACCAGTCCCCTTGTGTTCCCTTGTAGCTCTCCTCAGGGAAAATATGCCTGTATGCTTGAGAAAGTAGAATTTATGCTGAAGCAATTTTCAGGCTTCTTTAGGCTCCTTTCAGCTTATTTGTGCTATCTCCTTTCATGCAAGGGGATGGGGCCACAATAATGAAATCAGAATGCCTAACATGTTGGTGGTGGGAGGAAGAGGAAATTATCAAAAAAGCATAAGGCCTAAGAGCCTTCCATTCTATTGTAATACTGTGGTTCCAGACAAGCATGTAATTCCTCTGGCTCTTATTCACAGTATTGAATATATAAAAAAATAATCACGAATGCATTATTTATTCACTTATTAAGGCTTTCATAAAAGGAAATGAATAACTTACAAAAATACTCTTTATAAGGCCAATGCCATCATTACCTTAAATGACATTATATATTAAAGAACAAGATTCCCCTGTAAGCTCAAGGAAATGCTGTGCCAAAGCAGAAGAAAAGAAATAAATTTACTCCAAGACCATGAAGTGAGTAGTGAACTATCCCTTTAGTTATTTGGCTATATCCAAAAAAATGCTAGAGGTTATGTCATGGCTAACTTGGGACTGAACCTTAGTGAAAGGGATATGAAGAAAGAAACAGGTGAACCCATAACAGGCTATGTCACAATACTGTGAGCTTGTCATAGCATGGCATGCAACCTAGGTTTCATGAAGAGCACATGTCTCCCCTTAGGGTCAGCCATTCCACAGAATGCTGCCATTAGGCCTGTGCGAACCCTACGGGACTTAGCTCCCATGCAGTATACAAACTGGACCGCAAAGGAATTGATTGACTGGGACTAGCAATTAACCAGCTGCTGTAGCTTCACATAGATGTTAGGTTTATGTACAACCCAAACCTCCACAATATCCCCCAGGCCCTGAGCTTCCCCTTCCGAGACAGCCTCCTCTTTACCATTAGACATGTTTGAGGGAACTGAAGTATGCTCACTTCCTTGCTGGAGCTGGGTGCTCCGGGATCTTCAAAGCCTGCAATGTGCGCTGCCCCCAGCAAGTCTTTAGGAATTCCATCCAGGATCTCATATTGTGCCCATCACCGTAGTATCTGAACACTGAATGACTATTAGCTCCCTCTCATCCTGCAAAGCTCTTCTAGAGGGACAGAAGACCCCTAATCACAAGGCAGTAACAGCTAGGAAATAGCCCCTGCTGCAGTCACTTAGGAACTCATCACAATCACACAGCCCCCATAACCCGGTTACTAGGGACCCCCTGGGTGTCAGATCTAATAGCCACAGCACACTGTGCATTAGAAATGGGCCTGAACCACAACATTCAAGTCCTGATTTAAACTTCTGCAAAGTATGGTGGTGTTTGGGGTTGTGTTTTTGGTGTGGGTCCATCTCCTCTAATCACAAACAAGTAAAAAATGTACACAAAACAATGAGTCTCTATCAGGTTTGATTGTGAACCTTGCACTTTTAAGCTGAATTTGTACCCCAAGTTTTACTTGTTCTGTATTGAAGTGTGTTAACATTTTGGTTTGGAAAAGGATGAAGAAACGAGTTTGTGTTCAAGATGTAGTATTACCTAATGGGAGGTTTCCTCAGTAGCGGATCATCACCCACAGGGAAATGTGGTTGGGTAAAACTGTCCTGTACAGGCTGCTGCAGGGAGGTAAGAACTCTACTTACCCATGCAGCAGAGACATACTCAGTCAGCAGGGGGAGCCAGAGGCAAGAGTCCTGCTTTGCTCCTGCCAGCTGCCCAGTAGGGAAGGAGGAAGGGTTGGAACTTGGCTCCCCAACATGACTGGACCAAACCAGGGTCAATCCTTAACACATGCCCAGCCTCTCCCAAGTCATGCAGTAAAGGTTAGGTATAGAGCCCACTATTAGGAAGAGGGGCTGTGGGATGGGACACAAGAGTTGTTAGGGGTGGGTAGACAAACTCTTTTGGAGGGGACGAGCAAGCTGAGAAGACAGGGGCTCTTGAGAAGAAGATAGAAGTGGAGTACACGCCACAAGCTAGCCCTCTCATCAAACAGGTTCCCACTCCCCAGCAGCATCAGCCACTTTCCAGCATGCAAAATCCACAGTGCCCCAAAATGGCCAAAACATAATGGAGAGCCTTAAGGGTTAGGTATAGAGACACGTGCCAAGCCTCTCCCAACTAACTGGTCTGTAGTTTCCTGGGTTGTTTTTATTTCCATTTTTGTAGAGGGGCACTATGTTTGCCCTTTTCCAGTCTTCTGGAATCTCTCCCGTCTCCCATGATTTTCCAAAGATAATCGTTAGAGGCTCAGATACCTCCTCTTTTAGCTCCTTGAGTATTCTAGGATGCATTTTATCAGGCCCTGGTGACTTGCAGGCATCTAACTTTTCTAAGTGATTTTTAACTTGTTCTTTTTTTATTTTATCTTCTAAACCTACCCACTTCCCATTAGCATTCACCATGTTAGGTATTCCTTCAGTCTTCTCGGTGAAGACCGAAACAAAGAAGTCATTAAGCATCTCTGCCATTTCCAAGTTTCCTGTTACTGTTTCTCTCTCCTTACTGAGCAGTGGGCCTACCCTGTCCTTGGTCTTCCTCTTGCTTCCAGGGCCTCCCAGAGGATTCCAGGGGCCTGGGACCATCGGCGGCAGGCGGCTCCAGTGGACCTCATGCCTGCGGAGGGTCCGCTGGTCCCGTGGCTCCGGTGGAGCATCTGCAGGCATGCCTGCAGGAGGTCCACTGGAGCCATGGGACTGGCAAGCGGTAGGGTGCCCCCCGTGCGGCAAAATTCTAGAGCCAGCCCTGTTCGGTGGCGGGGGGCCCTTCCGTTCCGAGACCCGCCGCCGAAGTGCCCCGAAGACTCGTGGCGGGGGCCCTCCGCTGGCGAATTACCGCTGAAGCTGGACCCGCCGCCGAAGTGAAGCCCGCTCTTTGGCGGTAATTCGGTGGCGGGGGATCCCTGCCACGGGTCTTCGGGGCACTTCAGCGGCAGGTCCCGGAATGGAAGGGCCCCCCACTGCTGAATTACCGCCGAAGACCGGGTTGCACTTAAGCGGCAGGTCCCGCTTCGGCAGTAATTCGCTGGTGGGGGGTCCTTCCTCCCGGAGCAGAAGGACCCCCCCGCCGGCAAAGACTGGGAGCGGAAGAAGCTCTGGGGCCCGGCCCCGCAAGAGTTTTCTGGGCCCCCTGGAGCAAGTGAAGGACCCCGCTCCAGGGGCCCCGAAAAACTCTCGTGGGGCCCCTGCGGAGCCCGGGGCCTGGGGCAAATTGCCCCTCTTGCCCCCCCTTCTGGGTGGCCCTGCTTGCTTCTAATGTATTGATAAAAAGTCTCTTTTTTCCCTTTATTCCTGTAGCTAGTTTGAGCTCATTTTGTGCCTTTGCCTTTCAAATCTTGCCCCTGCATTCCTGTGTTGTTTGCCTATATTCATCCTTTGTAATCTGTCCTAGTTTCCATTTTTTATAACTCCTTTTTATTTTTTAGACCAAGGTGGTCTTTTGCCACATTTTTTATCTTTCCTACCCAGTGGAATAGCTTGCTTTTGAGCCCTTAATAGTGTCCTTTTGAAAAATGCCAATTCTCCTCAGTTGTTTTTTCCCTCAGTTTTGATACCCATGGGATCTTACCTATCAGCTCTCTGAAAGCTTACCAAAATGCACCTTCCTGAAATCCATTGTCTCTATTCTGCTGTACTCCCTTCTACCCTTCCTTAGAATTGTGAACTCTATGATTCACCCACGAAAACTCATGCTCCAAAACATCTGTTAGTCTATAAGGTGCCACAAGACTCTTCGCTGCCTTTATGATTTCGTGATCACTTTCACACAAGCTGCCTTCCACTTTCAAATTCTCAACAAGTTCCTCCCTATTTGTTAAAATCAAGTCTAGAACAGCTTTCCCCCTAGTAGCTTTTTCAACCTTCTGAAATAAAAAGTTGTCTGCAATGCAGTCCAGGAACTTCTTGGATGGTCTGTGCCCCGCTGTGTTATTTTCCCAACATATATCTGGATAGTTGAAGTCCCCCATCACCACCAAAACTTGGGCTTTGGATGATTTTGTTAGTTGTTTAAAAAAAGCCTCATCCACCTCATTCACCTGGTTAGGTGGCCTGTAGTAGACTCCTAGCATGACATCACCCTTGTTTTTTACCCCTTTTAGCCTAACCCAGAGACTCGCAACACTTCTGTCTCTTATGTCCATCTTCACCTCTGTCCAAGTGTGTACATTTTTAATATACAAGGCAACACCTCCTCCCTTTTTCCCCTGTCTATCCTTCCTGAGCAAGCTGTACCCATCCACACCCACATTCCAATCATGTGTATTATCCCAATACACAATGTCATAGTTGTATTATTAGCACTTCCAGTTCTTCCTACTTATTACCCATACTTCTTGCATTTGTATATAGGCATCTAAGATACTGATTTGATCTTGCCTCCCCGTTTTGCCCTGGCCCTGCTTTCTCTCTGCCACTACGGCCCACGCTCCCTCCTATTTCTGACCCATCTCCCAGTTCTCCATGTTCCCCACTTACCTGTGGGCCTTGCTCACCTGTCCCCGTCGAACCTAGTTTAATTTGCAGCCACAAGTTGTTGCATATTGTAGCTGTTCTGTGAATAAAGTGAGTCATTCACTTTCCAGACCAGTCTGTCTGGCACCTGTCATGAGCTCTACAATTACTTTCTTTTTGTAAATAGGATGGGGAGGGAGTCCTTAATGATGTTTATTATTACAGCAGCTGGCAGTGTTCAGTCCCAGAAGGATAAATGGAGCAGATTCTGAACTGTGGCCAAGGAGCACTTGGCAAAGCTCTAGGAAGTGTGTGGGTGTAGAGATATGCAAAATGGCCTTAAAGCTACATTTGCATTCTTTCAATCCTAACCTGATCTGCACTGGGCTAATTCTTTGGAACAACACAGTGCAGCCTTCAGGCTGTTCTAAGTTGTAACATCTGCCTGTGACCCTAAGGGGTTGTAATGACAGCTGACTGTCACTGAATACAAGAATCACGGTCATGCCCCTTGCACCATCTGTAGGTGGTGAGTTGCATGGAATCAGCCATAAGCATTCTGCATCTCCCAAGGCACCTCTTTATCCAAGGGAAATCATCCAGAACTTTAGCAAACTGGTTTTAGGACAGTTCTGGGCCAGGGGAGCAGTGCAAAGCTACCTTAGCACAGCTAAGCATCTGGCCCAGTGTGGGCTTGTGTTAGTTGAAGCACTGTATCATGTACACCAAATGCACTTGAAATAATCCTCATGATCTCTAGTTTAAAAAATGAGAAGTAAATGGAGGTCCACTAAGTTCTGTAACCACGGACTTCTTTAAAAATAAATGTTCACCAATTTAGCAAATATTTCTAGAAAAAATTATGAACAAAAATTTTCCTCTTTTTTAATGCATCATCAAGAAGCAAATATAGACCCAGTATTCTGAGCAGCAATGGTGCAAATATATATAAAAGAGCTTATTCTTGAGATGGGAAAAAAAGACAAAAAACAATTCAAAGCAACAGAGGATAAATTATTAAAGCTCTGGAAGAGAGATAGTACTATAGCAGGCAGGATTTTTTTTATAATCCCTGCTATCAAAAGAGAGCCAGAAAGCTCTGAAAGGAATCCGTTTGCCAGGGATGAAATGAATGGTAATTGTCTGTCAGTTTTATCTGAGGAAATTAACAAATGACTCCTCATTAGCAAACTGATGGGAGCTGGGGGTGGGAGGAGCCTCATCAATCATGTTCAGAATTGCCATCACTTTCAGATGCTGTCCGGTGTTTTATAACTAAAGGATAATATAAAATACATTTAAAACCTCATAAATAAACAGTGCTTCAAAATATCCAGGACTGACCTGCATGAACACAGAATGGGAAGTTACGAGGTAAGTCTCTTACTGGGGTTGGAATTCAGAGGATCCTCTGCAAGCCTGGCTTCTGCCAAGAGGCTGGAGACATTCAATGAAGTGAGAGTGATTGTGGAGTCACAAGGGCCCAGATTTACAAAGGTATTTGCTACCTAAAAATGCAAACAGACACCTAGTGAGATTCACAAAAGCTCTGAAGCCAGTTAGGCACCTAACTCTCATTCAAAGTCAGTGGGAATTATGCATCTAACTCACTTAGGTACTGTTATAAATCCCACTCAGTGCTTCTCCGCATCTTTAGGAGGCTAAATACTTCTGTACATCTGGCCCAAGGCCTCTACCTGGATAGCTCCAGGCCTATATGGCATGCTGAGATCCATGTGGATCCCAGGAGATCCAGGGGATTTGGAATATCAGTGACCTGCCACTTTTGCTGAGGTGAAAACCTGTCTTTTTTTCCCACATATGCCTATCTCAATTAAGGGAATAAAGAGGAAGCAACATGAGTACGGACTTAGAGTTAATGGACTCCTGACAAAGGAGCTAATTTGGTACCAGGAATAAAGTAATAAAATAATAGCTTGATTCTCCACTCCATTAAATGAGTTTCGTTCCAGTGTAACTCTCCTGACCTCAAAGGACCCAATGTAAAAATAGTGTATTGAAGCCGAGAATCAGGCCATCATGTTTACTGGTAAGGATAATCTGATGATAAAACAGTTTTGCCTAACAAAGTAATTATAGCAAATTCACTACCCATGTTTAGGTTGAGATTAGATCTGTTTATGTAAAGGGGCTGAACTCGGCTGGAGTAGATGAGCCAAGAGGTCCTTTCCAAACCCATCATCTGTGAGTCCAGGATAACAGTAGACAAGATGAGCATTTACTAGTCACTTTTGAGTAAATACTACAAACTGGTTTGAAATCTGTTAAACCGTTTCCTGGAAACGTACTCTCCAAGGGATTGAAAGGCCAGATCAATTTATTTTTAAACAAAATGGAAGGAAATCAGTCATTCCTGAGATGAAAGTAGAAGCCATTAAGCAAAACTGGAAACTGCATTTGAGAAGAACTGAGTTTTTTCTACTAAATTCTCTAAAGAAAATGAACAGAGAATGTGCTGCAAATTATCACCTTCCTTTGCAACCCGTTCATTATTCCATTTCACAGCAAGATCGGTACACCTGGAGATGGGATAAAAGAAAGAAAAACCCCACAATCAGGCAACATGCAGAAGATGACTCCTTTGACAGAAGATTACCTGACTTTTTTCTTCTGCTAAGGGTGTAAATTTTATGTTGTCTTCTGAAGTGACTGCAAAATTGCTAGGATAATGGCTGAAGGTATTTGCTTTACCTTTCCAAATGACCTAGATCCATCTTTTACATTCTTCCTTTGTGTTACTTATTTATGTCCTAAATGGCAGGCAGAATGTTGCTTGACAGAAAAGTTTTTAATCTTTGGGGTTTTGTATTACTTTTTATGATAGATTTGCCAGCATTTCCTGTTTGTCTTGCTACATGACATACTTCTTCCTAGAAGGAACACTATTGATCAGAACAGGTTTCATTAAAATCCTCAAAACCAGATAAAGATAAAAGTATTTTGCTTCCAATGCAGGCACAGACCATCGAAAGACAACAAATGAAGATTCAATGTTGTATCCTCTGGATCAAATAGTGATGTGCTTCTTGGCTTTTCCACTCAGAACCCAACTCACCATTGTTTGACAAAGCCACTTTGATTTTCAGAGTTATCAAAAGACAGCAAAAAATAATGGCTGGAAGTTAAGATCAATCTGCTGTAGATGGCAGGAATAACAGCTCTTGAGAATGGATTAACTGCTGACATACTAAAATGCTCACCTTAACTGTTTTGTTTGGTTCATGGCACATTAGCAGAAAGGAGAGTAATCACTGATCAGTGTTGCATAGTGGAGTAGAATGCCAGACACTTGGCTCTAAATTGGAGAACAATAGCCAGAGAGCTCCCCAAAAGGAGCAGTTGGAGATTCCTCTGACGTAGTAGAATCACTAGATGGTCTGAAGCTGGCATAGTCAGCCCTAGGGGACCACTTCTGCTAATGTAACGTAGAGCACCTGCTCTAAGTTATATTGGGGCAAACTGGCCCTTGGCCAACCCCAAGACTGGGGATGGGGGTTGCAAAGGTGACCGAGAGCATATTGCTCAGCCAGCCTGTTGATCTAGCCCTACATCTCTTTCTCGTCCGTTCCTGATGATGCAGCTTCTCAGCTCTCCTGATGTCTAAGACTGAGGCTTTGGTGGCTAGGTGGCTGAAGTTCATTCCAGGAAGACAGAGGTGATGTTATCTTGCTGTCTGGGGATAACATCTGGAGAAGATGCTAGAGTTGATATCTGCTCCCTCAAATCACTGTTGAATGGGTCCTCAGATGATTTAAGGGGGTCAAATAGCACAAGTAGGTAAGAGTGCTTTTCCGACTCTATGTTGCCAGGACAGTAGTTCCAATACTTTAGTTTGTGGAGCACTTGCTGATCAACCATTGAGAACTGGCTGTTAGCCTGGTAATGCTGCCTCTACACTTTGTCTCCAGCTGCCAAATCTCAATAATCTATAACGGCATTAAATTTTTTCTTAATATTATTTTTCCATGGAAGCAGATGCCTCCAGGATGTTATGTGATTCTGAATGGAAGGGGAGGTGATTGGCATGGTCACAGATGCGGGGAGGGGGGTTGCTATGTGCAATCGCGAATAGGAGAGGAGGTATCAGTGAGACAATCTCTGTATTAGGATATGATCCACTCTAGAAATACATTTGAGCTCTGTTGAGCCAAGAGACTGTGGCTTTTCCATTTGGATAGGGAGCTCCCTATGGTTATTGTATCATGGTCTTATCCAGATGGATTAGTGCAATGGTTCTACATGGGTGGCCTGAAGAGCACTAAAAAACTATATCTAGAGTAGAATGCAGCTTGGTTGGACCTCTTTCCCTTTAGCTGTGTCCAGACCTATTATCTCAGATACAAGGGAATATACTACATTTAGACCCAGATTCCCTTTACCTAGCAATATGGCTCACAAAATTCCTTTGGGTTGACATAGGCTTCTCAGAGGAAATCCATCAGTTTCTTCTAGAGTCATCTCAGCAACAAGACTGCCAGGGATCTTTGGTTTTTGTGCTCCCCACAGTCAGAAATCAGCTGGGGAAGGTTAGGTCACTTAAATTAGATGTCAAAAGGTAAACTCTTCCACTAACTTCTCCAAGGCTACTTGTGTCCTGTGGTGGCCAAGCCACTGAAAGCCTGGTGCTAATTACAGCCTGTCTAAGACTTGAACATTTGGCTCACACAAGTGCTTCTGAAGAGGCTGTTATTTTGCCTTTGGAATGCACCAAATTTTCCTAATGTTAAATAATGTTTCTGATCTCCCTCCGCCCCATGTCTCCTGTGAAGGGTTCAGCCATCTCTCCCCCATTCCAAGGTGGGGTAGCATTGTGATTCCATAGAGACAGAACAGAAATATTACCTGGGAGATGCAAAGAGTGTGGCTGCTGATTAGAAGAAGACACTTGAAAATGACAACCACAGTTACGAACATGTGAGGAGAAACAGTGCTGAGGAGGGAATGAAACAAGTGAGACAGCAGGTTCCTTGCTGTGGCTCCCAGGCCTGAGAGGGAGGTCATTATTTCCAATGGAGCATCCTGGGCAACTCCAGCTTTGAGGAACGATGGAGACCTTAAAGCAGCTGCTCTCCTGTGAGGGGTCTCTAAAGAAATAGCCCTCCTCTGACACCTGCACTGAGTGAACCAATGCAATAGTTCTGTGACGGAGATTGCATGGATGTCTGCTGCTCAAACTCTGTGTAGTGGGGACAGACTTTATCCCATGATTACACTGTCCAATAAAGTGGAGAATTTCAATAAAAGTAATTATGCAGAATTCTAGTAAGAATAGGGAAATTTGCTAGGCATCTCTCAGGGAATTTTTTTTGCTAGTGCTGCAGAAAAATCAAAGGCACTGTACATGTGTGAAATGTTATTTTCCCAAAAGGTTAATTAAAATAAGCAGGCTTTGCAGATGAATGGTAACAGCTGCATTTAACTCCATAGTCATGGCTAGCACTATATTAAATCCCTCTGTATTGGCATTTATTTTCTCTGTGGACTCCTGTATCTATCAGTTGTACTGTTCTCTCTAGCCTTTGCACAATGGATACTCATGAAGCCCAATGCAGTCAGCTAAGGAAAACCACGTAACTTCACTGCAAACTTTCCTGGAAAATTGAAATAGTTAAACATTGTTTTAAAATATGGCTCTACTTTTAGCCAATATTCAAACCTAAATTATATAGTAAAATACTGCCATGAAGTTGGTCCATCACTGGGGAATCTCTATTCTCCCCTCCAGTAGAATTTGGAAGGAAAAGACTTGGCCACAAATATACTTAGAGGGGCAAGGTCACAGATCACTACTAGCCAATAAAGGACCCCAGGATAACAGCAAACAAAAAAAAAAGAAGCACCATGCAGCAGGTGCTGAGAGCTGGCATGGGGGAAAGAGATAGGAGCTCTGCTTCTATGCTGTATGGTTTGGAAACTTGACAGGAAAGTAAGGGGTGGCAATGTGAGCATCCAGAAGGATGCTAAAGGGAGTGCGGAAAGGGAAATGTGAGGTGCAGAAGATTAGGGTTCAGTTCTAGGCATTAAATTCCTGTGTGACCTTGGGCAAGTCACTTAATCTTTCTACGCCTCAGTTTCTCATCTGTAAAATGGGATGATGACACTTCCTTTCTTCCACATTTTGTCTGTCTTGTCTCTGTAGGTTGTAAGATCTTCAGGACAGGGACTGATTCTTACTATGTGTTTGTACATGGCCTAGGACAATGGAGGCCTTGATCTTGAGTGCGTCTCTAGGCAACACCATGATGCAAATAATAATAAATAAATAATGTGGGGGGATGAGCAGCTGTTGGGGGTTCTCCAGACATCAGTAGTTTGGAGAAGCCTCCAGACTTTTGGAGATGTATCGCAATCCAACTTCACACATTTGGGCTTTCTTGCTAGTATTTTACTGTTTACTTTGTACTTCTATGTTGTTCTATAACATTGGTTACTCTGGAGACCTTTACATTATTTAGCGTTGCAATGCCTAACTCCTAGGGGCCTGCTGCCCAGTGGAATTTTCAGCTCCAGCCTAGGTACCTGGGCTGCCCATACAATGCTTGGGGAGAATTAGGCACCTAAGGAAGGGATTTTCAGAAGCCAGCCAGTTAAGCGGGAACCTGCCTAGTGAAATGCCAGGGCAAGGCACAGGGAGAGGTGAGGAGCTTAAGCGCCTAAGTGGCTGATCTGGTGCAGCTGGCTGACAGGCAAGAGACAGGCACCGCCCTCAGCACAGGATCCTCAGCTGCAAACTCTCTCCAGGAGTTACGCATCTAAGCAAGGTCAGCTGTTTAAGTAGTCCATGTTCTAGCAACTGGAATGCTCTCTCTCTCTCTCTCTCTCTTTGTTTCTCCTGCTCTCACATGCTAGCTCTCTTGCAATCACCCTACATTTCCCTGGGACCCCGGTGTTTTGTGGGGGTACTCTGCTGCCCCTGCCCCTGCCTCCAGCCCTCCTGAGGCAGGGACTAGCAAGTGCCAGGTGTTAGGCCTGCTGTGAGCATGCCTATGGGATTGGACCCCGCTAGCAAGCTAGACATTCCCCTGCCTAGTCTGAGTATCCTGCTTCAGGGCCTGTGGCACTTCAGCTAGAGCCAAGACTCTGAGCTTCTCGTTAGCTGTGGGGCAGTGTTTTTCACTTTGGTGGCTTTGCAAATGCTGACTGATGGAAACTTGAGTACCTATTGGGAGAGGCAGCAGCTTTGAAAAGGCCAGTGGTGCCTAAATGGTGGATTTAGGTGCCTAAAGAGGCAGGCAGATGCCTAAGTATTTTTAAGGATATGGGCCTCTCTCTCTCTCTCTCTCCATTCATATCACACACATGGGCTCACACTCTCCATATTGAGGAGATTGCACTTCCCATCACCTCCTAGTAGCAATCAGCCCATGATGCTCTTGAGATCAATCCATATTGCTCTAGTCCCAATGTATGTCCATATTGCTACTAGCTAACGGAGATTCTTTTTTAGCTCAAGGGAAAGGCTCCTGAGCTTTGAGAGCAAGAACATAAGAACGGCCATGCTAGGTCAGACCAATGGTCCATCTAGCCCAGTACCCTGCCATTGCCAGGCGCCCCAGAGGGAATGAACAGAACAGGTAATCATCAAGTGATCCATCCCCTGTCACCCATTACCAGCTGCTGGCAAACACAGGATAACAGCTCTTCTCCTTCCCACACTTTGGTACAAATCCAGAACACAAGGCTGGCCTGAGTTGTTGGGAGATGTGTGGAGAGGGAGATGCTGGGGAAATCCATCCAAGCGGTGGGTCATCTGTACAGCCACTCCATGGAGGTTGGGTCAGTAGTCGTTCCTTGGCCTGGGCCTACTCCTGCCCCACCTACTGTGAGCCGGGTGTTCCATAGTGCACAGGGGATGCTCTCTACCTGCACAGCTCTCATCCTCTAACTTCCCTGAGCACTAGAAAATCATCATTTCCACTGCACAGGGGTCTTTCAAAACCATGGGGGAGAGGGCTAAATTTGCCCCTTTGTTCAGTAAGCACTCCACCCTCAGGTACAGGCCCGCTCTGCTCTCGTCCATCAAAAATCACCTGAGTTGCTGACTTCGGTGGGACTTGAAGCTCATCTTCTCTCAGGGTTTAGCTCCTGAACTTTGAGTGGTGGTGGTGTGGGCGTGGGTGTGTAGGTGTGGGTTTTTAAATCTGAATCTCTGAGTGCAGAGCTTACAAGACAGATAGAACTGACACAAGTGTATGTCTACACCCGTTGCAGTGTCTTCTTCCACAGCAAATAGATTGAAAACTTGAAACTGCATCTTCTCCAGTTCAGTGATTGGTGCTCAAAAATCCCCATGGGATACTTTTGCCTCCAGATGAATAGCTACTGTTGTTCTTGCCAACAAGGTACATGCCACATAATAATGTACAAGGAACACCTCCAATTGCTGTCTTTTATAGAAGTATGAGGAACAATTACATAACAGCTGCATATAATTACTACTTCAAATGATGTGCCATTTTCCAGCCAAATAAAGTAACATAATTTTGCAGTTAGTATGAAAAAACATGGTTATTTTTCTCCTTTTTTTAACTGCATGCTGATTAAAAAGAAACTGTTGGGATCAAACTAAAATTGTTCTTTTTGTCAGATTTATTTTTAAAACTAGGGTCATCCATTTTATTTCTGTTGCATCCTACGCCACAGTTCTGGGCACCTGACAAAATGGAACTAGCTCAAATCATAAAATAAAGAAGACAGCACAGCCTAATAAATAAAAAAATGAACCAAATGCAGCAAAGAGCCAAGGACAAAAGTACCCCCACTGCTCCCCAGCTTGCTACTAAGCAAAATATATTCTCAAACTTTGCTTTGGGCTGTGACCCAAAAAATGCCTCCCCCCCCGGTCCATCTTCCCAAGACCCATTATATGCTACTATCCTTTGCAAAGGATTCTGGAATTTGGTCATGGGGCAGTGTTTTGGCCATTTTGGGGCACTGTGGATTTTGTGTGTTGGAAAGTGGGCTGATGCTGCTGGGGAGTGGGAACCTGTTTGATGAGAGGGCTAGCTTGTGGCGTGTACTCCACTTCTATCTTCTTCTCAAGAGCCCCTGTCTTCTCAGCTTGCTCGCCCCCTCCAAAAGAGTTTGTCTACCCACCCCTAACAACTCTTGTGTCCCGTCCCAGAGCCGCTCTTCCTAATAGGGGGTCTCTATACCTAACCTTTAGAGAGGCTTGGTACGTGTTAAGGCTCTCCCAAGTCATGCAGTAAAGGTTAGGTATAGAGCCTGTTAAGGGTTAATGGAGCAAGTAATTAAGGAAATCATCTGCAAACACTTGGAAGGTAGTAAGGTGATAGGGAATAGCCAGCATGGATTTGTAAAAAACAAATCATGTCAAACCAATCTAACAGCTTTCTTTGATAGGATAACGAGTCTTGTGGATAGGGGAGAAGCCGTGGATGTGGTATACCTAGACTTTAGGCATTTGATACGGTCTCGCATGATATTCTTATTAATTAACTAGCCAAATACAACTTAGATGGGGCTACTATAAGGTGGGTGCATAACTGGCTGGATAACCATGCTCAGAGAGTAGTTATTAATGGTTCCCAATCCTGCTGGAAAGGTATAACAAGTGGGGTCCGCAGGGATCTGGTTTGGGACTCGCTCTGTTCAATAGCTTCATCAACGACTTAGATACTGGCATAGAAAATAAGGTTATTAAGTTTGCAGATGATACCAAACTGGGAGGGATTGCAACTGCTTTGGAGGATAGGGTCATATTTCAAAATGATCTGGACAAATTGGAGAAATGGTCTGAGATAAACAGGATGAAGTTTTACAAAGACAAATGCAAAGTGCTCCACTTAGGAAGGAACAATCAGTTTCACACATACAGAATGGGAAGAGACTGTCTAGGAAGGAGTATGGCAGAAAGGGATCAAGGGGTTATAGTGGACCGCAAGCTAAATATGAGTCAACAGTATGATGCTGTTGCAAAAAAAGCAAACATAATTCTGGGATGCATTAACAGGTGTGTTGTGCGCAAGACACGAGAAGTCATTCTTCCGCTCTACTCTGCGCTGGTTAGGCCTCAGCTGGAGTATTGTGTCCAGTTCTGGGCACTGCATTTCAAGAAAGATGTGGAGAAAGTCAAGAGAAGAGCAACAAGAATGATTAAAGATCTTGAGAACATGACCTATGAAGGAAGGCTGAAAGAATTGGATTTGTTTAGTTTGGAAAAGAGGGGGACATGATAGCAGTGTTCAGGTATCTAAAATAGTGTCATAAGGAGGAAGGAGAAAACTTGTTCACCTTAGCCTCTAAGGATAAAACAAGAAGCAATGGGCTCAAACTGCAGCAAGGGAGGTTTAGGTTGGACATTAGGAAAATGTTCCTAACTGCCAGGGTGGTTAAACACTGGAATAAATTGCCTAGGGAGGTTGTGGAATCTCCATCTCTGGAGATATTTAAGAGTAAGTTAGATAAATGTGTATCCTAGATGGTCTAGACAGTATTTGGTCCTGCCATGAGGGCAGGGGGCTGGACTCGATGACCTCTCTAGGTTCCTTCCAGTCCTAGAATCAATGAATCACATGAATCTATGAAAATAACAGCTGTCATAGGCAAAAGCTTAACAGCACACAGGACTTGATCCTGTGCATCAAAATCAATTGCAAAACTTCCATTGACTTCAGTGGTGCAGGAATGGTCAAATGTGGTACTGGGTATACAATTTCTAGCTCCAAAAATGCAAGCCCTTGAGCCAAAGGACAATGTCTATTAGCAGTAGAACTAATCTAATAGAGATTAAAGCCACTCTGGCCAGCCACTAGTGACAGTCCTGGGGCAAGTCGGATATTCCTTTCAGTAAGACGCAATGACACACACAACTGGGCCTTGGTACATTAGTGAATGCCGCTCAGTGGACCCTTGAGCTGATGCAAATCTCCTTGAATGATCAGGACCTTAGCTCCTACATTAGGAGCAGCAGTATGAAAAGTTCTCTCTCACATATTGCCTTTCTAGTTAACCATGCAAGACTCCATGCTTCTTCACTCTCTGGCATCTGTCTTATGGACCCCTGCATGTTTCAGGCAGGCCTGGGTTCACTTCACATAGACCATCAAATAACTGTTAGATAGTAACAAGTTTCAGATATTCCCAACTGGGCCATATTTGAACAAGAGTCCTAGACATAAACTGAGACCTAGACGTAAACAGAGACAAGCCCTGTTTGTACAGCACCTGGCACAATGGGACTCTGATCCTGACTGGTGTTTCTGAGGGCTACCATAGTAAAAATAAACAAAACCAAATAAATAAATCATGACAATAAATAAAAAGAATAATAAATCATGTGGCAGACTGCATATTTGATTAGAAACCAAGACCCAATCTTTATATTTCTGAGACTATATAATATGGCTGAATCTGTATTTAGAGTTTTTGTTAAAGCAAAGCGATCCCCTGTCTGATGTGCAATTCCATTGTTTTCTTCTGCTTTTGAACAAATCAAATTGCACTTTGTTTTTTTAAAAACACCTTTTTGCTCATCTTCACCTTGCAAACCTCTCAGTGGGTACCCCAAGTTCAGAAAGGTGGTGTACTCTGAAGCATTAAGGAAAAATATATCCCTTTGTAAGATCAATGGTAGCTACCCATGCAGTAAATCAAAACCAGAAAGACCCCAAATGTCAGAGGATTTTGCTCATTGTTAGCACACTGGGAATTCCATTTTTCTTTTAGCTGAGTGATTCCCCTTTCCCCTTCCCTGCCCAGAGCCATCTACCTCTCTTCCATATCCAAGTTGTAGGCAAATGCAAAACTCCAAACATTTATGGAGCCAGCAGAAACAACGGTGCTCAAATATACTTGCTCCACAATAAAACATGCATAGGCTGCAGTCATACAGTGTAAAGGGGTGCAGAAATTATCTAGGGTCAGATTTAATTTAGCAGTAAAAATGTGAACTCAATTAATCTGTATTAGAGTACACCGCACCCGCTGGATCTTGACAAATCATGAAGAGATTAAACATTGAACAGTTTTCTTAATCTTTGTTCTTTAAACAATAATTAGCCATCACTTTCAAAGAAACCTGTTCCTTTTTGCAATGCACATATATTAGTGTGCTGTTTCATAGTGAAACTGTTTTAAATGGAGCTTAGGACTACGCAGACAAGAGGAGCCAGGAAAGAGGTTCATATCTGAAACATCTTGTGCCTGGAGACTATTTCTTGCACAGGCAATGAGGTGGTGAATCACTGAGTAAGCGTTCCCGATTCCGAACTTCTGTGAATTTAAAACTGGAGTGGTCACTTAAACCAAATGTCAGATGATTAATTCCTTTCTCTCTCTCTGTAATTCCTAAGTGGCATTTGGTAATCACACATGGCTCCATCTCATAAAGTATTGATGTCACAAGCATTTATTGCTACAGTAATCAGAGGAGGGAAAGGTTACTGTCTATGTATGTGCACATTCATATGTATGACTTCTGCCTATTCTTTGTATCTCTCCCTTTGATTCTTCAACACATTAAAAAGAATATGTAGAATCTAGCTGAGCACCAGCCTACAGGGAGGGGAAGGCATTCCAGGTTAGCTTCCAGCCTTACCACAATGGCCCAGGGAAGGCAGGGGGTACTTCCAGCTGAGCTCTCTGAAAAAAAGCTGCCTAAAAATGATTGTTTAAATTTCAGCTGTCCCTAGGAGAATGTCGAGCACTTCTTTTATGTGACTATTTTTGTTAACATGCTGTCTCAGACTGGTGAGAGTTGCATATGCACTATTATTTTGTTCAGGTTCAATTCTTCCCCCAGTCCCACTGAGTGTAGGGTAGGGGGAGCGATCAGGAAGCTGGTAATGTCTTCCTGATTCTGTGTCAGCCTAGCCGTGACATGATTTAAAGAAGCCTAAGGGCTACTCTAACTTACAGCACTTGCACAAGATCCCTAAGGACCTAGATCAGTGTAGGATTGGCAGAAGTGCAGTGGATTTATGTCCAACCCTGATATGGCTCCTCCCTCTCCTTGTATGCCCACTATGCTTTGGGGAGAATGTGGGGCTTTGGAGCTAGAGCCTAGATCCACTGGTTTTACACTAGACGGGAGATACATCTTGTGTGTGCCATTGATGACCAGCCTCTGTCCCGTTTGTGTCTCTTGAGGAGCACAAAGAACCCTGACCATGATGGATCTGCCCGTGTACTTTTATTGTAATACATACTGTAGATTGAATACACACAGACTCATCTATTTATACCTGCAGCCAAGGTCTCTTTGTACATCACAAGGCTGTATGAGTAGTTTGATCAGTTCCACAAAGCTTGGTGGTGATCTTGCCAGACTTGAAGTGGGAGTGTGACCACACTGTCGAGAGAGTGAAAATAAACTTTGTCAGCAGCATGAGATAAATATAGAATCAGAAAGAAGCAACTGTGAATTTGTGGAGTGTCGCTCATGTACAAGTAAGCCGATAATTCTGGGGCCTAGCATCCTAGCTATGAATGATTAAACTCCAGCTAGTTCATTACTGTGAGTTACCCAAAGGGGAAAATAGTTTAAAAACAAAACCATGTGTGTGAAGGCCTGATCCAAAGCCCATTTAAGTCAATGTCTTTCCACTGAATTCAGTGGGCTTTGGATCGGGCCCTGAGTGCAAATTCAGATCTCAGACAGTATATTTGTGATTCGCTACTATAAATCTAGACAACTGGAAGGAGGAGCACAGTTTCCCCATCAAACCCTAATCCTGACATTTTTAGTTTTGGACCCAGTCAGAGAGAATTTTGCTATTGACTTTAGGGGCCATTATTAAGAAGACTTATAAAAAAAAAGTGAAGGACATGCTGCCTAGAAAATATACGTGCAAACAAATGTATGAATACAAACTTACCAAGTGTAGGAGGTCAGAACTCTCAGAAACAAATGGCATTTTAAATTCCTACCCATCTGGGAAAGTCCTATAGAACTGAACAGAAAATCATAACTTTTTCATATGCTAGTTGGACTATTCAATACATTTTAGTAGAAAATTAAATCCTTGCTATAAAATTTAATGTGTTGGCTAACAATGTATAGATAAGTTATCACTCTATGAAATTCAGTACGTTTTTAGAGTAATTTCCATGAAGCCTATTGATTAAATGCCAATCACGTTCAATAGGAATTTCCCATAAGGATCATTTTTCAAGCCAAAGGAGCATTTGCTTCTTTGCCTGGCCTTTCAGCTGTTGTTCTGATATGTCTCAGAAATGGCAACTTGCCCAGAGCCTATGAATCGAAGAGGCCTGCACTTTTAAAGTCCCACTGGGAGGATTTATTTTTAGATAGTTTATATCCTCGGTTCCAGAGTTGTCTGTACGGTAGTTCAGTCAAATGCTGTTTGGAAAAATTGAAAAACAAGCAGGAGCCTACAAGCGCCACAAACTGCAGAACTCCCGTTAAGTGTTCTGTTCCTGAAAACACACTAGCCCCATCTTAGGCTAGGTCTACACTGGGGGAGGGAGGGGTCAACCTAAGATATACAACTTCAGCTACACTAATAGAGTAGCTGAAGTCAGTGTATCTTAGATCAATTTACCTGGCCGTGAGGACGGCGGCAAGTTGACCGCTGCTGCTCTCTCGTTGACTCCTCTTCCGCCTCTCACCACAGTGGAGTTCCAGAGTCGACGGCAGAGCGATTGGGGATCAATTTTATTGGGTCTACACTAAACACGATAAATCGATCCCTAATAGATCGATCACTACCCACCAATCCGGCAGGTAGTGTAGGGGTACCCTTAGTTCCCAGCTAATGACATCACAAAAACACCCCACCACAATTAGGCACAATGCAGCATAACTGTAGATCTTGGTGGAACAGAGGCCCAAGAAAGGGCTATTGCTCAAGGCTGCTATAAGGCAGGAAGGCAGTGGATTTGCAGAGCTTTTCAAGGATCGCCACATGGCCCCACATGGATGGTAGTGTGCCACCTGTGGAAATATGTTTTTACCTTGGTCTTTTAATTAGCTTAGGCTCCCTTTGGTGACTGGATGGCTGCTGCTGCAGGAGCAAAACAAATATATTTTAGGGTCATGCACTAACCGTGGCTTGTGTTTGTGGCTGTATAGTCAAATATCTCAGCACTGGTGAGATTTAAAAATAATCTAATGTTTAGCATCCAGAGGGCAATTCACATCAGATAATTTTCAGGTAGATCAAATTTTGGCACTCTCTGTGTGGAGTATTCCTCAACATTTTAAAACTAATTAACTGGAGTTATATTTAAATTATAAATGGAAATTTTTCTTTGTCTTTGATATCTCAGTGGTTTGAGCATTGGCCTGCTAAATCCAGGGTTGTGAGTTCAGTCCTTAAGGGGGCCACTTAGGGAACTGGGGCAAAAATCAGTACTTGGTCATGCTAGTGAAGGCAGAGGGCTGGACTTGATGACCTTTCAAGGTCCCTTCCGGTTATAGGTATATCTCCAATTATTATTATTTGGTTTTAAGAGGTATCTTATTTTATTGTATAATCTGAGATTCACAAGTGTTCGAAAGTATGAAGAGTTGGAGTGGTTATGAATTCCTTTTAGATTAACAGGACGTCAAGGTGATGCCAGGTATTGCGGAAACACTATTTTGTCCCCTGATGTGCAATAAATTCTTATATTTGAGTTATTAACTCAATAGCACAACAATTTGGATATTATCATGATAGATCTTTTCCTCATATTAATGCCTCTTTTATATCTTCTGATTATTTTTGCATTTAGCATTTCCCGTTATCAACTTTTACTGCATGAAAACACATTTTAGCAATGCAAATATTTGGTTTTCAAAAAGGCACACTTTCTCATGTATAACTCAAGAACACCCACTTTTCCCCAGTAAAATTTCCAAAGTTTCAGAGCTGTGAACTGATTGAAATGAGAGCATTTTCTGTCAATTGCCTTGTACTGTTGTATTGATACTTTGCCTAAGGCTGGACACAGTAAATGTATACATCCAGTTTCTATGACACAGCACAATTTTGCAAAACCTCCTTCCTGGGGCTGTGATATCCTTGAAGTGGCAATGCCAGACTTGCATTTTTTAACTGAATCAGATGAAAAGTAGAAAGACTTGAAGTAATGGTTTTTGTTTTCATGATGTTTTAAAACTTTTCTTCTTCTCAAAGCACTACTAATACTTCTCAAACCACTGCTAATAATTAATACAATTACTCTACACTTTTATCATACTGCTGCTTTACAGACCATTATTACTGAATATTTGTATTGTGGTAGCACCTGGCAGTCCCAAACAAGCATCAGGCCCTATTGTGTTAGGCACTGTACATACATAGAGGTGCTGATTCAGGTAAGCATTTAAAGCAGGTGTTTAACATTAAACATCTGCCTAAGTGCTTGCCAGAGTTGGGGTCATAATGAAAAAACAGCACCTGCCCCCAAAAACTTAGAATTAATTAATCATCACAACATGGGGTGATGACTCCCCTCCTCCTCTGGAAAAATGTACAGGAAGGAGCCCAAGTGGGAGGAAAACTGCAAGCTTCTCCTTGTGGGGTTTTCCTCAACTCATCCCCCATTGAATGAATGAAAGATATTACCTCACCTACCCAGGCTCTCTAACATCCTGGGACCAACACGGCTACAACAACACTGCAAACAGAATCCGTAAAAGAAGAAGTAAGAGTTCCAACTGTCGAAGAGGTCATTTGTAAACAATGCAAAGTTAAGGCAAAAGTAAAGACGCCTCTTTAAAAAAGTTCTTAACAGTTCGGTTTCACTTTAGTCAAAATTTATCTACATTCAATCTACTACAAACCCAACATTTATTGCCAAGCAGTGTGTTATGAGTAAGGACCCACAGTATATACAGGAGCCAACCTTTCAGAAAATGATGAGAAAATAGAGCCACATGAAGAACTGATTTTTCGGTTGGCTGACAACACCAAAAACATCAGAAAACAATTGTTTCAGGTCGACCCGGAAACAAAGTTTTTCAAAAGTTTTGGTGAATCAAAAAGTAAAAAGTTGTGAGTCCAACAAAATATTTTGTTCGGCTTAATTAGCTTCATTTTGATTCTGAGCTTTTTCAACATTGGTTTAAAAAAGTAAATAAAAATTGAAGAACATTTCTAAAGGAAAAGTCATTTCAAATAGAAAGAAACCAAAAACATTTCATTTTAAAAATGTCAATACAAATTCCCCAAATGTTTTGCTCTGCCTGAATCTGCAGTTGTTGCTGAAAAAATATTTCAGTTGAAAAAAATTCACCTAGCTTTACTAGAAAGGGTAAAACACCAGCAGTGATTACAATACTAATGATGATGTAGGGCCAGATGGTTCTAAAAGAGCATGTATCGCCTGTTTTTACATGTATGTTGGTGCCTCACTGGTAGCTCCATGGGGAAAGAAAGGATGTTTCTGCTCAGGACAAAATTAGCCTCTGAAACTTACACTTTCCACCTATTATTAATAAAAGGGTGGCAATGGTAGGGATGTAACCAATCAAGGAAAATGGGAGGCAAAAATGACTGAACCCAATGTTGCCATCCCTTCTACACTTCTTCTGGAGTGAGTTGGGATATGCAGTACATGCATCTTCACACCAGGTCCCACTACTGAACCCCAGTCCTCAGTCAGGTACACATGGGCACACCCTGGCAGTTGTATGGAGTCCCACTGTCTTCAGAGCCGAGCCTGCACAGATCTGATTGCAAGATTGGAATCCTGGTGACCAGTGTCTGCTTATTTCCTAATGCAAAATTTGGGTTTGGACAAAAGTCTTTGCTCTAAGTCAGAGGTAGCTCATTCATTTCTTTAAAACAATAGAAATAAGTGTGTGTACATGGGGACACATACACACACACTTTTTTTTTCCTTATGCAGAAAATGGTGTTTGGAAATTACCATCACAAATTTTTTTTTTAAACTGGTTATGGAAATTTCCAAGCACTAACAATTTCAAAGCCAAACTAACCCCACAGATTCAATGCTTTAGAAGCAGCAGGAAATATATGGATTTTTAAGCAAATGCTCTATGAACTAAACAGTACTATTTCATAACAACAATAACACTCACACAGGTATGGTAATACTAGAGATTTATCATCACTATTACAGTAATTTCATCACATTCTACCTTGCAGCATACTCCACAAGCCCAAATACCCCCACAGTGCTGGATCTTCTTGCCTAATTATATGCTTTATTTTTATCTATCTTTATTCCCTCCCCCCCCGCAGAGCAGTTTGACCTCATAATAGCTACATGCATGGCCTTCCTTCGTTGTTTCTCTGCTTTTTTCCCCCTTGTTATTTTGATTAACCGCCTGCTTCTTTTGCATCATTTAATTCCATCACTTCTAGTGATGTGTTTATGTTTCTCTCTAATGGCTGAGTTCAGGTCCCCTAATTCACCTCGGTGCTCTGATTCACACTACTGAAATCAGGAGGATTCCATGCGGTGAAAGGGGCCTGAGTCAGGATGACAGATTCAGGCTCCTCGTTCGTATTTTGACACAAAGTCTCTCTTATGTCTTAAGGGTACCTTTCTCCTGTGATACTCCAGCCACAGAGTTTCTATCAGGGTGAGGGTAAATGAAAAACAAGAAAATTTGCTTGACAGAGTCTTCACTGGGAATCTTCCTTACAGCTTAACGGGCTGCTTGGAGAGCAGATGCTTGAGTATTTATCATTTATTACCCTTGCTGCTTGACCATACAACAACTGCAGTGATATACATCAGATGGCCCAGACACACCTGTCACATCCCCTCTCCTGGGGAATTGACAGATTAACTTTAACATTCAGCTTGGCTTAACGATGATGTATCCAATAACACCTGAAGTGAAACAGAAAAGAGGCAGCGGTCACCCAGACTCTCGACCAAACAACAATAAACTAGGGTGACCAGATGTCCCGATTTTATAGGGACAGTCCCGATTTTGGGGTCTTTTTCTTATATATATATTACCCCCCCAATCCCGTGTCCCGATTTTTCACACTTGCTGTCTGGTCACCCTAACAACAACAGATCTTTTTATTTCGCTGCATACTGAAGGCTAACAAATGCCATTATACACAGCTGCTGCCCCTCAAGATTTCTTATATGTACATGCTTTAAGTTTGCCTCACTGGTTCTGCAAAGGGCCATGCACACAGTGCTAAATAAGCAATTCATACTAATACTTTCTAACAACAACATGGAAATCTAGGCTTCCCCTGAGCCCAGAATATTTCTATATTACTCCGATGCCTGAACTTAACTACAATGGGTCATACCCAAGTCCGCATCTGTAAGATAGTCATTAAGGGCCAGATTCTGTTTTCAGCTACTACATGCACTGGTGTAAGGCCCTGAATCCAAGTTAAACACTGAACTGGACAAAGCCTGTGAAGTTACTCCAGATTTATCCCAGTGTAAATGACAGCTGAACCGGGCCCTTAGGGCTTAAAGACAAGTTGGGATTCAGTTGTGTGGAATGAGCCAAATAAGACAGGTGTGGGTCCCAAGCGCAGTGGGTGGGCAGGCTGGAACAATGTGATTGGCAGACTGTGAGCGTTGTACTACCCAGTGTGCAGAGGCCAAGCAAAAAGCTGTCCACGGACACAGTAGAAAGCACTTTTGACTGGCAGGAATAAACCCAGAAGAATGACTCCAGAGACAGAAAAAACAAACACTACAGCTGCCCAGGCTACCCACAGAGAAGATAGTTCAGGACCAGCCAGGCCCCTAAAGGCCCCTTTCTGTTAAATAATACATTGAAAATATTGGCAATACTCAAAATCTATTTCAAATGTCAGAACACTGGAGCCTTTTTAGACTATGTAAAATATACAGACTACATTGCCTATACATCATGCATTTATAGCCAGTTTGTTTTCACACGGAGCAGTGAAACAGGTATAGTCAATATATTAAAGATATTTTTAAAAAATCAGTCAGGAAAATATACACAGAATGGGACAGCTCCTGACCTGTGTAATGGCCACTTTGGACCACGTGGAGCAGGTGGGGTCACCCCAGTTCAGAATGTGAACTTTTCACAAATCCATATATAAGCAGTGCATAATCTGTGCCAGGGCTAGCCAGGGCTGAGCCATAGCACTTCTAAGCTTGACAGTTGATAGCCCTGGCACCTCTGGGCTTGCCGCATCAGTTGTAAAAGTAAAAAAATTGCTTGAGCCCCGGAACCTCTTTCATTACAAATAAGCACTATAAATAAGCATGTGTGGATCCCACCCAGCTCCAGGCCAAATGCACACCTCTCCCCACCACTGCCCAGTATTGTAGTTGCATCTTACCTTCTTCATGGAGTTTGCTTTGTTTGGTACTAAAATAATAAAACAAACCTTGGATCAAACTTTCTCCCCAAAATTGGCTACAGCATCCTACAGCTTCCGCTGCAAGATCTCGCTGTCTTGCAGACCCTTGTTCTCTCTGCCCACCAGGATACTCCAACACCTCTTCTGTCTTGAATGAAGCTAACAAGGATCCACCTGCTAGGAGTATAATTTGGTAGAATTACATGCTATCTTCATGCAGGATTCAAGCATTTAGTGTCAGAGTGACTCAGACGAGGCCAGTATTCAGGGTCCAGGAATCTGTCATCCCATTACACCAAATGACAGAAATTTCATTCTTGGATACATATAGACCGTTTCTGAAGAGTTGCCCTACGTGCTGCTACACTGGTATCAGGAACAATACCCGAATTCCTTAAGCCTACCTGTCACAGTTTGATCCTTCTACTGCTCCTCTCCATGGAATCTATGCTCCTCACCCATTACCGTGGTTGTCATGGCACAGTGCTGAGGCCTTGCTACATTACTAAGCAGAAGCAGATCAGGACAGAGTAGGCTGTACTCTGCACGACTCCAGAAAACATAAAAACATCCACAAATACAGACTGCCTTCTCCTCTCTACTATCTGCTGTAAGGAACAGCACCATCTCAACCTCATTTTTCTGAACCTAGTCAAGTACTATCTGCCTATTGGCCAAGCTCTAGTGCCAGGCATGCACATCTGAAACGCCCATCAAAAAAAGCAACACAGGCCATATTCTACAGGGCCCAATCCTGCCTCTCACAAGCCACACTGAAACTGAAATTTAGTCTTGGTCCACACACTTCACAAAGAGCGTAGCCTTCTCCACAAAGCAGTAGTTGTACATCTAAACCTTTCCCAACATCTTTTCACCACATCCCACCCAACTGCCCCTGTTGCAGGCTCACCTAGTTTTTAGGCAAGCTCCATTTACTCAGGTGTACTATTCAGGAAGTTAAGATCCCTTCTGTAACCCTAAGCAAGACTTTGAGGAAATGTCAGCATTTTCCATTATTGTTATTAATCTACCAACCAAATCATACCAGGTGCTTTAGTAAGACCTAAGGAAAAAAAGTGCCTGCCTAAGAGTTGATAGTCTAAATAAGCAGAATACACTCTGAAAAGTGTGAGTTTAACTTAGTTTCAAGTAAACCAGTGGCCAGGCCAGCCACATTTAATAAACCCACATGTTGTTTATCTTAACATAAAGTCTTACTGTACTAATTAAATATTTTCCAGTAGCCTCCTCTGCCATGCTGAGCACCTTAAATGCTCCTGACTTTTGGCCATTATAGACAAGCAGGGAAGAAGGTCTCCTCATTTCCAGGTGTTAAGTACTGGCCCCCTCCAGAAGAGGCTTTTATGGAGAGCACAGAAATCACTTTCTCTAATAGCATGGCACAGCACCTATTCTTATTTGTCTTTCTGCATCTCAGATTCTAAAGCCTAAATTGTATCTCGTTTCCTCTCCTCCAGCTCTTCCGTCCACCTGAAAAGGAAACCTAGCAATCATCTTAACAATGGCTCGTTCTATTTTTGATGAGCCCATGGAGAAAGCTAAACTGCAGAGCTAATAAAAGCCCAGCAGCCAGTCAGAACAGCTTCTTTGCCTTTTTTTTTTTTAATATTCACCATATTCTGATTAATGCAAGTCTCTCCACCCCCTGAGCTACACAGGGGTGCTGAACCACACTGCTCAACTCAACAGACAGCAGTTGTCTTCCTGTTATTTACACCTCTTTAAAGCCTCCCGCCGCCTTGACCTCAGATACTCATTAGAATGCAACTTAATTCACAACATTTTTAAACATGGACTTAGAGTGATGCTATAAATGGATAGTTCCCAACCTATCTGGGCTCAGGACCAATTTGTAAACCTTGATGGCTACCCAGAACACTCCCCAAGACACCCCCAGATCCAATGACCCCACACAGGGGTGGAGTTCAGATATAAGGTTCCAGACACTCTGGCCAGAGGTGAACAGCTGTGGAACCCCTACACTGGTAACTGGGGGAACAGATGGCAAGTTGAGACAACCCACGCCAAAAACCCCACACAACCCTCCCATGGCCCATGGAGGGCAGAGAGTAAGGGGTGGGGGATTTGGGGCCTGGAGGTGAAATGGGGAAATTGGGGGGAACAGGGGGCTGTAATGAGGAAGAAGCTGGGAGGGGCTAGGAAAGGAACTGGAGAGCCTAGGAGTGTGGGGGTGCAGTAGGGAGCTGGGGGTAGGACATAGAGGCAGAGGGGTCCACGTGAGGGGCAGTGAGCTGATAGCTCTCCCAAAAACACACACACAACCCACAGCACATGGGAGAAGAGGGTAAAGAGGTGGGTGATAGGGGTTCCTGGGGATGAAGTGGGGAGGAGCAGGGGAGAGAAGGGGCTGGGGTGAAGTGGGGGAAGATCTGGAGAGATGGGGGCCAGGGTGGGTGCTATGGTGGGGGGTTGCCCAGCTGTGGGGACGAGTACATTGTGCGGCCCATTTGGGCAGGGCTGGGGGGCAGGACAGACTGTATAGCAGACAAAGTGTCGCCCAGTTGTGGGGAGGGGGCACATCAGGGGGTGCAATACTTACAGGAGAACGTATAATCTGTGAACCAAAGAAGGAGGCCACTTTTCCCCACCCCCGTGGGAAGAAGGGGCAGGTTAGGAGGAGCAGCCAGGACCCCCTAAATCCTTGCCCCCCTCCAGCTACCCCTTTTGCCATCTACCAGAACTACCTGCCATGTACAATGCAAACAATTACCGACTTCTCCCTCCTGGCTTCTGTCCTGTGGGACTGGGTGGGCTCGACTCGCTGCTCTGGGTATTGTGACCTCCAGGGTCAGAGCATGGCTCTGATGGATGACCAACAGGGCCAAATTTGTATGGGTGGCAGTGAGGCCTGGCACATGGAGTTGCAACACCACTTACTCAGATTGGGCCCAACCAGGCCCTCAGCATCATGATGGAAGGGCAACTGGACCAAACCTGAGTGGTGCTATGTGACCTTGTGCACCAGGTCACAACACCTGGAGCAGGGAGTTGAGCCCAGACAGCCCTGTTACCCTTTGTTGTGTTCTGGTGACCCAATTTTGGATTGTGAACCACAGGTTGAGAAATCACAGCTATTTGTATCCATCACAGGTGGAATCAGAGTGTCCTGGCCGGGGAGAGGGGTACAATAAAATCAATCCATTCTTCACCAAACTAGCAGAAGCAGAATAGCCAAGCAGTGGAAAAGATATAGAGGCAGAGTCTTAGTTGGTGTATATTGTTCTAGCTCCAATGACATCAATGGAGCTAGGAGAGTATCGTTTAACTCTGAGTTGCACCTTCCTCAACAAATGGTTCCATTGATTTGAGTGTGACCCCTTGTGGAGGACAAGGCTATTCCACAGGAGTAAGGGTATCAGACACTGCCCTTAAGAGGCTAATCCAGCTACTTCTCGGTGGAGGTTGCTCAAGCAGAGGACCTGGTCCAGTTTCCCTGCTCAGGGTGGTGGAGGGCCTAGAGGTGCAAGTTCCCTGCCTGGTGTGGAGCTTAGTAACTTGGAAGCTACTGAATTGGGAATGAGACCACAGAACTCCTCCTTTTACATGAAGTCCTACAGAATTTCACAGAAAATTCTAACCTTTCTCTAAGGTTTTTGGATCATCTCATAGAATTTCATAGAGACCCCTATCCCTGAGATAGGATTTTTGAACAATTCTGTATTCAGAAAAGAATTGAATACCTATGACACTTTATAGGAGTAGTCTCCACAGAAATTAGAGCCATTTCCACAGAGCTCTGTTAAATCTCTTTAGAACTCCATTGGATTAACCCCTATTAAAATCTATAGGAGTTGTCCATATACAACCTCAACCTCTGTAAATATGCTGATTGCCCAGCCTAGATATTCCTGAGGGGTGCAGAGTATTTACCCCATGGTCTTGTTCACAGTAGGGCCTGTAACAACAGATCTGATCCTGCAATGCCTTCTCAGGATGACAATCCTTGCTCACACACATAGTCTCATTGACACAGATAATGAATTCAGTGGGAGCTTGTCTGAGCAAGGCTTAAGCAAAAACTGAGTAAGGACCTGAGGATATGGCCCACTGACATGAACAGGGCTACTGATGTGGTTAAAGATTATTGGCATGAATGACAGGATTAGTCTTGAGTTGGAAAACAGGATTATAGCCAGTGGTTACGTTAAATATGGTTACATTCTAACTCTGTTCACAACATGTGGTCTAATCCTACTAGGGATATGATATGTATAGTAAGGATTTTGACAGCACATTTCCTTTCTTAAAAAGCCCCTGCCCACTCTGAACACACAAACAGTGCTAAAAGTATTCTAGCTTCAACCATGCTCAACCACAGCTATCAACACGGTCCTGGCCCCAGCATGGACAGAGGCTGCTGTACATCCACTGGAATTAAAACTGGGGACATAAGTTAACATAGAGGACTGAGAAGTAGAATGCAAAACTTCTATCCTGGAATAGCAGGCCAGGATTTTAAAAAATAAGGCCCAGAGGCTTATGGGTATTCAGGGGCCTGAATACCTTTGAGGAGCTGAGCCTAAGAACCTAAAGTTAAGCTCCTAAATCCAAATATGAGGCATTTAAATATGTGGCTTGATTTTCAGAAGTGCAGAGTACCCAGCAGATGCCATCAAATCCGTGGAAGGCGTCAAGTGCTCCCACTTAAAAAAAAAATAATCTACTTATTTAGGAGCCTAAATTTAGGCTCCTGTTTCTGAAAACCTTGGCTGCAGTGAGCACAACATGAAGTGCAATTGGGCCCTCAGATGAACCCTTCTCTTTTCTTCTTTCCTTTTCTCCTCTCTTTCCCCTGCTTTCAGTTCTGATTTCTGCTAAATTTCTGTTACATGTTGCTCAATCTTGGCATCATGTTTATTTATTCAAATGATAATGAAACTTCGAATCATAGAAGGGACCTTGACAGGTCATCTAGTCTGGTCCCCTGATTTAACTAACTTTCTAGAGTTCAGCTCCTGCTGCAGGAAAATACACTCGCCTCAATTCCTGTGAGCGACTTCTAAGCCAAAAAAAAAAAAATTAAAAAAAAATTTGTGACTGGGCTTCTCAAATCTGGCTCCGTGCCCAATATTTAATTATGAAGGCAGGAACCTTAGTGCTGATATCCCAGGCAGATCTTATCTTCTAATGAGCCAGCACACTGTCCAAAGGGAATTCATTAACTGCTTCCCTGTCTTACTGTAATTGGTAATAATAATTTTTTTAAATCCCTGCCTTTTGGAACTAGCTTTTGTTGAGATTCCCCCCTCCCACCCATCCCCAGTACAGCATGTTTTTACAATACCTCATGCTTTTTGAGAGCTATCAATACGACCACTTGCAGAGTGATGTTCCCTGACAACAGGAATGAGGGTGGCAGAATATGGGTTAGAATGTGACCTGATTGATGTGGCCACTAAACGAATAGATGACCTTGTTGACTTTGCACACTTCACCTCTCTGTGCATGTGTTTCCCCTTCCACTTTGTCAGTCTTGTCTATAGAGATTGATAGTTCTTTAAGGCAGGGAGTGTCTCAAATATATAGTGCCCAGAAAAATGGGGCCCTGATTTCATCTGGGCTCTCCAAGAGTTACTGTTATTATTAATTATTATTATTATTATTAATAATCGGATCCTGAATAATAATTTCAAGATATGATCCTTTGACAAAGGGCAGATCACTGTTATCACCTATTCTGCAATAGAGTCCATTGAGCCATTACAGGGAATGACATCTATGGAAAAATACCACCTATAACCGAAACAACGAAAGACTTGAAAGCACAGATGAACCTTTCAGACCTTGTGACACAGACTAACTACAATACGACACCAACACCTGTGGTACTATAAGAAGAAATGTTGTTGGCTCACAAAGGGTTAGGCTGAGTTAATTAGATTGCTGTGCTAGCAAAACAAATAGCAGAGCCCCTCTCTTGCTAACTCGTTTTCTTGCCCTGGCCAGTTATGGGAATGAGGGAGCAGGTATGGATGTACATTATGTTTAATGAGACATTCAGATGTTATTAGGGTTTCTAAATGTTCATGAACAGATAAAAATAAAAAAAAACAACAAGCAGGGGCAGCAAATGATTGCTTCCTTCCCCCAAGGCCCCGACCTCACTCCACCTCTTCCTTCCCCCACTCCTTCTTCACCCCTTGCCTAAGGCCCCGCCCACCCGCTGTTCTCCGCCCTCTCCCAAGCTCCTCCCTGAGCCGTCAAACTGGTGTTTGGCAGCAGCGCTGAACAGCTGTGGCTAGTAGGTGCTAGGCACCCACTATTTTTTTCCACAGGTGCTCCATTCACAGAGCACCCATGGAGTTGGTGCCCATGGGAACAGCAGCCAAATTTTACAGCTGGGGAAAATAAGATATAGAGATCCTATGGCTCAGATCCAGGAAGGCATTTTGGCACCTAACACCCATTGATTTCAGTGGAAGTTTGGAGCCCAAATACCTTCAAGGGTCTGGGCCTGTATGGCTTGTCCAAGGTATCACAGTGGGTCAGTGCCTGCTGTAACTACTAACCCCCATTGCAACTCCCCTTGAAACTGGGCCTGTGGCTTTAAGCACTGGAATTTATCTTGGAGGAGATAATCAGAGACCAGTGGAGGGTTCATGACACCTCTCCATCTGGAAGGAGCTTTTCAAGCCTGTGCATGCCAACTGTGAATGAGTTCCTCTTTGCATTCCCTTCCCTCACAATAAAATGCATTAGGAATCTTTTTTTGCTAATGGAGTTACAGGCATACCAGTTGAAAGCCAACAGCCTTTAACACTTCACTGGGAGTGAGAACAAATAGAGATTAAGTTATTGGAAATATTAGTAGCAATAGTATGTATGGCTCCTGGAAAATGAAATGAAAATGTGTTTGCTGATATAATACACAACATGCTAGTTACTGTCAGTTATGACAGAACTGCAAAGTAAGTTCTGCCGGGCTAGGATAGCATAAAAATGCATTTACAAGTATTGTTTTGTGAGCTGATCTGTTTGCCTCAACGAAATAATTACAGGCTATGTAGTTCTACGGTTATCTATGTACCACTTCACTAACCGTGTTTCGGTGCGTGGATAAGATGCATGAAGTGTGCAGAGTGGAGAAATACAATTATCTAGCAAGTGACAACAGGTCTATTCCATTGTTACCATTGCTGAAGTGCTGTCTTTTTAACGACACTCTAATGCAAAGCTTTTCAGGCTGATTGCAGACTCCCTATTCTGGTTCAGCTTAGAACTGTTTATTACCAAAGCCACAGAAATTCCTTTGGGATGCCATTTATCAGACTGAACTGACCTGACAAGCTGGCATAGAATGAAGAATAAAATGTTAAGCTCACCGTCTTGAGTCCTGATTCTGATTTCACTGTTTGCACTGTACATTTGGAGACATTCTAATGACATCAACGGAATTATCTCAGATTTACCCCAGGGCAAATGAGATAAGAACCTAACCTATAGTGTGTACCTTGAACTCCTTGAAGATAGGGTGAAAGAAGGGATGGGTCTGCCAATGCTCTCTCAAAGTCCAATTTAGGGTGATACACTCTATAAACTCATTGCCTAGCATTCAAGGGTTAACTAGTAAAATATGTGGGTGCATGGAATGACACCTATTTCCATGGACCTCTGAGATGAAACTCCCAGATTTCACTCACACAACACACAGCCAAACTGTAGAACTTTTTGCCAGAGGATGTTGTGAAGGCCAAGACTATAACAGGGTTCAAAAAAGAACTAGATCAATTCATGGAGGATAACCCATCAATGGTTATTAGACAGGATGAGTAGGGATGCAAAACCATGCTTGAGTGTCTCCAGCCTTTGTTTGCCAGAAGCTGGGAATGGGCCATGGAGATAGATCACTTGATGATTGCCTGTTCTGTTCATTCCTTTTGACACACCTGGCACTGACCACTGTCAGAAAACAGGATAGTGGGTTAGATGAACCTTTGGTCTGACTCAGTATGGCCATTCTTATGTAGATTCAGTACAGTGAGTGAAACATGGATTTTCATTGCCATAAATGTACATATCAGAGTTAGCTGAGCTGAACTTTCAGTACTTTGTGACAAGTAATTAAAATTTGCAAACATAACTAGCAATTACAATGAACTATTCGTTTTGTAAAGCTTAGTTTTTATTAAGTAAGCTATTATCAGCTTCCTGGTACCTTTTAGGGTTTTGTCTGTCAACAGCATGCTGGAAACATTAACATAATCTACACTATGTAAGAACTGTCAGGAAGGCACAGATGTGATCCGTCACAGAGGCTGTCAGACACATGTTAAACTCAAAGTGAAACTGCCAAAGCATCTGGAGTAGTACTAGGAAACCTAACACAGCAGAGAATATCAAGTACAAGAGCTATAATTAACTATTTGGCTGATCCTGAGTTCCCTACATACTCAAACATCCCGTTATAATCAACAGGAATTTGGGGTGTACACGAAATACAAGATGAGGCCCTACCTTTATAAATCTCTGCTCACATGAGAAGAGGTTGCAAGTGCTTTGGAGGTTACAATTAAAATTCAAAATGATCTGGACAAACTGGAGAAATGGTCTAAAGCAAATAGAACAAAATTCAATGAGGATAAATAGAATGTACTCCCCTTAGGAAGGAATAATCGGCTGCACACATACAAAGTGGAAATGACTGTCTAGGAAGGAGTACTGCAAAAGGGATCTGAGAGTCATAGTGGATCACATGTTAAATATGAGTCAACAGTGTAATACTGTTGCAAAAAAAAAAAGAAAAAAAAGCAAACATCATTCTGGGATGTATTAGCAGGAGTGTTGTAAGTAAGACACAAGAAGTAAATCTGCTCTACTCTGTGCTGATTAGGCCTCAGCTAGAGTATTGTGCCCAGTTCTGGACACCACATTTCAGGAAGGATGTGGACAAATTGGAGAAAGTCCAGGGAAGAGCAACAAAGATGATTAAAGGTCTAGAAAACATGACCTATGAAGGAAGATTGAAAAAAATGGATTTGTTTAGTCTGGAGAAAATGGAGAGTGGACATGCTAACAGTTTTCAAGTACATAAAAGATTGTTACAGAGAAGGGAGAAAAATTGTTCTCCTTAACCTCTGAGGCTAGGACAAGAAGGAATGGGCTTAAATTGCAGCAAGGGAGTTTAGGTTGGACACTAGGAAAAGCTTCCTAACTGCCTGAGTGGTTAAGCACTGGAATAAATTGCCTAGGGAGGTTGTGGAATCTCCATCACTGGAGATTTTTAAGCACAGATTGGACAAACACCTGTCAGGGATGGTCTAGATAATACTCAGTCCTGCCACAAGTGCAGGAGACTGGACTAGAAGACCCCTCGAGGTCCCTTCCAGTCCAACAATTCTATGATTCTCTCTCCAGCATCTAGTCCAAAGTATTACAGACTATTCCCCTAATCTTATACAGACATCATTTGGTATAGTGTTAAATGATTAGGAGTCACTGCCAAAGACAGACCAATGGAGACAAATGAGAATGGACGGAGGGTTGACGTACTAACCATGGGTTGTTCTCTGCAGAGTAGCTTTCAGAAGGGCCTTCCATGTGTGCACTCAAGTTCCTACCTCAGGCTGTAAAGGGGTTAGAACTTTTTTTAAAAAGGTTAGAAAAGTGGCTAACAGCATTGCCAAAATGATTTAGTTTTGCTATAACCGTGTTCTCAGAAATGGCTGAAAGTTGAAACTTTAAACATCATAATATAAAAAATGAAAACTCATTACTCTGGTATCTGAGCGCCTCGCAGGCTTAATGCATTTATCCTCACAACACCACTGGCGTAGGTACTCTACTCTATAGCATTTTACACATGGGCACCGGTGCACAGAGAGGCTAAGCGACTTGTCCAAGTTCACACAGGAAGTCTGCAGTAGAGCAGAGAATTGGCTCTGGGTATCCTGTGTCTCAGGACAGCACTGTAACCATTGGACCATCCTTCATCTCATTTTAGTACCTTCAGAATTAAATATCAATAAATGTACATGCAATTAACTGGTCCATTTAACTCTGGTAATTGAAAATACAAGCAGCAAACATCATGCTGTGATTCATCTTATGATTATTTATTGAATAGGTTTGTTTTCTATTCTCGTCTCCACCGCAAACATACTTTAGATATTTCATTTGTTTCCTTGTCTAAGGTACCATGTGTGCTATTGATCTAAACCTCGTTCTCAGGTGATCTTTCCAGGTCAGGACTATGATTACTGACAAAAGAGCATGGGAAAGTTCAATCATCCTCTGACTAAAATGTATAACTTCCATGGACAGAGTGCTGGCTCTAGATCGCCATAAACAAGTACTATTTATCCACCCCACAATTAAAATCAACTCTTATGAATGGAAAACCTGTCTTATGAAAGGAGACTCAAAGAGCTTGGCTTGTTTAGCCTAACCAAAAGAAGGCTGAGGGGAGATACGATTGCTCTCTATAAATATATCAGAGCGATAAATACCAGGGAGGGAGAGGAACTATTTAAGCTCAGTACCAATGTGGACACAAGAACAAACGGACATAAACTGGCCATCAGGAAGTTTAGACTTGAAATTAGATGAAGGTTTCTAACCATCAGAGGAGTGAAGTTCTAGAACAGCCTTCCAAGGGGAGCAGCGGGGGCAAAAGACATATCTGGCTTCAAGACTAAATGTGATAAGTTTATGAAGGGGATGGTATGATGGGATAGCCTAATTTTGGCAATTAATCAATCTTTGACTATTAGCGGTAAATATGCCCAATGGCCTGTGATGGGATGGGATCTGAGTTACTACAGAGAATTCTTTCCTGGGTGTCTGGCTGGTGAGTCTTGCCCACATGTTCAGGGTTTAGCTGATCACCATTTTGGGGGTCAGGAAGGAATTTTCCTCCAGGGCAGATTGGCAGAGGCCCTGGGCGTTTTTCGCCTTCCTCTGCAGCGTGGGGTATGGGTCACTTGCTGGAGGATTCTCTGCACCTTGAAGTCTTTAAACCATGATTTGAGGACTTCAATAGCTCAGACATAGGTTAGGATTTATTACAGGAGTGGGTGAGATTCTGTGGCCTGCATTGTGCAGGAGGTCAGACTAGACGATCATGATGGTCCCTTCTGACCTTAAAATCTATGACTCTAACTCATCTGCCTACAATTAAAAATACTGATATTGCAGCAGAAACTAATTATTTGAAACACCCAACTGTTGTAATTACCAAGCTGGTGACTGGATAATAATGTTCAGCACTTGTACAGCACTTTATATTATTAATGCTATATAGGTACTAACAAATTCATCATCATAATGCCCCTGTGGAGGTAAATATAGTCCACCAGTTCATACTGTATTTATTTCCATCAGTATTATTCCCAGTTTACAGATGGGTAAAACAGACAGCATTTGGGAATTCCTGGCTCCCAGCCCTATGCTCAATCCACTATCCCATGCTGCCTCTCACATATATGGACCAGGCAGTGACTATAAGTTCATTTATTATAGTGCTGCATAGTTAATACTCCGCAAACATGTTGCTAATACCATGGTATTTAATATGGAATTATGTCTCATCTTTCCTCTATCTCCTTTCCTATCTGCATGGCAAACTTGACTAGACTTTCTGGCTATAATTTCTGACCCTTCTTCTCAATCCTCTTCCCCTCATATCTAAATTTTCCATTAAATTCTATCAGTTTGCTTGCTTTAATATAACACACATCTGCCCTTTCATCATTGTCCTTACTGCTACAATCCTTGATTCCTCTCCAAAGCTTGTCTCTGGCCTTACCGGCTCTTGCATTGTTCCCTGTGTCCCAAAGCCACCTTCCTCTCTTTGTCAGGCACATCAAACCCCTTCCTTAAATCCTTTCACTGGTTACTTCCTACCAGATTCAGTCTCCTCATCCTAACCTGAGAGAGAAAAAGAGAGATTGATAGTTATTGTGTGTGGGCAAGACAAGCAAGGCAAAGTTTAAAAAACCCTCATCTATATGATTTTGAGTCAATCATTTCCTCTGAATCAGCAGTGTTCATCTTGAGAAGACCTCCAGGGAGCCAAACATGAAAAAAACAACCATCCAGCATCCTCCACACCATCACAGAGGCATGATGGGCTGTCCTGGATGCCCCAGGCATGGTTGGTCATGATGCAATGAACCACGCCACACCTGAAGCTGTTCAGCTGGCTCTAGAGGCAGTGTGGAAGCCCAACACCAGGTAGCCAGTCTTCCGGCCTAATGCTGATGTAGGAGTTCTTGGTAGTGGCAGAGGCTGTCTCCCATTCTGTTGGCCATAGTGAGCTGATGATGTTATCAACTGGATAGAAAGTGCGCAGCACTGTCTGGATAGGATTTCTGCTATGCAATTCATGGCAGGGTACATCCCATATATCCCTGAAAAGCAGCAAGTACCTTGCTGTACCTTGGTGATCAGTTTGTTGGGTGCATTCCAACACTGGGTATTAGGTGGAGACATATTGTCCGGCACCGTAAACCACACACATTTTGTTGGCTTCAGTGTGCCTCTGATAATTCTCATGGTATGATTCAACTGTGCATCTACTAGTTTAGTGTGGGCAGAGTTGAACCAAACTGAAGCATAATATTTGCCAGCTGAGTAGCAGAGAGCAAACCCCAAAATACTCAGCGTTTGCACATTGGTTCCCCAGGTAACCCCTACTACTTAGTTCAGGAGACAGTTTCTGCTCTTGTTCTTTTGAGCTCTTTTAGTGAGATGGTATTTGTATGGGAGTGTGCCATCTCCGGCAACCCCCTAGATACACTGGCTTTGAATCATTTGCTGATCATTCAAAAAGACGTTAAGCTGAAATTGACTCTGAGTGTAGTGGAAGTGGAAGCATGTTGACACAATCTTTGACGTACCTGGTTTCTGTCTCCATTGTTTGCACTAGTCACCAAAGGCAGCCAGATCACTGTTCAAGTTTTCTTCAATCTTTTGGAAGTCATAGTCCCTTGAAGTCAAGTGGATACCATTGGTGTACATGAACCCCCTTGGAGATGACATTCAGTAGAATACATTAAATAAAGTTGGTGCAGCACCAAACCCTGAGAGAGCCCATTCTTCCGCAGTCTCCAAATGCTAGTTTTGTGGCCTAGAGTCAATGGAAAATGTTTTCTCAGAATATCAGCTCAGTTGCCATGACAACCCATCTAGGCAGAACCCTTGAATCTTATACAGCAGACCAACATGTGCCAGATAGGCAGAGCTGTAAGATCAAAAAAGAGCTCCAGTTTTCTTCTTCTTTTGAAATCTATCCTGAATGTATGTAGTAAGTGCTAACACTTGGCCACAGGTGCTTCAATCTGGTTGGAAGCCTGCCTGATTATCACTCATTAATTGTTCTGTCATGGGCATAATTTTCAGTAGGATCATCTGCTCCAGGAATTTGTAGCTACAACTCAAGAGTGATACTGCGTGATTGCTGGCTGCTAAAGAGCGGTCTTTATCTAAGTTTGGTAAAGCTATCACCTTAGTTTTCCATCATATCTTGTTAATCATGATCTCCTGTATGATGTGGGACATGAAGCTAGGCAACTGTTGTTGGCTTTTTTCCGCAAGATGTTTTAGTAGTTTTGGTGAGGCAGTGTCAAAGCCTCAGGCTTTCCTGGTTTTCAGTGACTTTTCTATTTCTTCATTAGAGAATGATTGGAAATTTTCATCTTGGACAAGTTGTGGAAATTGTTTGTATTGACCTCGCTCTTCTGTGATTGACACCAGGAAAATTTTAGTTTTGTCTTCTTTAGCAATGTTGATGGAGTATGTGGTGCTATTGTTTGGAGAGGCCTTCTATTGCCATGTGTCTGGTGGCCTTTGTGTTGCACCAGAATTCCTGATGATTGTCCACGCTCTTCTGCTAGATCTTGACATGTGCATTTCTGATATTGCTTTTTTCCATTATGTTCTTTGGACTAGATTGAGGAGATGATTAGCTATTTCTGACTGACTGGATTTTTGTGCTATTTAAGGAGCTTTGCACATTCTTTGTCCAGACATGGTATATAGGGTTTTTTTGCCAGCCACACAGGATGGACTTGGAGGAGGCCTTAAAGATTGCTTTGGTAAATCTTGAATATGCTTGATCTATTCAGATGTTACTTGGGATGCATACAGTATATTGGTCAATGAGCTTAGTGTAATTGTCCCAGTCTGCTTTTCTGTAGTTCCAATGTAGCCTTGGGCTAGAGGTTGTGATAGGCATGATAACCCCTATTTGGAGGAGGATGGGGTGTTGCTGACTTTGGGGGAAATTTCCAAGGACCTTGCAGATGGCTGGCAGAGGGTGGCCTCCAGCAGAAGTGACCCAACTGAGACAGGGAAGGTAGCCCTGTTTCTAATATTCAGTGTGAAAAGTTGCTGGTTGGCTAGGGTCAAGGTAGTTCCTTGAGAGAGGCCCAGTTTGCAAGGTCTATCCCACTTTGATCAGATTCTTTATAGCCCCAGGTGGTATGGTGGTTATTGGATTTTCCATCATCGATGGCAGGATGTGGGAGTGATTGTAGTTGATTCGAGGGCTTGTAGAAATTTACCACTTTAAATTGACTGATCCGTATGATGTCACAGTCGTCACATGTAGATGCTAGATTCTCCACACCGGCTAAGTTACATGAGTGTCTCAGCCATATTTTTCATGCAAACTGTAGTTTATGAGTTCAAAACCAGAGATTATGAACCACCTGGCAATAAGGGAATTAACGTGGATTACTTGAAGGCAGATGACATCAGCACTGTGATGTCAGGCGATGTTTTCAGGACCAGAGAGCTTTGTGTCCAATAGGGCCTTGACATTTAGTTGTAGAACCTTGAGGGAAATGCCAATATTCATAGCATTTCCTTTTCCTTGTCTGTGTTCCCAGTCACCTGGATCCAGTAGCTTTGGTTCGCTGCTTTGGTTCCCCTGAAGGGTAATTAAATAGTACATGACAAGAATGTAGCTGCATTGTACCCATCCTCACCTATGAAACTCTCTACATTTCTGCTCCAACATCCATCTACTTACCCTCCTGTTATGTGGGGTCAGCTCTATCCCATCACTTTAGCTCCTCCTTTGTTTCTATCTCACTGTCTTGCCATCACGTTTTTGACCAGGCCATGGTCCATGCCTGGAACAGTCTGCCCCATCCTCAACTGCCGGGCACTCACTTCCAAGCCACTTCTTCAAGCACGCATGCCATCCTTCACATTGTTAACAAGCCTCACACCTTCCTATTGTACTGTGTCTTGTCTCATTTTGTTTTTTAACATCTTTGGTATGGGGGATGTGTTGTATATTTGGCTCAGCTACTGCAAACACTTACATCACATCACAGCCAGTGGACTAGTCATGTGCTTAAAGCCAAACACCTGTGTAAGTGTTTGGAGTATCGGCGCCTGTGATCGTGAAATGCATTGTAAATTAACAGCAATATACTCACATATAATCTTATTTTATTAGTTTCTTCCTGTATTAGGATTAATAAATTAGCTATTATACATTTTTGATATATCAGTTATTTTAACACTGATGTTTAATAACTTCATGGTGCTTTTATTAAAACCTCACTATGCTTCTAAATAAGCAATTATTTTTTACTAGTGCACAAGTCTCACTATGCGGGAACTACTAGTTAAAGCATTAGCTTCCATGGACTTGATGACAGCACCTGATTACATCTCTGATACATGGCAACATTTCAGACAGGAGCATGTTTCTTGTTCAGATCAATGCAAACATTTTGGACATCAATAAAGTATGATAGATTGAGGAATGAGTAATAAGGGAGAAGGCCAGTGCTTTTCACTTACATGCCTAAGATAAAGTTTCAGAATTTGATTTGTTGTTTGGTTTTTTAAAAGAGTGAAGGGAACAGACAGCTTTGCCTACTGGAACAATTTCACTGAACTGTAAACAGGAGATGCTTGAAAGCTTGTCACGCAACCTCCCAATCAGGAATAAACAAACTGCAAACTTCCAGCTCCGGAGGGCAGATATGCACACACTGAGTAGGCAAAGTTAAAATGTTGTTCCTGTCACTCATTTACTAACTGATGGGCTGATAAATTGATCTTTCATCAGCCACATCATAATTGTACATGAGCATATAACTTCTTCATCATTAAAAGCATGGGAGGATTGCCAGACATTTTCCTGAATAGGTGCTAGCCAATGTACTAAACACATTCACAATGCATAACAAAAGACTGCTCTGTATTTCAATACTATGAAGAAAGACAGATTTCCTGAAATCGCTTTCATTTTGTGTGCATGACTGGGGCAACAACTTTTGCCTCTTCATCTAATAGCCAGGTTTCAGATGCGGTGCAGTACAATAGTAGCATATCCTGACATAAAAGGCTAAAAATTCTGTGTCTGATGACCTCTCCATGCTGATAGCCTTTTGGCTCAGAACCATTATCTTATGTAATCAAGACCTATTGAGAACAGCACAGGATCATTTCAGTGCATCTTTTCTTGAGGGGTAAAATATCAGAAAGATTAATATTTTAGAAATCAAACAGCAATGTTATAGAAAATTCTGTTCTCTTTCCTAAAGTGATATACAGGGAAAGAATTGTTATGTTGTCTTGGTGTGACACAATGGGGTATAGGTGGGGAGAAATCAAATCTGTTGTGTGTCATTGTTATGTTTCTCCATAAACAAGAAGCAACCCTAAACTTTCAATCTCAGTGACATATTTTAGTCTAAGGACAACCAAGAAAAATCAAAATTAAAGTCTCCATAGAGACCATAGTGTTTTTGTCTACAAGCTCTAGTAACTCTGAGAACAAAATGTCTACGATATTTCCTGTAAACAAAGGTCGACCTCCTGGAGATTTAAAGTTGCAGTACACAAGAGAAAGGAATAACATTGTCAATCCACAGCCACTATGTGTGATTCTCATTCTTATAATGTCTCCCATGCACATTTTGCACAATTCTTGGCAGATGCATTCCATCCCACTAACAGACTGACTAACCAAAACCATAATTCATGCTGTGATTTTTTTCTCCTGCACTGAGAAGCAGCAGATGTTGTATGACAAAGGAGATGCCACTTATTTTGCAGAATATATCAGATGGTTATCACGGTGGTAAAATCCATGGAATGCTGCTTTACTGGATGCCACATACAAAAAGCCCTAGTTCTATTCAGTGTCTGTATCTTGCCTAGGAGAGATGAATCACATTGTTCTTCAATAAAGCAGCATGCCACAGTGGGACCTTCTTCAAGGTGATTGCTGCGAGCACCTGCAATAAAAAAAAATTCTGAAAAGACTTAAAAAAAAAAATTACACTGCCCCCTCTTCTCTGAATCTCCCACTAGAAAGGATGAGGTGGAGGAACAGGAGGGACAGAGAGATGAACTTTATTCAGCTGCTCATGAGAGTGTGATAGAAGTATGAAGAACATTAGATAGTGCAACCTGAATGATAGGAAATCAGGTTAACAGAAAGTCTGTTACACACATGTCCAAAATTCTACTTCAATGTATAATTTTTTGCCAGAGGACTTTACACACTGAAATCTTTCTATACTGAAATAAATGCCACAGCAGAGAAGGGTGGCTCTCCAGGCTATTGGATTAGAGTGGGGCAACACTTCAAACCATTTCTGCATTCACGCTGGAAATTGCATTCACTTTAATTGTCTGTCTTGTGCCTCTTTCAGGTTCCATTAATTAACATGCTAGCACTGGAGATTGCTGGCAGGAACATACACACTAATTTTAGTCCAACTATTAAATTATTCACACAATGTGATTTTTGAAATCATACTGGGGCGTATACACCCAGATATCCTAATTCTAATAGTCACTGCATGCTAATGCAAATCAGGAAACAGAAACCTATTATGGCCCACGTGCGTTCAGCTAGAAACTGCTTGGATTTAGAATATCAAACACATGCAAGCAGGTGGCAATCCATCCTGTAGCAGGAAGTGGCAGAAACACAAACCCACAGAATTATTAGCTCTTATGTTACCAAACTCAGATTCCGTGGTATTATTTGAAATCGGATCTTCACAAACCCTGCACTTGTCACTATTTGAATTACAGAGCTGTAAACTCCACTTTCCTTTCAAAAAAAAACCTACGTATCAATTCATATATAGTTCTGTCTCAATAGTTTTTGACTTCTGATTTCTAGACTGCCTGCATTAATAGACCGTCAGTTACAGCTATTTTGTCTCTCTGCTGAGGTGTAGACAGAATTAGCCTAATGAATGTTAAATTTCTATGCAATGATAGGAATAGTTAGTTTCTTCTTTAACAGTTAGTACTTCAGGGCCTAATCTGAAGTGCATTGAAGATAATGGGAGTCTTTTTACTAATTTGGGTTTTGGATTGTCTAGCTATAGCTACTTATGTGGCTCCAACAGCATAGAATCTGAATGTCTCATAATCTTTAAGGTATTTATCCTCACAGAACTTTAATGAGGTAGGGAAGTACTATTAGCCCATTTTATAGGTGGGAAACTGAGGCAAAAAGCAACTAAGTAATGTGCCCACAGGAAGTCTGTGGTAAATCAGGAAAATTTCCTGAGACTCAGGTTAGCACCATGACCACTGGACCATACTTTCTCATGTGTGTGTTTACTGCTAAAAGGAATTCTAGTTTATTTGAGAGGGTTTGCTCAAACTGAGATTTTGAAACACAAGAGAGATGATTATAAGCAACTCTGCTGCTGCTAACACAGCCTTTGGATTTGATTTCTGGAACACATGGGTAAGTGGAACAGACTGTCTCCTGGGATTTACATGATTGTCCTCATCCATTATACTTAGCACCAAATGCACCCCTTTCAGATGCCTTTTCACTATGGGGCTTAGCCAGCTGTAGTAATTTGGGGACTTAATGGGTCGTTGGGATTTAACATGCCCACTTTGCTTTCTGACATTGTATTTTCCTATGGTAAATTCTAGAGTGAACAATGAACACATTGCCTGGTTTTTGGTTTGTATTCCTCATCTCCACTAGAGACATAACAGGGCTCTACAAATTAAATATTGCAGTTGTCTTATTGATGTATTTTATTTATAGCACAAAGTATATTTGTAATTGATTTAAATTGTTACATCAGGTACTGCATGCTTGCTACAAATCAATGCAAGTCTTTCAAAACAGGGAGAATAATTTTACAGCTGTAAAGTGCCATGTGAAGTGGTATACAAATAAACAACAGTACCAGAATTTACACAGTGCTGCAGCTGCAGGACAATTTACTACAAGACAGAGATACTAAGCACATGCAATCGACAAACTGTATCTTTGTACATAGACTCAAGTCATTAACTGATACACAGTACAGATAACACCACCCAGAGTTGAATTGTGATTGCTTCATGAAACAGTTAGATTTCAAGGAAGTCTGGGAGGGTACATAGGATACCATAGATCAGGGAAATATTCCAATATAGGGGGAGACATGACAGAAAGCTGTGCATATAGCAACCACTCTATTTAAAAATGAATAGCCCACAGCAATAGTCATAGTCCCCAGTTTCGCTTATCCGGGTAGGAAATAGCTCCCCTGTTCATGATTAAATCTGTTGCTCTTCTTTAAAGTGACTGTCCCACTAGCTTATTTTAAAAACAGCAAAGTTTGTTTCATATGGAAATTGTGCAAGCCATGGTGACAGAGAGACGAGCATGGGGAAGATATTCATTGACATGCTCAGCCCGATGCTGGCGACAAAAGGCAGCGGAAACTCAGTCTAAATGGTTACTTATAATCAAGTTTACTGCTGCTTTGCTTTGCCAATAATGTTAAGCAGCTGGCTCATATGGGTCAATCTGGCCAGTGGCTTACACTGTGGTCTACACTAGGTCTACAGAAGCTTCCTTCCTCCAAGGCTTGATTCAGAGGATTACATTTCGGAACCTAGCACAATGAGGCCCCAGCCTGATTAAATGTAAATAGTACAGATAACAACAACCTGGACCTATTTTGTTCGTCTGTTTTTTTTCTTTCTTATCTGAAAAGCTATGGCAATTGATTTAAAAAATATGGTCTTAAAACAGAAGAAGCCATCATAATAGTGGTAAAACAGTACATGAGTAGACGGTGGCAGGTGTGCATTACGGGGTCTCAGCTGTGCAACTCTCTTTTAAAATCAACAGATTTTACAAAGGCAAAATCCTATCCAATTTTGTCACTTGATCCTTATGAAACAAGAGCATCATTCAGTATAGGTATTTTCATATACATTTTCTACTTTAATTTTGTTGCATTTTATTTGTGCTATTTAATCATATGTAGAATTATGTTGGTCTCAACAGACATAAGAACTAAGTTTTTAAATATAGTAGGAAGAAAATGAGCACAGTTAAAAGAAAAGCCAGAGGCCACTCCTCTCCAGAGTATAATATTATCAAGGCAGGTAAAATTATGGCTATAAACTATACAACAACCTTTCACTTTGCTACATAATTATTTACATGCCAGCAACACACACTGAATGGCATGAGGCCAAATGGGAATATCAAAAGGAATTGATAAAATGTCTATTACTTCTAAATAGTATTAGAGAACTGCTGCAGCACCAATTTAAGTATCAGTTCAAAGGAAATATACCCCTTTTTATTGCCAATAATCAAATTTGTGCTAACAAGTGTTGGCAGGATACCTGACTTCCTCCTGCTGCCATTTTACCACATCATGTACACCTGACACCTCCTACTCATTCACTGTTTTACCTCTTTTATGCTGGCTCATTCTGTTTTAAGACCATATTTTTAAAATAAATTGCCGGAGTCCTAAAGCTCTTCAAAAAAGAAAGGAAAAAAATCAGACAAATTTGGCACAGGTTATTGTTGTCTGTACTATTTACATTTAATCAGGATGGGGTCTTATTGTGGTGGGCTCTACACAAGTGTAGAGGAAAACACAGCCTTTTTCCCAGAGACTTTATAATCTAAGATAGGGCTGTCAATTAATTGCAGTTAACTCACATGATTAACTCAAAATAATCAATCACGATTTAAAAAATTAATCGTGATTAATCACACTTTTATACAGTAGAATACCAATGAAAATGTATTACATATTTTGGATGTTTTTCTACATTTTCAAATATAATAGATTTCAATTACAACACAGAATAAAACCGTACAGTGCTCACTTTGTATTATTTTTGATTATCATTTTTATGGTGCATATGTTTGTAAACAAAAGAAATAGTATTTTTCAATTCACCTCATATCAGTACTGTAGTCCAATCTCTTTATCATGAAAGTGCAATTTACAAATGTAGGTTTTTTTGGTTACATAACTGTACTCAAAAAAAAAAAAGGTAAAACTTTACAGTCTACAAGTCACTCAGTCCTACTGCTTATTTAGTCAATCGCTAAGACAAACAAGTTTGTTTACATTTATGGGAGATAATGCTGCCCACTTCCTAATTACAATGCACTGAAAGTGAGAACGGGTGTTCGCATGGCAATGTTGTAGCTGGGGTCGCAAGATATTTATGTGCTAGATGCACTAAAGATTTATATGCCTTTTCATGCTTTGGCCATCCTTCCAGAGGACATGCTTCCATTCTGATGATGCTTGTTAAAAAAATAATGCATTAATTAAATTTGTGACTGAACTCCTTGGGGGAGAATTGTATGTCTCCTGCTGTCTTTTACCCACATCCTGCCATATATTTCATGTTATAGCCATCTTGGATGATGACCCAACATGTTTGTTTTAAGAACACTTTCACTGCAAATTTGACAAAATGCAAAAAAAACACCAGTATGAAATTTCTAAAGATAGCTACAGCACTTGACCCAAGATTTAAGAATCTGAAGTGCCTTCCAAAATCTGAGAGGGATGAGGTGTAGAGCATGCTTTCAGAAGTCTTAAAAGAGCAACACTCTAATGCAGAAACTACAAAACGCAAACCACCAAAAAAGAAAATCAACCTTCTGCCGGTGGCATCTGACTCAGATGATGAAAATGAACACGGTCGGCCTGCATTGCTTTGTATCATTATCGAGCAGAACCCATCATCTGCACAGACGCATGTCCTCTGGAATGGTGGTTGAAGCATAAAAAGACATATGACTCTTTAGTGCATCCGGCAAGTAAATATCTTGCGACGCTGGTTACAACAGTGCCATGCAGTCACCTGTTCTCACTTTCAGGTGACATTGTAAACAAGACACAGGGAGCATTATCTTCTGAAAATGTAAACAAACTTGTTAGTCTGAGTGACTGGCTGAACAAGAAGTAGGACTGATTAGACTTGTAGGCTCTAAAGCTTTACTTTGTTATATTTTTAATGCAGTTTTTTTGTACATAATTCTACATTTGTAAATTCAACTTTCATGATTAAGAGATTGCACTACCATACTTGTATTAGGTGAACTGAAAAATACTATTTCTTTTGTTTTTTTACAGTGCAAAAATTTGCAATAAAAATAAATATGAAGTGAGCACTGTACACTTTGTACTCTGTGTTGTAATTGAAATAAATGTATTTGAAAATGTAGAAAACAGCCAAAATATTTAAATAAACAGTATTCTATTATTAACAGCACGATTAATCACGATTTATTTTTTTAATGGCTTGATAGCCCTAATCTCAGGCTCTGATTCTACAAGCACTTGCTCAATGACTTCCCTGGGATGGTTCACATGAGTAATGTTATGCTCACATCTCTTTGCAGGAGCAGGACCTAACTTCTATTTATATTACAGCCCTGCCCCAAATCAGAGGCACCAAGTCTCAATCTTTTGTGAGCTTCTGCGATTTCCCATCATTATTATTAGCTGCTGTCACACTCAGAAATTCTCGGGAAAGGCACAGGACAATATTAGTTAGAGAGCAGCACAGGAAATGGGCAGCTGAGCCTAGAGAGGGGAGCAAGGAATGGAGCTGGGGAGAAATGTCCAGTGCAATGCTTGTGGAACTGCCAGACGAAGGGAACTGGGAAGCATCTCTATTATCAGTGAAGACAATGAAGGGCCATATTCTGCAGTTTTAGGGTTTTGGGATTTTGACCAACATACTCAAGGTGAGGCAGGACAGGGGGTGGGTAATGAGTTTTCCTGCCAAGTTTTTCAAAGTCAGATGACAAAGCAGATATATTTTAAACCATTCATGATTTTTCAGGTGGGTCTGTCATGTCTTTTGAGCTTGGCAACACTGCAAAATGTGCTAGATACTCATCAAATACAGAGGAAAAAACAATCCCTGGGGCTGACTAAGGACAAAGGGAGCCACCACCCCAGCCTCAAAGCACAAGGAACAAATATCCAGCACCTCTTCTTTGCAGTTTTGCACTGCACCTCTGGTAATGTCTAAAAATACCTCAGCAAAAAATCTTTGGCCTTTTCCCAATACAGGCTGGCAGCTGGGTTTAATAATTTCATATCATTACACTTGCAAAGGATTTCACTCCTCAAGATTAATTCAGCCTGTCCTTCTCTTGTGCAAGGCTCTTCATTAATCAGAAGACGAGGAAGGTAGGGAAATTAATGACATGAAACAGTGCAAGTCTTCTGAAGCCAGATGGGAAAACAGGCTAAATAAATAAACGTTGAAGCTCCCAGCTAGGTCAGAGCAACTATATGCATGCTCTAGTCTCCAATATGTTTTTCCTCATCAGCACTTTGAGATAAACAAGGCAGCATCAGCTCTAAGTCATCTTGGGAGAGGGAGAACATTTAGATGGTTAATCTCTTTTGGGCAGGGACTGGCTTTTTCATTATAGGTGTATGTATAACAAACCATTCAGTAAGTGTTACCCATCCCCCTCGGTGTCTAATCCACAGTGAATGTGCGTCTGTAACAGCTCCCAGCTACAGGACTTAGTCCTTTAGTATGTTCTCAGCTCTTGAGGTCCCTACTTCAATCCCAAGTCATGACCAAGATGGAACTCCTGACATTATGGGGCCTAGAAAAACAGGGCCTGGATGCTTAATTGAGATGTCTAGGCACTACCTCCATTCAAATAAATCATATTGTTTACTTGTACCATGCATTTCAAAAGCAGATGAGTCACCTGAACAAGAGCTGTCCTGTCCCAGCCAATGGTCCAGGTAATGAATGACTGGAATCTACTGGCTCCTGAGATGGGCCACGATAGCCATCATGCTATGGAGCATGTTTGGGACTCGGTTTCATACTGAAATGGAGAAACTAATATAAAAAAGGAGACAAATAAGTCTCATGTACTATTAGTTTTCTATCGCAATTAGCATATGCAGCTACACAAGCTTTAAAGTAAAAGCAGAAGGAGCATGGCTCTCTATCTTCTTCAGCATTGGCTCCGCCTCCTTAAGGACTGATGTGATGAGCACTCTCCTGCCTGTTTCTATTTACTTTAGCTGCGGCAGGCACACATCCTCTAACTCTGTCAGCAGGATGAAGCCTTGTGATGAGATGTGCAGGACAGTCAAATGAGCTAACTCCACCCAGAACTGCTTAAGAACAATATAGATTCATAGATTCCAAGGCCAGAAGGGACCATTATGATCATCTGGTTTGACGCCCTGTATAACACAGCCATAAGATTTCCCTAATTGATTCCTGTTTGAACTAGAGAAGATCTTTTAGAAAACCATCCAGTCTTGATTTACAAGTTGCCAGAAATGAAGAATGTGGCATGTTGCCCCGCATTCCGGGGTGCCACCTTATGTACTGGGGTACCACTGAGCCTACCTGTTCCACTAGCCTGGTCTCCCTTACCCTGTCCTGCTGAGCGTCTGAACTCTGCTGGCACCACCTCCACCGTTCCTAAGCCAAGGAGCCACCTCACCTCCTGCTCGAGTAGGCTCTTGTGAGAGGGGTCCCTGAAGAGGGACGGGGATGGAGGGTGGGTGGGTCGAGGAGAACTAAACTGGAGGGTGTAGCCCCGGGAGACGCTGTTGAGGACCCTCAGTCCAAGCTCAGCCGTGACCACTCTGGGAGAAAAGCCCACAACCAGTTGGAGAAGGGAAGCTTTATTGCGGATGGATCCCTGGTATGAACTGGTAAGTCACCCCCGGGCATCCCACCAAAACTGGTGCTTAGAGGGCCCAGGCTGGGGCGCAGGCTGGGATTGCATTTGCAGGTGCTTTTTTTAATCCCTTGACTTTTTATAAGGGAGCTCATATCTGGAGAGGGTGGCCTGACTAGAAGCCTGCTGTGGTTTAAACTGAGGCCAAGGGTTTTTAATGTTGTGTGGGAGTCGTTCAGACCGTGTAACTTCACGTCTGTTTGTTCCACAAACAGGGCCTTGCCATCGAAAGGAAGGTCCTGTAAGGAGCTCTGTGCCTCGCTAAACAATCCAGACAGCAGGAACCTTGATGCTTTCCTCATGGACACTGTGGAAGCCATGGACCTTGCAGCCATATCTGTGGCATCCAAGGCCCCTAAAGGGCTGCCCTGGCGGCAGCTGTGCCCTCCGCAACCAGAGCCTTGAACTCTTTCTTATCCCACTCCTGGAGGGAGACTGCAAAGTTGGGAAGGGAGCCCCACAAACTGAAATCATATTTACCCAGCAGGGCTTGGTGATTCGCCACCCTCAGTTGGAAACTCGAGGACAAATAAACCTTTCTACCGAATAGATCTAGTCTCCTCAAGTCCTTATTTTTAGGAATAGGAGCGGTTGACCTTGCAAATCCCTATGGTTGACCAACTCGACAACTAGAGAGTTGGGGGCAGGGTGGGTATACAGCTATTCATGCCCATTGGCGAGCACAAAATACTTCTGTTCTGCCCTCTTAGAGATGGGGGGCATGGAAGCTGGGGTTTGCCACAAGGCATTCGAGATTTTTGCCACTGATTCATGGAGTGGGAGAGCCACCCTGCCTGGTGCCTAAGCTGAGAGGACACTGAAGAGGGAGTCTGAGGGTTCCTCTACCTCTTCACTCTGTAGGTTGAGGCTCGATGCCACCATTTTCAACAGCTCTTGGTGGGCTTTCATGTCCTCCTGCGGGACAGGCGGAGTAGGGGCTGTGATCACCTCACTTGGGGAGGATTACTATGGGAGTGCGCTACTCTGCATCCCCACCAGTGCCACAGGTTCCACCACTTGGTCCCATTCTGAGCACGGGACTGGGGATGAACGCCCCACCGACTCCTTTCTGTGAAGCTGCGAAAGGGAGGCTAACGGTCTTTCCGAGGCTCCAGCCACTGAGCAAGCCACCACCGGGGGCTGCGTCGGGGCCCACAGACCTCATTGGTACCATGGCACTGGCCAAGGAGCCTCGTGACACTGCACCTGCTGTGGCACCGGCGGAGCGGGCAGTCCAGCCTGACTAGCCTGGCCCATTGATTGACGACTTTCAAGGGAGGTCAGGCTAGCATACAATAGACCGCTATCCCGGGACTGGGATGAGTAGTGCTGTCAGAGCGGTGCCAAAGCAAGACCATGATCCCGACGTGGAGGAGCGGGAGTACCGCCAGTAGCGGCTGCTTCGCAATTGGCTCTGACAGGCAGATTCGCGACAGCGAGGTGCCAGCAATCAACACCTAGGGCTGCGGGAGCGGTGCCGTGGTGAAGACAAGTGAGACGAAGAACAGGAATGGCATCGATGCCCGTACCGCAAGGGGTTACAGTAGCTTCTCGGAGACAATGACCTCTTGTGCCATCTGTCCAGGTCTGGACTGGGCACACTCCCCTCACAAGGTCTATGTTCCCTCGAGGTGGAGCGGTGCCTGGAACCCCTGCCAGTCGGTACCCGGCCAGACAATCTGGTGGGGGTTGATGGGGACTGGCGCGGACTGCACAAGGATGCTCACTGAGCATGGAACAGCATTGGGAACCTTCCCTCGACCGTGAGTGGTACCGTCCAGGCAGTGATTGTGGAAGTCTGAGGGGTGTCTTACCTCTGGACTGGGGAGCCGCCAACAGCGGTGCTACTGGTTTAGGCAGTGACATAACGTCTCGAGCCGCCTGCAGGGCCTCTGGCATGGAGGGCACCCAAATGTGGCCACTGGCGTCCAGGGAGGCTGGCTCAGAGTGGGCCAGGCTACTCTGCTCAACTTGAGCTGGAGGCTGCGAGGCCGATGGGGACTGAGAGCTGCCCAACATGGGTCTAGTCTTTCCCCCCATTTTGCTCCGGTGTCTTGGCTTTTCCCTTAGCGGTACCCATCATCAGAGGCAAATTCATATCAATCACAGCTAATCAGAGAACAGTCAATTCTGAGCGGCTCAAGGTGGGAGACAAGATGAGCACATTTGAAAGCTGCACAAACATAGCGGGTCTTGGGACACACGCACTCAAATATTTTTAAGCAAGGAGCAAATTCAACTACATACTAATTTAAAAGCTGCACCAGCATTCAGAACTCACAATCCCGGACTACCATAGGGTGTGTCTAACATGAGGGGGGGTTAAGCCAAAGCTTTTGTATGTACTTCAGGTAAATCACAGTACATGAGTCACACCAACAGCATGCACAAAGAGTGCCTCTTCCATTTTCAATTAATGTGAACGCACAGCGGTAGTTTGCTGCAAAATGAGCATGTAGCATTTTCTGGGGGTAGCCCCTGGTCCTTTGCTTCAACTCTGAGCAGCATGCATCCTGGGATTGGTTTTGCAGAGAATTGTGGCAAACCCGGTGAGTTTAAATTAAATTAAAAAATTCCCATGTCTCTGTCCCATGTTTTCTTTTCTGGGCTGGCTTGTGCCATTTTTGGCTTGCTGTTGACCAGCATGGACCAGGATGAGTGGGAGGCTGAAGTGCAGAGACCTGTTTAGAGGCTTGAGCAGCCAGCAAGGCATTGCATAGAGAACACAAACAGCTGCAGGAAAGCTGTAAGGGATGTCTATTATTTGTATGTTAAGTCCCATGGCTGAACATGTTAGCCAGTGGAGGCTGGGTGGGGGTGGCTGAAGTTTAGCATGCCCTATGTGCTTTTGCAAACTCATTCATTCTTTTTTTTGTTTCAAGGATTTTCTATATTCGCTGCAATGTGAACAGTTTCTTTTATGAAACAATAAAAAAAAGTTTGAATGAAACCAGTGGAAAAATCATCTCTCTGAATTTGGAAATACATTAAATTAATCAATCTACAGTATAAACTATGCACAAACCTTTAACGAATGCAACAGTGCACACAGAACTGAAAATACAACAGTAACATATTTCAAATACAACAATTTTGGGAAGGGGCTAACGTTACAGGTGAATATAAATCTTGCCTCTAGCTCTTCTTGTCCTCACAGGTTTTGGGGCCAAGTGCCGCAGATCAAAAATCTCAGGGGCATTGCCGGGCTCAGAACAGGTGGACTCCCAGAGGCAAATATTCTTAGTGCCAAGCTTGGATGTGGGAGGAGAATGGGAACTACTGGGGGTACTACTGCAGGGAGGTGGTGGTTAGGAGTTCCTACTGGTCCCAGTAGCCAGCACTGTCCAGGGGATGAAGGACATGGCTGGATCCCAAATTATGGGACTGCAAGGTCTATTGGCCTAGCCTGGGTTTCTTTTGCAGGGCATTCCACTCAGCATAATGTCCACGAGTTGCCTCTACATCTCCCAGGTCTTTTTCCATGTTTTCCTTTGCCAGCTTGATGCTGTCCTTAACCACAGCCAGTTTTCCTGGCTACTGAGACACTATCGTTGGCCATTGCTATGATCATCTGGGACAGCTACCTTTTTCTCTCTCTCTCTCTGAGTCATCAGGTACAGCCGTCACCTGTCAGCCAGCCTGACTTTCCTCCGTGACTCACCCATGAGTTCTGTAAACATGTCCTCCGGAGTCTTCCTTTGGCCCCGCAACCCTTACCCTCAGGTTGATCAGCCTATCAACAGTAAATAGAGGCCCTGTCCTTGATGATATGGCTGTTGCGGGTGCTGGGGCTGTGGGAGAAGGGGGATAAAACCCTAGTCACTTATTGTTCATATTCCAGATTAAAACAAAACAAAAGCCCTATGAGTTAAGTATGTATGTGTATGTACTTTACTTCCCTGAAACTCTTCCCATTCTTTGGGGGAAGCTCAGAGATGGTAAGAATTCTGCATCTATGGAGGGTGCTGGGTGCATTTGGATTTCAGTATAATGTATCTGCTTTTATGTTGCTAAGGGGGGATGCAGTGGCTACACCTACGTTCCAGGTTTGCTTTAGCAGTTTGATCGGCAAAGCACTGTGATATAGCCACTGGAGGCATGCAGAAATTGGTGAGCAGCTACTCTGTGCACACGAACAAAAGATCAAACTAATACAACTCAAAACAAACCACCTCCGCTTTGCAAGAGGACCCCAGAGTTCCTGATAAATGAGTTAATGCACAGCTATGTGATATGTCACTTGTACACAAGTGTTTTCAAATGGGATTAACTCAATTTGATCCAATTTAACGTTCCCATGTACACAAGCCCACAGTGTTGAAAGGAGGAAGGAACGCTGTGCCCAACTAACACCTGCAGCAACTGTCTTTTGCTGAACCATTGCAGTGGGAACGTTGAGGTCTTTCAAGCTTATTTTGGATTGTGTTACTGTGCAAGTTAGACCTTTCTATTACAGTTGTAAAGCAACTCCTTAACACCTACTCCCCCCGGGAGAAGAATCCATTATTTAAATATCAACATGCCACTTACATGTCAACTGAGTATACAGCAAGGTGGATAAAACGTTCTGCCTCCCCTGAGATTATCACAGTTGCACAGGGAGCGATGCAGCACGAGGCAAATCCTCTCTTCATTCTGCAACAGCTAAGCAAGTCAGAGATACCTCTTTTGAAAATAAGTGCAGAGAAGCTGCAGAGGGTTGGAGGGCGATGTTGGTCCATAGAGAGATGGAGGCAATCGGGATTTCTTGCCTTGCTCTGTGGGAGGGAGAGTGGTCAAGCACTTACAACAAGGGGAATGACACCTAGGACTCCTGCGTTGTTTCATGCACTGTAAGGAAGGATTGTAGACAGCATGCCTGAGTTATCATCCCGGTTAGTGTACAGATGGGGAGCAGGAAAGAAAGTGTCTTTAGAGCAGGGGCTTTCAAACTGGGGATCGGGACCCCTCAGGGGGCACGAGGTTATCACATGGGAGGTCATGAGCTGTCCGCCTCCATCCCAAACCCCGCTTTGCCTCCACTTAAATATATAAAAAAGTGTTTTTAATTTATGGGGGGGTTGCACTCAGAGGCTTGCTGTGTGAAAAGGGGTCACCAGTACAAAACTTTGAGAACCCCTGCTTTAGAGCATAGAAACAATTAGGATTCCTAGGTTCCATCCTTCCTCAACACACAGACTAACCCTCTGCTGCTTTCTCCTCACCCCTGCAAGATGCGGTGCACCCTTAGGCTGCTGTATTTTGATCTTCCCTATTGTATGTATCATAAGCATGAGCCAGGGAAGTGTTTGATTCCCTCCCCCCAAAAGAAAGCAAAACCAGCTTGTCACAAATCACAGCAATTTAAACATACTTCTGCACTTCTGGAGGAAAACAGAACAGGCACTTTTGTTTGTTCAACTCATAAATTGGTGAACTGGTAAGTTTTTGGTGATAGCAACATTTTTAGATCTAGAATTGGATTTTATAGGAAACTGCCTTCTATACCTCTTGACACCTATTCATTTATGAGCTGTTAATTTTTTTAAGCATCTGTATTAATTCATGAAGACAGTAGTCACAGATAAAGAGGTCATTCCTTTTACAATCCTGTATTTCTTGTTAAATTATATTAAAACTCACATCCAGCAGATATATGCATCTGATGAAGTGAGCTGTAGCCCACGAAAGCTTATGCTCAAATAAATTTGTTAGTCTCTAAGGTGCCACAAATACTCCTGTTCTTTTTGCGGATAGAGACTAACATGGCTGCTACTCTGAAACCTGTCAATATTCTCCCAGGTAACCTGGGAGAAGAGATTATAGGAACCCCTTACTTCTCTTCATCCATAATAGGATCTCTCTGGCATAAAACACATTAGTTAATTCATTTTAATTAGCCGGCTACGTATACTATATTTTACTTGCTATTGTTGGTATCAGGTTGCTTAGCTAGAGTATGGTACCTTTTGGTTGGGTTATTCTTGAAAACACTCCTTTCACCTTGACTTTTCCATTTATAAACTTAGGTGCTTTTGAAAATCCCACCCTACGAGTTAGATGCTTAGCTTGCTTAGACCCTTTTGATAATTCCACCCTATTTATTTATCCTGGTCTTTACTAGCACCTTTGACATCATTGGTCATTAATCATATTTATTATTTAAAAACAAACATCATCACCACAAACTTTTGTGGTTTCAACCGATCAACAAAACCTCTTCAAACTGACCCTTTCACCCTCAAGGGGTCTGCATCTTAAATGCTTTAAATACTCTTAATTCTCCATATAGTTTCGCGGACTTATTCCTTTTCTTTATACAAACCCAATTTCTAATACGGAAGATTTGAGATGATATGGAATTAATAGGTAGGTATTGTATTAATTATGACAACATTAAGTCATCATTCTATTATGTCTTTGCACACAAGATCAGGAAGAAGCTCCTCCCTTACAAATGCAACAGTTTAGTGGGTTCTCAAACTAAAATCTCATTTCCTATGGTATATGGAAGAGTGGCCTATCATCCACTTATATAATAATGAATTCTACAGAGGCTGTAGATTTTGAACGTCTATTTGCCCTCAAAATGCAAAAACCAGGGGACGTTCCAAGAAAATGAAAAAAGTGGCAAATAAAAGATTTTTTCAAACAACGAACAATTAATCTGTGGAACTTAGTTGCACAAGACATCACTGAGGCCAGGAGCCTATTCAGGACTCAAGCACAGGACAAGATAAATTAACAAGAATATCCAGTGTTAGAAAAGTAAATATTAAAAAAAATCCAAATAAACCTATGAACTTTGGAAGGGATATAAACTTTTATGCTTTGGGATATAAACCAATCTAACTACTTTGGGTTTGGAAAAAATTTTCTTTGCATGAAGCATATCCCATAACTATCTACTGAAAGGTTGGGGTTTTTTTTGTTTCTGTTTTTAAACCTTGAAGCAGCTGTTGTTAGCCACTGTCAGAGACCGGATACTGCACTAGATGAAACATGGCAGGTCAGATCAGGTATGAAAATTACTATGTTCTTGGTCAAATTATTAACTGCACAGATGTCACCATCACACTTTCTATTGATCTAGTTTTTTCTTCTTTAAAAAAAAAAGAACAAAAACCTTTTTACCTGTACCTGCTTTGACTTGATTCTCAAATCTTCAGTGCCTCTCACAGCATCTATCAGAAAACATTTCCATACTTGACTCAGCTTATGGGCTAGGAACCCGTGGCCCATATCCTTTTAGGGGAGAACCCAAGGGAGGGGGGGATTTCTCTGAATATTTTCCAGAACAGTCCAAGACAAGATTTATTAAGAACAGAAAGAAAATCATTCAAACAAAAGAAGTGGTTTTGTATGACATAGCTTGTCTTGCACTCTGAAAAGTTAAGCCAACTAGGTACACTGAAATGGTTCAGTGATAAATGGCACCACTTTTTATTTTATCACAGAGTATTCTCCTCCCAGCCCGTCATTTTCTCAGACTAGCTCACAAGCACCTTCTTGTTGCTTTGTCCCAGGGGCCTCATGGCCCTTCTTCATGGCCCTTCTGTGGTCACTTGCACCTTTCACATTCCTTTGATATCCCCGAGCTGCTGTAATACTGAGACGCTGTTCACAGAACTGTTTCCCCAGATGTCCTATATGTGGATCTCAGCACCATGTCATATGCAAAGTCCATTGTATCCTTTTTCTTGTACTTAATTGGCCCAGTTAAACCATTTCTGGGGAGTGGATTTCCCCATTTTCTTACTTTTCAAATGTTTCACAGCAGGGGTACCCACACCATAGGCTGACTTTCAGTCCACAATTGCCTCTGTCCTCCTTGTTCCTCACACTGATTGCCTTAACTAAACTTGCTAACTTTGAAACCAACTCACTCTCTTGAAGAGATTAGATGTATTTCCCCCCTACTGTGAACCCCTCTTATAAAAACTTGTACTTCTAGAACTTTTAATTCAGGGAAATCCCTACGGCCTGCATTATACAGGAGGTCAAATTAGTTGATCACACTGGTCCCTTCTGACCTTCTAATCTATGAATCTAGTCTTTATGAAATGTAGATAGAGACATCAGATCCCCCACTCCACTTACATATCATTTTACACTTTTATTTTACTTTACTATGAAGAGTTAATTAATGTTAAGCTACATTTGATTTGATTGGTTTCTTTATTTCCACTCTATATGTGCAGCTATGCAGTATTAACCAGTGCAAATACAGTTGCAAAAAGAGACACAAAGGAGTAGCTGTAAGAGAAGAGTCATTCAATTTACATTATATTCAGAGAGCAATACAAATAAAATTAAAATGTTATTATAACTTGAGGTTCATCATGTCAAACACTGAAGGGTTTATCCTCAGGAAACAGTATTGTTGCCAGCAGGAGGCTAAATTAAACATATTAGTAGGACCATTCAGTGCATTAGATTACGACATTCCACTTTCTTATGGACACTTAGGCCTTGGCTACACTGGCGCTTTACAGTGCTGCAACTTTCTCGCTCAGGGGTGTGAAAAAACACAGCGCTGCAAAGTCCCAGTGTAAAGAGTGCCCCAGCACTGCAAGCTAATCCCCATGAGGAGGTGGAGTATGTGCAGCACTGGGAGAGCTCTCTCCCAACGCTGGTGCTGCCACCACACTCACACTTCAAAAGCACTGCCGCGGTAGCGCTGTACGGCTGCAAGTGTAGCCAAACCCTCAAAAAAAAAAAAACCAGTTGGAATACATGATGTATAATGGAAAGGGCTAGTGCTAACTTCTTAGCAATGTACTTCTAAGGTTTATGACAGAGGTCGGCAACCTTTGGCATGTGGCTCCCCAAGGTAAGCACCCTGGCAGGCCGCGCCGGTTTGTTTACCTGCTGCATCTGCAGGTTCAGCCGATCGCGGCTCCCACTGGCCATGGTTCGCCGTCCCAGGCCAATGGGGTCTGTGGGAAGCGGCACAGGCTGAAGGATGTGCTGACTGCCGCTTCCCGCCGCCCCATTGGCTTGGAGTGGTGCTTACCCTGTCAAGCCGCGTGCCAAAGGTTGCTGACCTTTGGTTTATGATATATGAGCATTGGTGACTGGCTTGATTTTATTTTTGAAGGGGTAAAGGGAAAGTGTTATGCAGTATCCCTATTTACTTATAATAAGAGATACTTGTTGAGATTAAACCAAGCTATGTGGCAACAACATAGACATTACCAGTTCACAGTTCTGTATTTAGTGCACTAAATATATCAACAATTACCCCTCCCAAATTACTATGTCCCCTGTGAATATCTAATGTGTATAAAAGATGTTCTAATCTCTTGAATACAGTATAACAAATTCAAAATACCTTCAGTAAACTTCAGGGATAAACTGAGATAACTACATGAATATTGCTTTTAAATGGGATGGGACCTCACCTCTGGGATGGGCATACATACTTGTTCTCAAGATTTCGGTAAATCATTTAGTAAAATATAAAATACATTTTAAAGTACATCAACGTTTGTAGTGAAGCTGCACAAAATTAATGGATAGATTTCCGGACAACCATTACATGAAGTGTAGACATAAAACGGGACTTTGCCTAGGGATGCCCTCCCTCCTCAACATTACATGTGAATGCAAATCTTGTACTGTGCAAAGCACGTGGTAGGCAATTAGATGCCAATTCAGCAAACAGATAGGCACATATTTAATTTTATGCTTGCGATTAGTTCTATGGACTTCAAAGGAAATGTTCATGCACGTAAAGTAATAGTTTAAAGGATCAGGCCTTTAAACAGTAAATAACTTATGGAAGGTGGAGAAAGCCAAACGGAGAATACTTGCACTTTGACCATTATAAAAGAATGCCTTGGTAGGAATAGGAGTGATAGGGAGAAATTAATTGTACAATAAACTCTTCACACTTGGCTCATTTTTGTTAAATGATGATGACGACTAGGGCAGGCCCAAAGCTCTTCCATAACAATATAAAATCTCAGCTATGAAGACAACAGAAGAGGACATATTTCTCTAGATACCTTATGCAAGGGACATTTTCATAAAGTTATCAGAACAAGGATCCAATGAAGGGGACAAACAGGCAGCTATTATAGTCCCTGTGTCTAACCTTTCTAGCCAGCGAGCACTGTCACAACTCTTACCAGACAGACATTGCTAGTCTCATTCTGTCCTCTAAGAAATGTATATTGTGTAATTGTTGCTCTAAACTCAGAGCACTAAAATAAAGAGGAAAGGAGCTTTGATGAGGAAAGGGAAATGAAAGGTAGAAAAGATTATAGCCCCAGAGGCACTGTGGGGCAATTGCCTATGGTGTTCCGCCTGGAAAAGAGAGAACTAGAATTCTTCCCCCCTCTCCTGCCCCGTTCTACCCAACATTGTCAAGTTCATTCTTCGTAAAGTCCTAGACACTCCATTTATGTTCCCAGATGGCAAAATGGGATATTTAATAAACCTTTTATTTTCTATTCAGTCAAAGTTAATCAGTACATATCCCTTAGGGGAAAAAACAACTATACATTTTGTTCTGTTAATAGTCTCAACTTCATCAATCACATAACTGATGCAAGCAATTCCAAGACAATGGATTTAAAGAAATCTTAGCAGTCTGTGAGAGGGAAAAAGTTACAAGAAGCAATTTTGTAATGTAAAAAGTCAGCAATATACCCATTACTTTGAAACCCTTCCCTCAGACACACCAACTTACCACCACTCACTGTTTTAATACGGTTTTGGAACAGATTGTGGTAAAGCTTGCTACCTGAAAAACCACAATGTTTGACGAGTTCAGGTCATTCAACTAGAGTGCAGTTTCTGGGTTTGTAATTGTTCAGCATTGGAAAGTTCACAGAAATAATGTGAAAGCTGAACGTTCTTAAAGATGTCAATAACACTAAACATATGTGACTGAGGGATCAGTGAACTGGAAAACTTCCTGATCATACAAGTCTTCTGGCAGCTTTTCTTCTCCATCAGCAAAAAATGTGGGGAATGGAGCATTTTTATTGCAGTCTCGGTAAGTAGGTAAATTTGTATCTCTGACCTAGAATGAAAAAAGGTTTAATAAATCAAACAGATGATTCACAGACAGTAATATATTTAAACCCTAGGAAATCACTCTTTTTCTATGCACGAGGAAAACAGCATTCAAGTTACATTTATTTTTTTAAAGAATTCCATGTCTGGACATTAGTTAAATTAATGACAGTATCAGCTCATGAATCTAATATTTTGTGCTTGAGCCATTAACTTTAAAAACTTATAATTCAACCTTTGTACTGTGCTATGGGATGAATCAAAGTCAACCACTAAGAAATCAGAGTTTAAATTAAATTAAGTCGACCGTCTGCATATTTTTAACTACTATTAATGTAAGTAAAATCTAAGATTAATCTAACAAAGAGTAGAGAACTATGTCCGTTCAGTTCTGAACCTGGTAGCATTTTGTGTACAGGGATTTTCATGTGTTTTTCCTTCAGTTAGAAAATTTCCCCATTGCACCTGTGAATTTTTTGACTCAGCAACAGAGAAAAAAACTTTTTTTTTTTTTTAAATACGGGAAGATGCAATTGTAAAAGTACAGAAAGATGAGAGAGGGATGAAACTACTTAATTCATTTTTTTTTTAAACTGACTAGATTTTAAGTTGGTTGTGTCCCTAGAAGTGAAGTACGACTGTACTTACAATTTCAGAAACTCAAGTGCTAGACATGGAGTTTAACATATTTCTACTTATCTAAACATATTTCTTTATACAAATAATAGAAAGTCAAACCCAATTCCAAAAATTCTTGTAATATGGATCACCAGTTTGCATTCCTCATTAACTTTTGTATAACCAAAATACTAGTCTGAAACAGTATTTACCAAAAGCTGATAAAATCGTAATATCATTTAGATTTTTATATTGGATACACAAAATGCTTGCTGTAAGAAGATATTGAAACTTAATTAAAAGCTATCACCAACAATTCTTCCTGACTTAGAAAAATCTTAATATATGTTGTATTTAAAATACAGTAGCTTAACAACAAAGAAAGTACAAACAGAGCTGCTATTTCACATAAGAATTTATGGTAAATACCTATACACTCAAAAGAACACAAGAAGCTATGTCTTTTTGACTGTTGCTCTTCAGTACCTAAGAAATATTTTGTTACCTTATATCCCCCACGCCACCCACTCACACTCTCTCTCACAATTTTGGCAACTCATATGAATTCCATGCTCATATGCAAATGACCAGCTAAACACAACTGCCCATTTGCATGTGCAAATCTGATCATTATGCACGAATTCACAATACTTCTCTGAGCAAACTAGGAAGACACTTGCGCACAGCGGGGTCCAGGGAGCGCTACCTCAACCCCCTGGCTAACTTAAAAGGTCACCCACTTGTTTGGGCTGTGGGGGGATGCAACCAAAAAATATAATAAAGCGGGGATTCAGCTAAAAGAGTTTGAAAACCACTCAGGGTACAGGCAGGGAGGTAGCTAGGGGCTATGTGTGGGCAGTGAGGTAGCTTAGGGTGCAGGCAGGGGGTAGCCAGGGAGTGCATGGGGAGGGGTGCTAGGTCAGGGTACAGGCAGGCAGGAAGCTCAAGGTGCAGGCAGGGATTGTGGGCAGGCTGTGTGCGGGCAGGGGGGTAGCTCAGGGTGCAGGCAGGGGTTGTGGGTGGGCTGTCTGCGGGCAGAGGGGCAGCTCAGGGAGCAGGGAGGACAGCAAGGGGCTGTGTGCCAGAAGGACTCCCTCTGTGGTGGCTGCTCCACAAGGGCTCTGCTGGCCCCAGAGCCGGGTTCCCCCACCTGGGTGGCTATTATTGGCTGCATGAGCAGTCAAAGGGGGCTGGGAGCAGAGGAGCAGCTGCAACTTCAGGCACCAGCAGATGATGGGGGAATGGCACGGCTGCCTGCTCCATGGCACTACCAGCCAAAGGAGCAGCTGCTCTGCACTGCCTGGCTCTGGCTTCCCACCTACATCCTGGCCAGAGGGCTGGGCCTGAGGAGGCCTAGGGAAGAGGAGGTGGTGGGGGAAGGAGTGTAGAGTTGTCCCTGGACTGCCCCACTCTGGGTATTGCATTGCAGTTTGATGGGGCAACATCTTTGTGCCCCACCCCCAACTCTGCCCATGGGCTCAGGGATTCTGCCCATGGGAAGCACCAGGGATCCAGTTCCACACGGCTCCAGTTGAGTGTGTGTTGTGTGTGTGTGTGTGGGGTGAGGGGGTGGCACTTGAGCTCCTGGCTTCGGCGGGGGCGCCAGCTTCAGCCCTGTGCCACTCCTGGCTTTGGGAAGGCGGGGCCACCAGCTTAAGCCTGTAGGAGACACGGGGGTTCCCAGCATCAGCAAGGCTCAGTGGCCCTCCTGAAGCACTCGTGGACTCCTGATTAAGAACTGCCGCTCTAGACCATCAAGTGTTTTTCTAATCTGCTCTTAAAAAAGTGATGGAGATTGCACAATCTTCCCTAGCCAACCCACCCTGACAGCTAGGAAGTTCTTCATAATGTCCAGTCTAAGATGGCCTTGCTGTAATTTAAGCCCGCTGCTTCTTGTCTTATCCTCAGAGGTTAAGGAGGACCATTTTTTTCTTCCTTCTAACAATATTTTATATACTTGAAAACTTATGTCCCCTCTCAGTCATCTCATCTCCTGACTAAACAAACACAATTTTTTCAATCTTCTCTCAGTGGTCATGTTTTCTAGACCATTAATCTAGACCGTTTTGTTCCTCTTCTCAGGATTTTCTCCAGTTTGTCTGCATCTTTCCTGAAATGTGGTGCCCAGAACTGGACACAATTCTCCAGCTGAGGCCTAACCAGTGCGGAGTAGCTTTTTTGAATATGTACAGTTAAAAAAAAATGCTCTTTAGATTTCAGAGCAACAAGAATTCATTTATGAAATGGATCTAATACAACAACATTCTGGAAGTTCCTAACAAGAGGATATCCTCTAACTCAAGTGTCACTTATAGTCAGAACTCTTAAAAAAATTACACACTCTTTCTCAGATGAGACATAAATCAGATTATTTATGACATCTTGTGACAATATCTGCAATCTGGGCCATGATACCGCTAAGGCTTACATATAACTTTATGCACTGCAAGCAGTCCCATTGTCTTCAATGGAGCTACTTGAAGTGTGTGAAGTAAAGCACATACATAAGTCTTTGCAGAAGCCAGACCCAGGTTTGTAGAACATATAACTTTAAGGAACCGTACATTTTCAAGAAATCTGTTCCTACAGAGAAAGTACTTTTTATACTGACCTTTCTACGTGTGAAATTTTTTAAATCTAGCCGTGCAAATCCAATCTTTGAAGAAAATAAGTAGGTAGATTTATCAGTAGAAAAATATTTTCCTCATGTCTATAGCTTGTATGAGGCAGATGATAAAGCCCTGGTATCTCTGCAGAAAAAGGAACTATCCACTGAAGGGCAATGAAATCTCATTTAAAACTAACCTCACCATTTCTATATTACTACATATGGAGTTTTCTGAAAGCTGTAATAATCCCCTTCATCTACTGAATTTAACTGTATTCAGAAGAAATATATTACAACAGAGATAAATATGCCCAGCAGAAACAGGAAGCTTGTTTTTCTATTACCCACTTTTATAACAGATCATGCAGTAAGTTTAGTAATTGAGAGACTGGTCTCACTTGACTGGAAAACACATACAATGGAACCAGTTATTTATGACAGAAATTGAACAGAACAAACAAAATCCAGGCCTGAACAATCCGATACCAGCTGACAATTCAGTTCCGATAGGAAGACATAACTTTACTCAGAATACTTGATAGTACTTTAGCCTCCCCAGAGAGTCCTGCAGAGATATCGGGGTGGATAAAAACAGAGTTTTAAAAGTATAATAAATAAAAAAAATAATATCCAAGCAGTTCAGATCTGCTGCCAATATTTTAAGAAAGTCACTGCACTAAACTTATGGAATTCACTAGTTAATCATCTGGAACCAGAATTTCTGAAGTGCTAAAGCAGCTTTGAACCGCAGTAGCTTCTTCTGCAAGTGCAGAGAGAATATTTTCTTCATTTTAGTTTATTCAGCTAGTTCAATTCAATTACAAGTTCACTCAAAGTTGAGAAACCAAGTGAAAGGTGAAAAAGCAGGGAAACCTATTTTCTACTTCTAATCTATGAGGTAAAACTAGGTGTGAAAGAATGAGATCTACTAGTTCTAACATTTTGAAGGACAAGATGATCAGAAAATTAAATTAACCAACTACAAATATTTCCTTTGTTTAGTAAACTAGCTTTAAATGAAAAACATGTTCTGATAAAAAAAATTATGTAACCAGCACATTTTAAGGTAGTTTTAGTTACTAAAACAATTTTAAAATGATGTTTTGTGCATTTAATCCAATTCTAATGTCCAAATGCAGCTTGACACAAATCACAAGTGTAAAAAAAAAGTTAATAATCTAGTAAAGAAGAAATACATCTTTTGCCATTTTCTAAAATGAAAAATGTAAAAATTAAGAATCTGAATGCATATGAAGCTATATACCTGCTTAAATGTGTATGAATATAGTAGCTTATCCTCCTGATTAGCAAAAAGTAATGCCAAATGGTACCAACCAATTTACTTTAGGAAAAAAACTAAAAAGTACAAATGCAAAGTCAAGATTAGAATAGATAATTTAAATCAAGACTTCCTATTTGCTAATTTAAATTAGGATTTAAATTACTTAAATCAATCCACCCTCACAGATATACATTTTGGGACCACACCATAGCTAAAGGCCTGTCTACATGGCAAATGATTTGCTGGTATAGCTATACCAGCAGGGTCCCCTAGTATAGGTGCAGCATTAGCAGATAGGAGGATTTTGATGGCATAGCAACATCATCTCCATGAACTACATTACCTATGTTGATAGAAGCACTGCTCTCTCAGCACAGTTGCATTTAGACTGCTTTTTTTCCTGGCACAGCTAAGTCTGCTGGGGGTGGAGGGAGGGGGAGAAAGTGGGTGTGATTTCTCCCACCCACCTTTCCACCCACTCCAAGCTTACTTAAGTATGATGGCAAAACGTTATAGTGTAGACTAAGTCTTAGATTTAACATCCTGGCTTCCTATGACAGAAACTGCAGGTTGGAATTTCAGCTGGGATGTCTCAAATAGCTTCCTAAATGAAATGAGTTTCCAGGCTTAAAACACAATTTTGCTTGCTGAAGAGTTAGAGGAGGAACTGGTTTCACATGTCAAAGTGGCTCTCAAATCCTTGAGAGTATTTTAGGTGGGCTTGAAATTATGTGCTGGTTATAATGGATACATATGTTTTTGCACAATCTATTGCTCCAGGATGCCATATTTCTCTTCTGCTATATACTTATTAACACTGTTCTCCAGTCATGCACAATCTCCATCACGTAGCTACAACGACAGTTGCTGTGTGAGTGGACAATTATTTGAATTTTATGTCTTATGTCAAACAGTTCCTTTATGTGGATTGAGGATAAAATCAGAACATCATGACTACAACGGTTCTAGCTCACAAGAACAAGGTAACTTGAACAGTAACGTTTAGTGCGATCTTCACTGTAAAAGAGAAAATGAGTTACTGAGTAACTGTGCAATCCTATTAGCACCTCCCCTGTCCTTCTCTTCTGCTGGCCTAACTTCTTGTCCATTTGTGACCTTTATTTGCCTTATCATTTAGGAGTATGCACTTTGGGTCAGAAACCAAGTTTTTACTTGATGGCCTTTTAGTTCATTCCATCGATAGCTTAGTTAGTTGGTTAAGTGTTTGTCTGTACATTTTTGGCAATTCTGGATCGCTCTCATTATGAAATTACATAATGTGCTTACCCATTATGGACTGTTTTGAATTCCCTGTCAGTAACAGGAACTTAGAAGCTGATGAACCATTTGTTGCTGCACATGAATATTCAGTTTTATTTTCCATTAAAAAGTTTTAAACCACCCTTTTATCCTACGATTTAGGAATAAAGTATCTGTTCTTAACTGGCGATATTTATAAACTTCTCGAATCTCTGGCCAATGTCAGTTCACTTGTGTATGTCCAATAGCCCTGTTTGGCCTTAACATTATATTCTACACATTAATTCTAAGTGGCATTTTGCAGATAGTTTCTTTCGTGCATTCAGGTGGGTTCTTGTGTATTGCTGCATATTTCAAAGAGACCTTTGTCCTTTTCAGTAGAATGGAGCCATACAATTTTTCTTTAGAACACTCTCTTTGGAGGTTTCACAGGTTCCAAGAACATGAGCCACATTTGATGCAACAACTGTTTTCTTTTGATTTGCTACCGTAACCAAAGCTAGTACACCTTTTGTGTTTTCTTTCTGCATTTTACATTCAGCTCTTTCAACAGTTGTGGGTTGACTGCACAAGTTTTGCTGTTGATGTCATGGCAAACACAGGTGCACAAATGCCAAACTGAAAAAAAGGTCTTGTTTCCTTCTGTCTTTAGAAGATTGTTTGGTGGCTGCTGTTGCAAGGAAAGAATTTAAAATTTTCACTTTACAGATGTGCTTAGTTGTTAAAAGGCAATGTAATGGTTCTCTCTCTTTAAGATGGCTATTGAACTGTTTCTTTTATGTTTATAACGACAGCACATTGAAGACTTTAAATACTGTGTTACTGCAGTAAGTCATGGACCAAAACAAAACAGAAGAATTTGTTGCATACTACAGCAGTTACACAATACTGTGATTCAGGTATAAGTGCTAGAGAAGTGCACATGACCCAGATACAAAGGGACAAGAACAGCCTGAGGCTATCCTGACTTCGCAAAAATGGCAAGAAAGAAGACCCATCTATACAGCTTTTTTGTTCTTCAGTGTTCTCTGAAGCAGCAATGTAAGAACTCAGCAATAATAGTATGTTTCAGAGCAGAGACTGATGCATCTAGGGAGATATAAGTATTCAGGGAGAAAGACAGTGGTTGAGATGACCACAGCATGAATCTCTGTCCCTGCAGCATCCTGAGGCCATGTGCTTCTCTGCAGAAGGCACCCCGCTGATTGGGCAGCCTATAGATTGCACATCACTTCCACAGGGAGCTCGGCACACTCCCTCAGGACTCTATGAACTCAGTAGCATGCAAAGCTCAGAGGGTTGCAGGATCAAGCACTTAATTATTTTATTTTTTATATGTATTAATAGCAACAGAGGCATCAATCTGATTATAGGGAGAGACACTAGGGCCAGTGAGGGATGGAAGATAGTATACAATCATGTAACTGAAGACTGTATCATAATAAATACACACAAAGGGACTGAACTGAGGTTGCACAGGCAACCTTAATTCTGGCACTTGCTAACTTTTGAGTGCTGACTTTGCAACCTGAATGTCCTTTTAATGTAGGGGAGAGGGAGGAGGGCTGTTTGTGTGTGTAATACACATATAAATTGGGACTTGAGGCCACTAAAAACTAATTCTTCTAGAAGGAAAGGGGGCCAGCCCAATCAGATATGGACAGGTTAAGAATCAGACAAGCCTTACAGTTTGTTTTAGTTTACATGCTTAGGCCTGATCCCATACAGTGTGCTGTGTGGGTGCAAGCTCTGCCTGTATGGAGAAGCTTAGAGGATTTTTGCCTAACCGTTTCCTTGATGCTCCCCTAATGAACCTTTAAGAGTCATTATCTTTATGGATTATAAAGCCAGAAAAAGCCATTATGACGACCTAGCCTGACCTCCTGTACAATATATACTAGACCATAGAATTTCACCCAGTTATACATGCATCAAGCCCGTATCTTGGTGGTCAGCTATAGCATATTTTCTTAAAGACACTCACATTGATTTAAGGATGTCAAGTTGTGGAGACTGCAAAGGAGCATACACTGTACCACTAGAGCTACATTCAGCATCTTGAGCAGACAGGTATCTAGTTTATATTTTGTTAGAATTGGTACTGTAATACTTTTATATATATTAAAGCACTCCTTGTAGATAAGGTACTGTTCTCCAAAAACTGAATTTTATTGACCATCCTAGGGACAGAAAAAGGTCTGAAGCTTTGATCCACTATGTTCTCTACCTGAGATTTACGTACTGATCTACAGAAGGTAACATTACCAAACACTAATATCCTGTTAGCATTGGAGTATCCAGTAATACTTAGATAGTATAACTTAATTTAGTAGTGGTATTATGCATAGTATATGTATCTTGTTCTGTTTAACTACAGTATTATATTCCCTTTTTACATCTGTTTGTAATTTTTTACAGAAGAGTGAATAAAATAGTTTAAACAGGCATGAAAGGTTTTTTTACATGCAGAAAGTTAAAACTGGTTTGGTCATGATTTTGTCATTAAGTCTATAAAACAGAAAGGTAATTGGCTTTGCAGATACTTAATAAACTGTGCATATACATTATTCATGTACTGTCGAGCATAACTGGCAGCATAAACAGAAATGAAATTCAATTTCAGAACTCCATCAGCATAAAATACTTAAGCATCAAGTCTGATGCCCATTTAGGAACTGATTAAGTCATACTCACATTCACAGTTTAATAGGGCTGCAGGCTATGTCAGTGTTAGCAACTACAGCAGCAAAGTGCAGATTGTTTGTGAAGCAGAAAACTTGTTTAAGTGTACAAAGTAAGTCTGTAATATTTTTGCTTCTGTCCTAACTTTTCTGATGTGAAAAGGCTAGAAAGTTGTGGCTACAGAACGCATACTGAACTACGGTACCTCTTCTAGCCCTATAGCATCTTAAAAGACTAGACCTAACATTTAAGTTGAAGAATTGTATCCTTACTTCTGTAAATTTCCTTTGAGGAAAATTACAGATGTGCCATAATTTTCCTTCAATTGAAATAGAAGTCTCATGCTTCAGGACATGGCAGATACAAAGGACTACAAAGACTATGGCAAAACACTGGCTGACTTCAACAGGAGCAAGATTTGGACCACCACAAACTGAATGGAGCTTGCACAGAGTTTTTCATGCCCAAGAACTTGGGAAGAATAGTTAATTTAACAGCCTGATTTGCATTTATTAAAAAAAATCAGAGGCCTTTTATAACAACTCCATAGTTAAGGATCAGTTCCATTTCGCATTTAAAACAGAAATTCAACTTCTTAGTTGTACTAAAAGTTCAGCACACATCCTGCCTAAAACTTGCAGCACTTACTCTTTGAACACAGAATGAATTTTCTGAGGATTTACAAATAAATCTGTTAATTAGCTTGAATGAAATCATTAAAAACTGGGCGCTTTTCGAAATTTAGCATCCGTACATACAATAATTCTACTGATTGTAATGACTCAGTGGTACAAGGGAGACTGGACACATATCAAGAGTTCTTTGTAGATTAACTGCTCCAACAGCTATTGCTCTTTAAAAGATTCTGTGGCTGCATGCTCGCTTAGGCAACATGGCTTGAAAGGCTCCCCAAGGCATGGCTACCTTAGCTCTACTGTGTACTGAAGCAAAACTACTGGAAGTGCCCCGACAGTGCCACGAGACATTGAGAAGGAAGCAGAGAACATTGAATGCCTGAGTCCCACACCCCCTCACGGGTAAAAAATATAGGGAGAAATGCCCATTAAGGCACCTGAACAACCTTAACTCTGCATGGCATCAATACAGGCAGAGCTGAGGTTGTTCAGGTGCATTTCTTATCTTAACATATTGGGATTTGTTTTACAGGTAACCTTACTTCTGGATTTTCAGTGCTTGGGTTTGGAGATAATTACAACATCCCTGTAACACCTTTTACACTTAAATTACTGATATGTTATCATAACCTAGTCCCAGATTTGGACCTTAGCGTCCAAAATATGGGGGTAAGCATGAAAACCTCCAAGCTTAGTTACCAGCTTGGACCTGGTAAAGCTGCCACCACCCAAAAAATTAGAGTGTTTTGGGGCACTCTGGTCCCCCCAAAAACCTTCCCTGGGGACCCCAAGACCCAAATTCCTTGAGTTTCACAACAAAGGGGAATAAACCATTTCCCTTCCCTTCTCCCTTCCAGGTATTCCGTTCCTGGGTTCCTGGAGAGATAAACATAAGCAAACTCCGTGAATCTAAACAGAGGGATTCCACCCTCCCCATTTCCAGCCTTGGAAAACAGAAGTACCGAGAGCTAATCTCTCTTCCCCCCTCACCCAGAGGGAATGCAAAGTCAGGCTAGTAAATCTAACACACATAGATTTCCCCCTGACTTCTTCCTCCCACCAATTCCCTGGTGAGCACAGACTCAATTCCCTGGAGTTCCTCACTAAAGAAAAACTCCAACAGGTCTTAAAAAGAAAGCTTTATGTAAAAAGAAAGAAAAATACATAAAAATGGTCTCTCGGTATTAAGGTGACAAATACAGGGTCAATTGCTTAAAAGGAATATGAATAAACAGCCTTATTCAAAAAGAATACAATTCAAAACACTCCAGCAACTATACACATGTAACTACAAAAAAACAAACCTATCTTTTTGTACTTACAACTGGGAAACAGAAGATTAGAAAGCAGGAAATAGAGAAATCCTTCCCATAGCCGAGAGGGAGATAGGCGCAAGACCAAGAACAAAGGACTCACACACAAACTTCCCTCCACCCAGATTTGAAAAAGTCTTGTTTCCTGATTGGTCCTCTGGTCAGGTGTTTCAGATTACTTCTTTCCAGGTGAAAGAGACATTAACCCTTAGCTATCTGTTTATGACATATGTACTCTCCACTTTAACTCAATCAATGTAGTTTTCTGTCTGGGATATCTACTGAAGTTTCTATTAACTTTATCTACCCTCTAACAATGGTATTACACAGTTAGAGTTTACCATTTTTAACAGCAAAAAGGTAGATGGATTCCTCCTTCTTAAACTTATAATGTGTGAGTAGGTTTGCTTAGCGCTTGCAAGAATCCATGCTTTCACTATGTATGATATATATCAGTACAGTAAGTCCAAAGGCAACTGTGTGCCTCAACAAAGGATAAAAAACACCTCCTAAATTGTAATACCCCCTCAGGTATTACAAAACCCAATTAAAAAGGAAAGAGTCCTGTGCTTTCTCTTGAAGGATAGAACAGATTAACTTGTGTATAGGGCAAAGGAGATAACTCCAGAATTGTGAGCTCTTAACAGAAGAGATTCTGCCTCTTTTCTTCGCAATTACATCTGTGGAACAGCCAGTAGTCCCAGTCCCTCTATCTCAGTAAGAGGAATAGAAGGACATGGGTATTACCTGAAGTAGGTTGCTTCAGTAATCACAAAATCCCAGTTTGTAAGTGTTCAAACTCATTTGTATCAGAAAAGTTTGTGTGTTCTTGCTCAAAGAAGTTTTTTTTTTTCTTAGATCTAAACAAGGATCTCTTTCTAAGTGACAAAGCAAGCTTTTCTAGCTGATTGGAAAATTACTTTGTCAATGTTATTTACCTGCATGGTTCAGTGTAAAGTAAAAAAGGCAAGCCCCTTTCTGATTAAACCAGGGGTTCGCCATCATTCAGTTCTGAGACTTTGCTCTTTCACTCCTGAAAACAAGGTCTGAAAAATTCATGTGATTAGTCTGATTCTGGTCCCACTGTGGATACACGGATTCACAAACACACACACACACACACACACAGTATAGCCGCAAGGTGCACTACACGGTGGTTTAGTGGCTGACAAGCAATGGATAGAGGCCCCAGTGCACTATCCCTTTCCTCTTTTCTTAAGAAAAGAATGTTGCTATTATGTCCCTGCCTACTCTGAGCTCCGATGAAGAGGGGTTCCCAGCCACCAAGTGCTTTAGTCTCATTCAATAAGATTGTTACAGGCAGCTTGTACTGGAATCCAAAGTAACCTATGAAAGGTGGCGCCCCAGGGCAGCTACCCCGGCCATAAGTCCAAACTACTCTAAATCTGGAGTATAGAGAAAAAGTATGTGTAAATGTAGACAAAGAATCCTGGAAGGAAGGCAGGAGGTGTGGGCTCCAAACAAGGAGGAAGAAAGTGTAGAGAGGTTAGCTGAAAGAGAGAGAGAAAAGGAGAGAAAATCCATGCAAGAGGTATTCCATCGAATGAGGTTAACAAATAGAGATTTCAAAAAAAGAGGTTTATTCTATCCTGTCCTTAGGATGCTTTTTCAGATGGGGGTAAAGGTGGTGTCTGAAGCAATGAGTTGGATTTATGACTACGATAAACCTTAGAATGAGCATGGGGACTCAAACACTAGATAATATCTAAGGAAGTAGTTTTGATTAGGTATCTGTAGTATGCCACACTATGCTGTTCTTGGAAAATTCTTCCTAAGGTAGAATCAGCAGACTTAGGAGTTCTCATCTACTGAGTGGCCACAGACAAACTTCAGGGCTATGTGGCAGACTCAGTGTGTTTGGCAGCCTCTCTTCATTTGGCATGAAGGGCTTAATTCTCAGGCACAGCACTCTACTGTACTTGTTTATTGCTAATTTAACCGAAGTTCGTTCCCTATTTTATCAGAGGGTCTGCCCTATTCCTTCACTCATTAACTTGATATTCCCCCCCTCCCAATTGCTGAATGTGTTTGTGCAGGTGATTTTTATATTATTTGTAATAACTGTATACTGTACCAACTAAAGTATGCTTTAATGTCAAAGTAATCAGCTATTTATTGCCAAAAACAAGCGTTTAAAAATACTAAGTTTGTAGCATTTATGGTTGTAATGGTGTTAGTCTGAAACAGTTTTGAAATGAAGTGGCCCTATTCTTCTCAATCAAGTGTTGACCCGGAAGTCTAATGATTTCAAATGATTGCAAGTGCATCATGTACTTATTTGCCTGTTCCAAAATGTATAATTGCAGACATCTGAAACCTGGAGGAAGTTAAGGTTACTCCTCTAAGACTTGGCATATTTTCAAACACAAGTGTGCAGTTGCATGTAATTTGCACATGATTAACCCAGTCCGTACGCAAAGCTTGAATACTTCTACATGTAAATTGCCAAAAAAAAGGAGACATATCAAAGCAGGCCTAAAAGTACCTTGCATCATACTTTCCCAGAATAAGGCCCAGTAACATTACTAACTGTAAAGGAGACATTCTGCCTTTGATCTTTGTGCAAGCTTCCAACGCACATCAGTAGGTGTCATCCATGGTGCACTAAGTGTAAGTATAAAAAGAAAGCCCCTTTCTAATTAAACCAGGGACTATATTAGAAATTTAATTCAGTATTCCACTGACTGAATTTGTCGTCATCAACTGAAACAGGTAATGCAACAAATACCTATCCACTTAAGTGGCATGGCAAGAGACTGCCATCACAATTGAAAATTTGTTATCTTGTTCACTTATAGATTTCCATGCATTTGTTTTACTAGGTGTGCTAGTATGGTTTGGCTCAGCAGTTTTAAGCTTCCTGTTCACAGTTTTGCTGACTAGAGAAGCAGTGCTGTCTCAAGGACTTTTTAAACATCTTTTTCGTCTACTTTCAATGGCAGGGCTGCTTTTAAAGGAAAAAAGGAGGCAAGTGGGAATATTGTATAATCTAACTGCATGTTACAGCTCAGTAAAGAAAGAAAGAGACAAGGGAAAAGACCCAATCTTGAAAAGCAGCATGTTGCGCTTACAATCCCCTTTTTTCAAAGAGAATAGTGAATTGTTCCCTGCTGTAGCCCTTTGTTTGCAAGTCTAACTGTGCTGGGTTTTAATAAGACTTAATCTGATGTAAATAAAATGTGATTCAAAAGTTAATATTGCAAAAGGACAAACAAGCTTGGTTATTTTTTTTAAAATGCACCTTCATATGGTAGGTGATTTTTCTTTAAGCAACTTAAAACCGCTGCTCAGACAATGAATCTGTAGGATCTACTTCAAGTGAAATCTGACCTTAAAGTCTATGAAAGCTGTAGGCTGGCAGAAAATAGAATACAATATTCTGAGCCTCAGTGACCTCATAAAACAAGGATTAAGGAAGAACCAACCTTACTCCATTTTTACTGCCACCAGATATTTATTGAAGATACCCTGTTGTTATTAAAACAAGACAAGACAATGGCACCCCAGGCGAAAGCAGTTTCCTCTATGAAACCAGAGCTGAAACCTTGTTAGTTTATATAGGCTGTGTGAATGGCCTCAATATGTACTATTTTGATCTAATAAAAGTTCTCTGGAATTGTGTGCACAGCAATAAGGGTTATACTATCAAAATAACTATCCAAGGGATGTTGATGACTGTCTAATACATGTTTTTTTCCACAAAATATAATAATTTGCCTTTTTTTTTATTTACAAAAAGCTGAATGTTCTTGATTGAACTCTTGCTGGATAATCTGAATCTGTCACAGGCCCAGATTAATCCATCAAGCACGCCAGATCTGATCTGCACGTTGGAGTCCAACACTCCATGGCTTGAAGAGTAACAATTATCATAAGCATTCTTTCGGATGACCATACTGTGTCAATTGCCTTCAGAATTATTTCAATACAATCATTTTCAGCCATGTATCAATTTTTTTGAAGGCATCTTTTCAGAAGAGCTTGCAAAATATAATTCCCCCTTCAACCGCCAGGCTCATACATTACCTTTCAAGGCCAGTGACCATCTAGACTATTTTCTTCTAGTAGAATCTCTCTTAGCAAGTACTGGACTAAGGAAAAGAAGAAAACAGCCTTTTGGGGTGACAGGACTGTGTTTCTTAAAATTATGAATTTTAAAATAGTTTTCAATATCAAACAACTATACTATTTAACCCATTCTAACATAGCAGTAATCCACTGCTATGTTGTGCATTTGGTGCACACCTCCAGTATCTTGACAGCCTATGAGCCTTCAACTGCCTCAGAAATAGTCTGCTAATGCTAATAGTCTGCTAATATACTGTGGCATAGTTAATCACTATGTGAAAACAGGGTCTTGTAAGTTTTTTAAAAATTGAAAGCCAATTAATATACTACAGCAGAGTCTGTAGTAAAATGCCAAGAGAAAAAAAAGACAATCAGTCTGTAGCCCAAATACCACTAACGCTCCTCTAAGGAAAAACATTAAAGCTATTTAATCTCTCTCAATTTAAGAACTATAGAGTAGGAGATCTGCACCAAGCTCAAGAGTGGAATATCAGGTGAAATTTTCAGAAGTGCCTGGAGTGATTTATGAACTCACCCTCTTAGAAAGTCAAGGCGACATGTGCTCCTAAATCAAATGGGTACTTTTGAAAATCTCACCCACAGACCTCATTTAGTAACTAAGCTCTAGAGGCTTACTACTGTAGAGGGGGTCAAAAAAAGCAGCAAGGCCAAACACTACAATTTACAGGAAATCTGTCTTTAGTCTGACAGATGTATGGTTGTGTGAGCTCTCCTAGTGAGAATAGCCTTGCTCTGCAGTATCTGAGCCCTCGTTCAGACTAACCCGCGGCATCGGCGGGTTAAAATCGATTGCTCGGGGATCGATATATCGCGTCTAGTCTGGACGCGGTGTATCGATCCCCGAGCGCGCTTACATCGATTCCGGAACTCCATCAATCCGAACGGAGTTCCGGAATCGACGCGGAGAGCCGCGGACATCGATGCCGCGCCGTCCAGACTGGTGAGTACCTCGATTTTAGAAATTCGACTTCAGCTACGTTATTCACGTAGCTGAAGTTGCGTATCTAAAATCGATTTTAATTCCTAGTCTGGACGTGGCCTGAGATTGTAACAAGCCTTTCTGACAATTAAAATTTGCAGGCCTGTAATTCTCATTCTTTGCTATGATAACTAATCAAAAGTGTTATAATTCAGAAAGTTAGAAGCACCTACTTGACTCAAATAAGGGCTGAATCCTTCTTGGGAGCTACCTGTTGTGAGGTACTGAGTAGAGATGGGCAAAATTATTTGAAAAAAACAATTTATATTCACCTAACATGCAGTTCGGTCAACCTGAAACTCTTTGCAAATTTGACACTAAATCACGCAATAGTTTCGGCCAGAATTTTTTTGGGGAGGTGGGGGGTAGGGAGGGGGGCTAGAACAGATTCACAAAATGGCAGGAAGAGGTGGTGATGGCACTACCTACCCATTTTATAATTTTTAGCACAACCATTAAAGCACTCACCCAGGCTATGGGAGATCTGGGTTTCAATCCCTGCTCAAGGAGCAGGGATTTGAACCCTAACCACAAGGCTGAAGAGTCATTTCTTCTAGGTCTCTCTGGCCTAATGACTACTCAGCTATTTCATACAAAGTTGAACTGCTTCACCAGGAGAGAGAGAGAGAGAGAGACACAGACATCTCAGAATACCCCATAGTATGGTAGTTAGGAGACCTGAGTTCAAACCCCTGCTTTGAAATGGGGATTTAAACCCAGGTCTCCCACGTGAGGTCCGTACCCTAACTTGGCTAACTGTTATAAGACTGGTAATACCACCTCCCCCGCATTTTGTGATTCTAGCCCTTTAAAAAAATAAATCACCAAGACAGGCTTTTTAAATTTAGTTTCACCTAAACAGATTCCCCCTCCATTTCTCAAAACTGATAGCAAAAAAAAAAAAAAAGTAGTTATTTGCCCAGCCCCGGTACTGAGCAATTTAGTACATGTCCCCTTCTCACATATTTCATTGTTAATCTCAATATTTTAATGACAGAAAATTGAAAAAGTTTACAGATTCCTGGGGGAAAAGGTCAAAGTATTTTTATAGCTTCTTTCAGTGTTGAAAGGACTTAATGGTCTCACTCCAGTGAGAAAGCTGAATCTAAGTTTATCCAAATGAATATCTTAAAAAAAAAAACAAAACAAAAAAAAGCCTTTGTACAGTACGTGCATTCTCTCCCTGCTCCCCCGCTTTGGGGAGTAGGGAGATAGATAATCCAGTACAATAGATCCTACAAAAAACTCCACAGTTTTTCATGTAGAATTAACTAGAACATTAACCCAGGTAGCATGATTCCATTTCAAAAAGCTGTACCATTGTTTAATAGCAATAGATCTGTAAACTATTTTGCAACCCAATATCGTGCTAAACTAGACCTCAGTCAGATTAACACCATTTATTACTCTTTCACTTACAATTCTTTATGGTTCAAGGCCCCTTTTAATAGCAATGTAGAAGAAAATGCAGTGCTAAGTACATTACAAGTCTAATCTTAAATGTCATTTAGTTTAAATAAAAAATGTGAGCAAGAGCTCACAAGGTGCTCAGATTCTGTGGTGATGGGGGCATCTATGTATCTACCAATTTTAAATATATGTCTCGTTCATGAAGATGTGACCTAAATGCAAGATCTTTTGCAAAAATATATTTTAGTTCAAAAGAGACAATTTATAGTTCTCATGTAGTGGTATTAAATAGGAGCATAAAGACATGGCATGATATTCATCTGCCAGTTACATACAAGGTCAGACAAATTAAGACTTAAAAATAATGGCCTGCAACAATATTACACTTACACACATAGACTTTAAGACCAGAAGGGACCATTGTGATCATTTAATCTGACCTCCTACACATCACAGGCCAAAGAACCTCACCCATCCCCTCCTGTAATAGACTCATATTCTCTGCCTGAGTTACTGAAGTCCTCAAATCATGATTTAAAGACTTCAAGTTCTAGAGAATCCACCATTTACTCTAGTTTAAACCTGCAAGTGACCTGTGTCCCATGCTGCAGAGGAAGCACCGCGCAGAGAGGAAAAAGGGTTATATATAGTTTTAAAATGAAGAATTATTTGCACCACAGGCCTAAATCACCACTTCTCCCACTCTTATTTCATTAAACCTCAAACCCACTAACCATAACTACATCAACCTCAGTTGTGTGTCTCAGGATTGACAAGAACAGCTGAATGCAGCTGGAGAAAAGACAGGTTTTCCCCATCTGTTTAAATTAATGAATAAATCACCCACAGTTACAGTCCCAAATACTCATGTCATGCCCATTACTTTTGCAAAGAAGTCTAATTTCTCTGCCTAACACATCTTTCTGGACATCTGTTTAATCCCCCTTTCCTCCATCACTAACAAAAATGAAGACTGATTTGCGTATTCTATTTCCTAAACTGGGAAATGAGGTCATACCCAAAGCAGGGTTCAAAGTTGCCTCAACTCTGAAATGATTTTGTGACCAAAGTCAGAAAAAAAAAGACAAATTGATGCATTCGCAAAGGAGGAAAAAAGTGATGAGAAGATATTTTTTCCCCTCACAGAAAATGAAACATTTCCCTTCTAAAGTGAGGTGTTTTTTTGTTTTATTAAAGCAAGCAAAATAGTCTGTAATGCTGTTCCACAAAACAGTGAAGTACTTATCACAAACTCAATGCTCATAATAGAACGTATATCAGAAACATTAACTTCTTAATCACAATATTCAAACTTTCTGAATTATTAACTCAGAGATTTTCAAGAGGCAGATTATTTAATTTCCTCTGTCCTGACACACTGTAAGTATATAATGCGCAACTAACACCTGGCAATCTGTCCAATTGTTATTGCTGTCTCTATGGTCACTGATCTTAAAAGATATGTCTACACAGGAATAAAACACCTGCAGCTGGCCTGGGTGAGCTGATTTGGGTTCAGACAGCTCAGGCTCTGGGGTTGAAAATAAATAAATAAATAAATAAATAAATCAATCACTGTATAGACATTTGGCCTTGGGCTGAAGCCTAAGCTCTAGGACCCTCTCAGGATGGAGGGTCTCAGAGCTCAGGCTCCAGCAAAAACCAGAATGTCTACACACTGATTTTTTAGCCCTGCGGCTTGAGCCCCATGATCCTGAGTCAGCTGACCCAGGCCATGGGTTTTTTTCCCCTATATAGACATACCCAAAGACTCTCATTACCTTGTTACCTACTCCAACTCAGAGGAACTGACTTAACTTCCTTTTTACCTATTTACAATATACAATATTTACAATATGCTCAGGCAATGTCAGAAAGAAAGGCAGTAAGAGAAGTCTAATTTTGAGAGTCCTTAAAGTCCGTTAGTTTCTGACTTGCCCATGCCTTGTCTTTTATTTCACTATTATGGCTTACAGAATTTTGTATGCATAACTGAAATACACATGTTCAAACTATTATGGGAAGTCAGACTAGATGATCACAATTGTCCCGTCTAGCCTTGGAACCTATGAATCCCGAGAAGATCTCATGGGAGTTTGAGATCAATACCTTAAATGCTACAGAAAATGGCAATATTCTGTGCATGTTAACTGAAGAAAAACATCCCACGAAACACTAGCTGCCCAGTTTCACCTTTACTGTTCTTCAGAAAGCAGCTTTGGAGAAAGACAAAAAGGTAGCATTCCAGTTCCTGCCATGTATGGTCAAGAGACAGATTGCTCTTAATCTGATGCTAACTGCACTTCTGTTCATTCATGATCAGTACAGCTCTCAGAACAGGTACTTTGAAAAGCTCACTAACCAATCCAGTGGCTCAGTTTAATAGTGATAAGCCAAAATGCACTAGACCTAAGCTACTTATTACAGAATCATATTCATGGTGTGTTAATGTACTGTAGGCGAAACATTGATAGGCATTTCCATTACAAAGCAAAAACTAATCTGAATAAGGGCCTCATCAATATCCCTACTGTTTATTCCCCATCCCAGTCCTAATCTTGCTCCCATTAAATTCAAAGGTGCAAGCTCAGATCCTAAACAAATAAAGAGCACAAATAACCACTGTATTTTCCACTACAAATCAACTTTCAAACAGGAGAAAATGTAGATCACAGAAAATAATGTCAAGATTCTGAATAGTAACTTGATAAATGAAAGAACTTGAGAAACAAACGTACCTTTACCAAACAATTTTTGTGACCTGGGACAGAACCATTTACATAAATAATGTTGTGCTTTGTGTTGATCCTCCACACCTGCAGGATTTAAAAAAAAATTGAAACCTAAGAATTTTATTATGGTTTCAGGATTTATTCAATTTACTATTTATAGCCAGTTAACAGTTGCTCATAAGACAAAAGGTGGTAAATTTAAGCGATTGTGAAGTAAAATATAGCTGCGCAATTGGGATGCTTATGCGAATATATTTTATAATATACTGTGTATGCCCACGTTCAATGGCAAAATGAATCACAAATGGGTTAGCAGCAGCTGGGACTCTGGGGAGAAGAGGTGCCCTAAATTTGCCCCAACATTTTAATCAAACTCAACTTTGAGATGGCACCTCTCAAATGCATTTGAGGCTTGAACCATAAGGCAATAGGAGCCTGTCCGTTGACTTCAATGAGCTTTCAATCAGCCCTTGAAGATTAGATCTTCTTCCAGAAATCACAATTTTACTTCAATCTCTTCCAATTATAGTGAGAGCTATAGCAAAACCTTGTGGGACAAATTAGCAGGACAAGCAAGTATCATGGAAATGTTATTGCAAACACCTGCTAATTTTTTTAAGTACTTGTTAAAGTGCTGAATTGAACACCCTGAAAACATAAGTTCTCTACTTATCCACCAATCATGCATAGCACAGATAGCAGCAGCACAAGCTTCCTCCCATCACAGCACTAAAACGCTTCTTATACTATCTAAAGAGGTCTCCTGTATGGGTAAGCGTGTCTTCATTCCCATTTAGTGCTGTGAACAAACTGGACTGAGACGATAACCTCATTTGATACAGGGCAGCCATCAGATTGCAACAATTTATTGCAGTGCTGACCTGGCCTGGATCTGAACTAGAGCTGGCACAGGCTCTAAGAAATCAGCTGGTAGACTTCCAAAAAGTACTTTTCCTGCCCACCCCGCAGAAAGACAGTGAGGCATATACCATATGTGCTAAAGCCTCACCTACAACTCCCATCCCACCTCCAAAAACCCAAGCCCTTAAGATGCGTGTACATTTGGGAGCAGAGCAGGTGCCTTCTTTTTAAGTTACAAGATGAGGATGGACACATATATGGCCTTTTTGGCTCTCTCTTTCATGGTGGAGTTATGCTGACCTAGTTTGGGTTCTGACTGAAATGTGATATTGTATTGTGGGGTGTTTCCCCTTTTCAACCCAAGCAGCTAGTCAAAGATTACGGCACCAGGGATGTTCCAGGTGAGAGTAGGAAGTCGTGATAGTGAGGTATTTCTTTGATGAAGTTTTATTTAGAATGTACAAAATCCTGTGTCACTGAATGCAGAAAGAATCAAATAGCAGGAAACAGCTTCTTTTGTTCACAGCACCAACAGCACCTCTCCCCACATTTCTTCCAGGGTTAGACGCTGTGTTTTCAGCTGCTCTGCCTCTCCATTCAGGGTGTTCTGACTCCCTTTACCTCTCCCTTCCCCGCAAAAAAAAAATTTACACTGCAAAACTTCTGGATGGGTTCACATATTCTTTTTCGTCTTAGCCCATGTCTACAGTAGACAGCTTACAGAGGCACATCTATACCAATGCAGCTGTGCCGCTTTAAGATCTGTAGCTGCTCTATGCCGAAGGGAGAAAGATCTCCTGTTGACATAATTAAATCACTCCCAATGATCAAAGGTAGCTATGTTGGTGGGAGAAGCTCTCCCGCCAACATAGTACTCTCCACACTGGTGCTTTTGTTGGTTTAACTTATGTCGCTCAGGGTGGTTTTTTTTACACCCGAGTGACATAAGTCATACAGACAAAGAGTGCAACCATAGCCTTAGATGGGGGGATTCTGATTAACTCATCCTGACAGTTATGGCAATTTAAGGATGCGTTCATACCCAATCTGAAAGAGGTTTGTGCTCCAAGCAGTCACCAGTACCTGTCAGCATAACATTGCGTTACGGCTGCTGTCAAGCCTCATTATCTGACTGAAATAGAGTGAACTCTCTCCACACGAGACTACTATATTTAGAACTCACCTTTAATCCAAAAGCAGTCCTGTAGACATTACCCATTTTCCCAGGCATTTTTGTTCCACGGAAAACTTTGCCAGCATTCTGTATCAAAACAGGGCCCAAAATTACATAGTTACAAAAAGTACCACTGCAAACTGAAAGGGGTATATAAAGCTTCTTAGCAAAGTTCATGGGGGTAAGGAAGGGAAATTACAAATTCAAACACAGAAAGCTACATTTGCTAACACAGTCTGTTTCACATATTGGACAAATTGACACCAAGAGAAGATCTCCATTACTGATTAGCATTTCTAAGTGCTTCCTACTGGTGTGCAAAGTTTGTGTGTTATCGGAAACAGTGTAGATTCACTGTATCATGACGAGCTGAGACTTCCTAGGCAACATACAATACGTTGTCAAGATATACAGAAACAATACAAGGTGTTCCAGCCTTGACAAAGAGGTTTACAGATCTGAGGTGACATCCTCACTCCTGCTCCTACCCCCTTACATTAGGTAAAATTGTCAAAAGGGAGTAAAAGAGCTCTAAAAGCGCTCTAAAAAGAGGATTCCCCTGCCACAAGCACTGTGGAGGCAGACATAAAGCTGTCTTCCAAGGCCGCCTTGATACATCCTGGAGTAGGCAGTCTGCCAGAGGAGGGCTGCTGCATGCAGCACTGCCACCTATAGCACAGCACAGCTTGGGGAGGTTGCTGTAACTTAGACTGCTTTTCAGGGCACTCTAAATTACCTTGTGGCCCATCCCAAGAGCCAACAGCAGCCTAGGATCAGGAGGGTGCAAAAAATGGCTGAAAGTCCCCTTAGCCCACTTTGCCCTGGTCCGAGTTCTGTTCTACGTCTTCTAGATGTGCAGCAGAGACTCTCACCCTTAGTTTCTTTTTATTTTAATAGGAAGATATGTTTTCAAAATGATGCCACCACAAACCATACCAGCTGGACCCCCTTTTTTATTTGAAAGTTCATTTGGGCATCTTGGCACAGTGTATACTGTGCACAGAAAAAGACAGTAATTTTCACCTTCCTTACATAGCCTATGCCAATAGTGATGTCGGAGTACAGTTCTTAGCAGGAACCAGAAGTCAGTTAGGTGACAAAAGATGAGGGTTGTCTCCGCTTCCATACCATCATCAGGATTCTCTGCTCCTTCCTTCCCCTCCCATGTGCATTTGTAGTGTTTCCCTTTTTCTTTAGCTTGTGTCAAAGACATGAGCCCAGAGAATCAGCTGGGGATGTTCCTGTACTCTACACTGAAATGAAGCCCACAGTAAAAATGATCCATATGGACAGGCAAATATGATCCAACATCATGGACATTACTTTGCCCTGATCTTCTTATCTTTTCTCTTTACTATTTAATTTCCTATTCTAGTTCTGTTTGTTTCATGAAATTACAAATGGCACAAACCCAGATGAAATTCAAAATACCCATACAAGAGTTACTTCAGGTTTTTTAATGATTAGTACCAGCTCCTAAACAAAGTGTTATATGGCCAGAAAAATCAAATTTTTCAGCATTATATGAAAACAAATGCCAGAAGTAGAGCTTAGCAGCCCAATTTGCAGTTGGAATGGAGATCAGTACTAGTTGTTCTTATAGTCTTATGCGGCCTGTCTTGTGCAGCATAGTGTCATTTTGTTCCTGAAGTACTCTCAAATGTCATTAATCATTTCATCCATTCTTCTGGACATTTTTTTTTAAATCATTCCAGGAAATAAAAAAAAAAAGACAATGTCGTAAACAGGTCTCAATACAGTGGCTTTGTTGGTCCCAGCTCTGGTTCCCCAGCATTCATATAAGACACTGTTTCATATAACACCTAGTTTGGTCCCGATAGTGTGCCAACGTCACCGTTCCAAAGTTACTATACTAGATAAATGTAAATTTTACAGTAATTTTACTTAGAAGCTTCTAACTGTAACGTCGAGACCACTTATCTAAGGAATGGACTTCAAAGAAGCATGTAAAAAAATCAATAGCACACTCTTTATTTTGGCATTGTATGCTATAGTTTGAAAGATTTGTTAAATAAGAACTATACAAGCTAGTTAAGGTCAAGAAGCTAGATGAAATTCCACTATAAACTCTTCAAGTCAGTCATCAAAATACCAGCTGGATCTTTGGAAGATAAAGCAAAATGCCAAAACCCTTCCAATCTAATGTCAAAATGTTTGGCTTGTGACAATGGTTACATAAATGAAATTATAAAGGGATTTCAGATCCCTCTAAGCACAGATTTAAGAGTGGATTTTATTTCTCCCTACTTTGTTACAATACATTATGTTTAGTAACATCTATTAGCGACATTAAAAAAAAATTATAAAACGATATTAACCCTCATGCACCAAGATATAAGCAACTAAGTGTTGCTCCAAAGAATGGTGGTGAAGAGTATCTAAAATGAGATAAATGAAGTTCAACTACTTACAGTGTTGGATATTGCCCCAGGTCTTCTGTGTGTTTTAGTTTGGCCATGGCTGGCCGGCTGGCCTTTAAATCCCCATCTTTTCATGACTCCTTGAAATCCTTTACCAATTCTGAAAATAAACAAAACCAAATTAAATTTGCTTTCAAATAGATTACCAAGCAAATAAAGATTCTGGCAACAGTAACTAGAGGTCTTGTTAGGCTCCTGAGCTTTCACCTTAAGTAAAGCTCGTCAATCAAAACGTATTCTAAAGTCTTAATTGATTATATTATATTACTCGTGCTGCTTTTGGGAGTAAGAGGTAGTGGAGGAGAGTCAGCTAGGCAAAAGATTAATTGCATCAACATACTTCTCTAATATGAATTATAATTTTACACACCTTGAAGTCCACATTTACACAGAGCTCAAAGATCATGTGGTCAGATTTCAAATGAAGTATCAATGCTTTTTACCAATGAGGAAACTAGAAGAATAGTAAAAGAATTGTTTAACCTGAAATATTTTACCACCCAGAAGGCTGCACCTTTTTAGCCTGAACATGTAAACGCTACCTTTTGTTCTATCAAGAAAAAGGGATCTTAATACAACCTTTAAGAGAACTGTGAATGCTGCCTTCCCCCTTTACACAAACACACACTGACAACTTTTTACATTTTCCTCTTATGCTGTGGAATCCAGAGTTAAGACTTAATTCTGTATTAATGATAACATCTGTGAATGTCGTGTAGATTTAACATCTAATGTATGGCCAGATGGAGCAATTTAGCTACAGTCTGAATATAATTCACTTTATTCTTAAGTATAAAAATGTTTTGTCTAAAAATTTGACTTCTGCATTAAACAGGTAGTTCTCTGAAAAGAAAATCATATGCACTAAGTATATTTACTCCTCAATTTATTCCAATGATAATTTATATGACCTGAGGATGTCTGCAAGACATAAAGAGGATAATATTTCAATCATATTAATTTGAAAAAAAACAATAGATGTGCTCATTTAAATTTAGTCATTACAAGTACAGGCATGCACTATTCATAGCCTTCAGGGGGAAAAAAATCCAGCAGCTCACAATAGTGTTTGGCAACAATCTACACAGTAACAGATTTTTTATTATTGGTATAAGGATTTGCAAAAATTCACTGTCGAAACATAACTTTAGTAGACAACATAACTTGGCCTAAATTTAGGCACATGCTCCACCAAAGTGGGCCTTAAAAAGAGTGATTTTAACAATCACACACAAAGCAGCTACTCTCACAGGGCATGGATCACTTGATGATAACCTGTCTGTTCATTCCCTCTGGGGCACCTGCCATTGGCCACTGTCAGAGGACAGGATACTGGGCTTGACAGACCTTTGGTCTGGCCCAGTATCGCCGTTCTTATGTTCAATTTAACAATACATGAGAACATGAAGCAGTACCCCTATTGGTAGGAATTATCAGTAGAGTAGCTGTAGATCTTTTCCTCAATCCTAACACTAGTATGTGTCATGCTGTTATACTTTGTTCAGTAGAAACATTTTCAATAAGCATTAAAAGATGGAAGTCAAAGCACACAGGAAATTTCCAGTTTAATTCAGGCAACTAAAAGAAGAATACTTGCTGATGTAGGGGTATTACAGGTTCAGGTTGAACCTCTCTAATCCGGCACTCCCTGGTCTGGCAACATGCGTAGTCCAGCATAGGCGCCGACTCTGTGGGTGCTCTGGGGCTAGAGCACCCACAGGGAAAAATTAGTGGGTGTGGAGCATCCACCGGCTCCAAGATCCCACCTCTGCACCCTCCCCTGGCACCTCTCGTGTGCCAGCAGCCCTGCGCTTACCAACTCCTCCTCCTCCCTCCCAGCACTTTCAGAGCGCCATGAACTGCTGATTTGCGACGTTCAAGCTCCATGAGGAAGTGGGAGGACCTGGGGCCAGTGGCTAGGACCTCAGGTGAGGGACCAGCGGCTGGGACTTGGGGTGGCATTAGGGTCCCCAGGCAGGGGGTTGGCAGCCAGAACCGCAGGCGGCAATAGGGCTCCCGCACAGGGGGACCATGCAGGGCGCAAAGCCTGAGGGTGCTGCAGCACCCCCTGGACCTCTACTTCCCACACCTATGGAAACCCACTGGCACTCTTCATTGACCTCCCATGGTTCGGCAAATTCTCTGGTTCGGCACCAGTCAGGTCCTGAGGGTGCCAGACTAGAGAGGTTCAACCTGTATTTAAAAAACCAGAACCCACTTTAAGAACAAAACCAAAAGCCTATAATTCAGTTTTAGTTAAAAGAAGAAATGAATCTTGTCAGATAACATGAGGCTGAGTCACCTGTTAAATGATTTGATGTATAAGCCACCTGTATGATACACGATCAGTTTATACACACAACTATTTATTGGTAAAAATTGGTGTTATTTTAAGACATTCATATATAGCACTAAGAGTGACATATATTAAGACAAAGGGCTTACATGCCAGACCTACACTTGTCAACTTGTCTGAAAGTTCAGATTAAGTTGCTGCACACATAGGAACAGCCATCCAATCTGAATTTGCTGTAATTTTATAAAATATATGGGGAGCAATGTTTGCAAATCAGAAATAGATTATTATACACATTTCATAGATTTTGCTTTATAATAAACATATTACATTTTTGGTACCGCTACAAACACCGTGCTACAAAATGACAATGAAATTCAAAGATGGCTAAGTTTAATTTAAATAAATGTTCTAAATCAAGCAGCTCTCAGTTAAAAGGTAGCTTGACAAACCTATATTTTCCCTTGCCCTTTCTGCTGTATAAAGAAGCCTGAAAGTGTTGCGTACATGTGGCGATGGAGGCATTGGGTTAATATATTTCCAGCATTTTTTTTATTTTACAAATATCCGGACAATCAAGTCTTACTCTCCCAGTTTTTGCTGGAAGATTAAGACCACAAGAGAACCGAAGAGCCCGCTTATCATTTAGTTTAACACGCAGAGTGTTGAAGCTTCCACAAAGAGATCCTTTCTCGCAACCTTTTTCCAGGAGTGGATTATTTGTTTAGAGCCAATTGTATGCCCAGCACTGTGCAGTACACTAAAAAAGGAGCATTTCTTGCTGTAATGGTTTCTAATGTAAAAGATTTACATCTATCCTAAAAAAGTGAATAATAAAATATAGACAAGAAAATTTAACAGTGATTAAAATTCCCTTTCCCAACTTGTTTGCTCAATTTTCTCATTTGTTACCTGTGAAGTTATAATCTTACCAGTTCAATTGTCCAGAGGCTTCCAAGAGAAAACATGTAGATAAAAAACTTTCAGGTCTTGTATTTGTATGAGTATTTTTTATACACATGGTTTGGATGTGGGGAACTTCTGCTTACTTTCTTGCTTATAAAAATATCATAGCATTAAAACTAGTGAGTGTCATAGTATCTTTCCCTAATCTGAACCTTAGAGTCCAGAAGTTGGGGTACTAGCATGAATTCCCCTAAGCTTAATTACCTGCTACCAATCAGGAATTCGAGTGCCTGATACACTCTGGTCCCCCCAAAACCTTCCCTGGGGACCCTCAAGACCCAGACTCCCTGGATCTTAACACAAGGAAAGTAAACCCCTTTCCTCACCGTTGCCTTTGTCAGCCTTCCCCTCCCTGGGTTACCCTGGAAGATTACTGTGATTCAAACCCCTTGAATCACAACACAGAGAAATTAGGTCTCCTGGAGGGGTGGGGGGGAGGAGAGAGAGAGAGATTCACGCTCCGTAAATCTAAAACAAAGGGATTCCACCCTTCCCCTCCCTTCTCCTTCCCTGTTAAGTACAGACTCAATTCCCTTGAGCCTCAACAAGAGGAAAAAAATCAGACAGGTCTTAAAAGCAAAACTTTTAATAAAAAGAAAGAAAAAAAGTAAAAGGTCTATCTCTGCAATTTAGATGGTAAAAAGTTACAGGGTCTGTCAGCTTAAGAAATTGGAGAAATAGCCTCCTCCAATAGAAATACAATTTAAAATACTTCCAGCCAAATACACATTTGCAAATAAAGGAAACAAATAAAAAGACTATATTGCCTTTCTACCTTTATACTTACAAAATTGGAATAGAAGATTAGAGAGCCTGTAGGTACATGTGGTCACTCTCAGAGACCAGAGAGAACAAAGCAAAACCCAAAAAACACAAACAAAGGCTTCCCTCCACCAAGATTTGAAAGTATCTTGTCTCCTGATTGGTCCCCTGGTCATGTGTTTGGTTCCCTGTTTGTTAACCCTTTACAGGTAAAAGAGACATTAACCCGTAACTATCTGTTTATGACAGTGAGAAAACTACTTATTACTGCAAACATTCATAGTTTAAAATATCATCTGTATTTTTCCCCTTTGGATTGCCCTGTCTGAAGCACTTGAATCCAACAATCAACTGGAGACTGTGGTTCAGTTTGATGAACATTTGAATCTTGATTTACTCATCTGCATGTCAATATCCAGAATATTCTTTCAGTTCACTGCCGTGTTATAGAAGTGCTGGCATTTGAGCACTGGAAACAAATTGAATGGTTTAGCGATGCACACTGATGTCAAATTAATTTGTATAATAATTTCACAAATCATAAAACTAGTCACAAACATGGAAAATGTCTTGAAAATCACAAAGCTTACATCATATATCATATACTGGAGAATTTTTAAAAGTTTACCACAGCAAGTTTACATCTTAATTTACTGCTGCAAGCAAAGCTAACTTCAATATATATTTTTATTAGCTTGAATCTCTCAGTTTATCTTTGGTCTGTAGCAATGTCAGAAGAATATCTGTGAATTTGTAACTTAAAAAAAAACAGAAGTGGGAATACTTGACTCACATGTATGTTCTGTAGAAATTCTATTCATTATCTAGTATTGGCAGTGTTTAAGTAGGCCACTTCTGGCATCTCTAGCAGGAAGATGGACCTAGTAAATATCCAAACCCCAAAGCAACTTGGAGTCATGGTAAATGAACAGTGACCACACAGAGAGATTAGGAGACAATTCTTCAGCAGCAGAAATGCATTAATAAAAACCAAAATTCAACATCTGAAGAAACCAGTATCAAAGAAAATGGTCCTGTCAACTTTAATCAAGCAGCATAATCCCATGTGTCATGAAACTGAACAATCACCTCAAATATTTCATCCAGAAAGCCAATCATTTAGACACGAACTATCTACTCTGCTGTAAATTGTACTTTCAAAAAATAAAAATCAAAAAGCAATTTCACCAAGTATATATTTAAGGGGCAGCACTCCAGGAATAATCGTTTACTCCAGTATGTACTAGAAGACTTGCTTTCAGCAAGTGCTGCTTGTACATGGGATAACATTTCCCACCTTTAATAATTTATGCAATGCAGTAGCATATCGGACTCCCCTACCTTCTGCTCTCAGTTGTAATCCAATTGTTTCCCTCTGCATATATATTATTTTGAACAAATGCTCAAATTTTGCAGGACGGGTCCTTAATGAATTTACAGGAAATATGGACAAACTAAAGAATAGTGTTCTGATTAATCTTAAATTTCCAGTGTATTGAACTGGAATATGAAAATATTCTTTATTCATGGAGGTCTGAAAAATCCTTCTTTTACACTGGCTAATGTATAGGATATTCTTCTAGTTTCACTATGGAGGCAATGTATGTGTTTAGTGCTTTGAAGTCTACCATGCATGGCTCTTCCATCAAATATTTTTTCACTGTGAAGAATGGAATGGAGACCTTTGAATTGCTTTACAAGAGCAACTTGCCCTATAGCCTTTCCGGACATAATATTTTGATTTGCAAATTGCCTGTAATAATTTTTATACAGAAGAAAAAGTTGCCTTTCGTCTTGAAGTAAGTTTAAGCACTTATAATGTACACTAATTTATTCTGTCAATTTACACGGCAGAAAAAGAACATTACACAGAGCAACGAATAATTTTTTTCCCCAGTCACATTCATTTTCTTATGCTAAGTTGGTATTACAGGTTTAACTGTCCATTTCCGTTTTAAAAATACAGAACAATTTAGATTTAGTATTATTTAAGCTAAGGGACTATTACAATTGGTTTAAGTCAAACTTAGTACAAAGGACCTGTATAGGTACATCCATGCTTGTGAGGCCAATACACCTTGATCCTTTCTAGCAACATGAGACTATTCTAATCTCAGCCCTTCTTGAACAGAGACTGCAGTCTATACGAAACTGTGTGCTTCTCTGCTATGCACAAAATTGGTTTTTCATGAAACTCTATATTTATTTTTGCCACTTAAGAAGGATTTTAACCTATGGCCTGACCTTACAAGGTGCACAGTGATTTGAAAGTAATGGGAGCTGAGGGTACTCAGTATCTCAAGATCAGGTCCCATGCTAGTAACTCAAGGAAAAGAAAAAAAAATACTACAGCGATTAGAAAATTAGTAGGCTTTTAAGAGACATTCTTACTGATACTTTTAAGTAGATTAGTTACCCGGTTTTACACATACTATATTCTAGGGAATGGAAGGGTCCTACACCTAGAGCAGGGGTGGGCAAACTATGGCCCGCAGGACACATCCAGCCCATAGGACCATGATGCCTGGCCCCCAAGCTCCTGGCCTGGGAGGCTCGCCTCCGGCCCCTCCCTTGCAGCCTCAGCTCACTCGCTCCACAGCCCGCGCCATGCTCTGGGCGGCAGGACTGTGAGCTCTTGGGGCAGTGCAGCTGCAGACCCTGGCCTGACCCAGTCCTCTGTGCTGTGGTGGCGGCAGCGTGGCCTGGCTCCAGCCGGGTGGCATGGCTGTAGCGCCGCCAGCCACCAGTGCTCCAGTCAGCACAGTAAGGGGGCAGGGAGCAGGGGGGGTTGGAGAGAGGGCAGGGGAGTTCGGGGTGGTGGTTGGGGTTGAATGGGGGCAGGAGTCCCAGGGGGCAGTCAGGGGACAGGGAGCAGGGGTGTGTGGATGGGGCTGGAGCCCTGAGGGGAGGGGGGGGCAGATAGGAGGTGGGGGCTGGGCCACCACCTCCTCCCCTAACCAGCCCTCCATACAATTTATGAAACCCCATGCAGCCATCAAGCCAAAAAGTTTGCCCGCTCCGACCTAGAGTTTTATTTTGAACAAAATCACATATGTGTGTGCATTACCAATCTGAATGAGTATGTGATCCTCAACAATACAGTGCAACTAATGATTTATGTCAAATATAAGGCAAAGAACTTAATAAAATTTACTAGGTCATACTCCTACACAAAATATTACTGAATGCCAGAGTTGAATTCTATACAATTTAAGCCTCCCTGTCTCTAAAATGTTTTGAAATTTATCAAATGACAATCAGTTTTTACAGCAAACTTGCTGACTTTTTAAAACATATTTAATGGACAAGGTCTTAATTTCAAATACATTAGTTTTGAAATGGTCCATCCTCATAAGTGAATTTGTACAGTTAGTAACAACATATATGAACACATATATATTACTGTTGAGGTTAAACCTAAAGAAACATTTTATAACAGTTAATGAAACAGGAATACATCCCCAGAGCAATGTGAGTTTATTAGCTGGGTTACCACTTCCTCAAAAGGTGCTCCATTTCATGTGCCATTCTTCAACACACATTTTGAAATTGAACTTAGAGTGCGCAAGATGAATCAGATGATTGAAATATTTAAGCATTAGAGCTGTACCACACTGCAGTAAATCTCTTTCTTCTAGAATGTGATCAGTTGACGTTCTCACCCTGTTCTTAAGGTATACATAACAAGGTAATGGCCAAACTTGCCCTTTTTTTACGATTTTACTTTATTGGTAATTGGAGTTACCACTTGATTTATGGTTGACTCAAAGAACTCCTGCAAGGTCTTATATCCTGACTTCCCATTGCTGTATCTATTGAACAAGACCTAAACTCTCCAAACATTGCACACAATTTTAAACTGAATACAATTGTAGTTTAATACAAACTCAAAGCAAGCTTGTACTCATGGATATAATCCCTTTAATTTTGAGGAAGGGTTTGCCAGATTGGGCCTTTAATTTGCACTTTCATAAATAAATAAGCTACGCAAAATTAGTATATCCACCCCACTTTGAACGAATCAGGTTAAATGTATCATATCTGACATGATATATTCAGAAAATACATATATGAAAGTAAACTAACTATTGTGAAAAATAGCCAAATATTTTACAGAGATTCTGATATGTTAAAGACAAAATGCCTAGGATATAAATAATTTCCTAAAATATTTCCCATCACCATCACAAAATATAAGCATTAAGTGAGTCCCATTCTGAAGAACGTGGTATTCGCTATCATTTCATACAGTTCTAGTATAACTGGAATTGCTAGAGAACATTCCTTTTATAAAATCCAATATACATCACTTCACTCCTTTTCTGCGGAATGAATTGACTACAACATGTTATTTTCTTCAACATAACCTTTCAACACCAAAAGCTACTATTTGAAAACATGCTTACCCAAATCCCATAAAATAGTCCTAGACAGAAAGCAGCATTCATTGGGGTTCAAAACAAGGACTAATGTGGAGGTTAAATGAAATGAAAATAATGGTAAGTAGAATTTAAAATAGAGTGTATGTAAGACAGTTCTCCTGGTCTTACCTGAGGGAAAGCAGGAGTTCAAGTCAACCATATAATACTAAGTAATACCTCATTTTTCAGTTTTAATTTACACAAAATGTCAGTATGTAATGAGATGACTTATTTAAAATAAAGAATCCTATTTAAAACTACCACTTAGCTTGTGGCAAATATGTCATACTAACAGATCTGAAATAATGCTTACTGTGTCATTTTGGGGATAAAACATTATTTTAATGTTGTAACGAAACAAAATCTCAGTTGTTTAGTCAAAATATTTTAGAAATGCACAATGCATTTTTAGGCTTGAATAACACTTACCTTAAGAAAACTGAAACATGGTGTTAAGATATACCGGTGAGTTTAGACTCTTATTTTGCTACCAACTATTTCAAAAATACAAGAATGCTGGTTTTTGTTTTGTAAGTGCCAAAACCCCTGGTGTGTAATGGTCATGCCTTTCCAAATATTCATTAAATGGAAGTAGCAGAAAAGTATAATACAGCACAGCATGTGTCCAAATGGTAACAAGAGAGCACCTTTCCTGGACTGTCTGCATCAAAGAATGTTGGGATTAAACAATATCATGCTTCAGGCCAGAAACATTCTGCAGGTTACGGCGGACATAGAAGTTATTAAATAAAACCTTTACACTTTTCTTGCACATAAAAAGAGGTTCAAAACTGAAATGTGATGCTCAAAACCGAAGTTATGTTTTTCCCCCACCTAAGTGCGTGTGTTCTCTTTCCAAGGCACTTTCATAAGTGCTACTGAATTCTGGTTCCCAGTTCCACTGAAGTCTATTATGAAAAAGAATTTTTAAACTATATCATAAACTTTATGCTGGATTAAACACAGATATGATCACATTAAAAAATGCAAGCGACTACCAATTGACAATAATCACTGATTTTGTAAAACAGAGCATTTTACTACATTAAACAACCAAGACAAACAAAGAAAAGGGAAAACACTCACATACAAAAGCACCCGATCATCTGACTCTACCACACTAGCAAGACATGTAACAAAAAGTGTCACTACAGGAAGATCACCTATCAACTTCAACTCCTATTTTCATCGCCAAAATGCCCTTCTATGGTAATGTGCCTTTATTAGGACTACCTCTGCTTTCATTTAGCAATATAAACGTCTAGTGTTAAATCAGATTTAAAAATCAAAAAAGCATTCTTTGAAAAACAAAACATTAGAAAGCAAAAAAACAAAAACAAAACCCACAATCACAAGTTATTCTGTTTTTCTTGCCTTCTGAAGCAAAGTATGTCTAAATGTTACATGTCTTGGTCATTTAACCCTATCTAAAATGAAATGCAAGAAGCTAATGAAATGTAAGATTCACTTTTTTGGCTGTTTCCTCCAAAAAGCAACAACTCTTTCTGCTGTCAAAGTTAAGAGAAAAAATGAATAATGGCAAATTTGTTTTTCTTTAAAAACCAACCTCTGTAAAACTAATTTTTAAAACATGTAACCACTTCATCTCATATACCTGATGAATTTGGAATTAGGTTTTTGAAGGAAAACAATTCTCTATTCACTGAAGTAACTAGCAAACTTCTAAGAGCATTTCCAGCAGTTTTGAAAGTTACAAATGAGTTCAGACTATATATTACTTCATGGATCAGATCTCCGTGAAATAGTGCAGAGCCAAGTGCAAAGCTTTTTGATTGCTTTTTATTATTTTTCTTCTTGACTAAGATGGAAAGTAAGATTGCATCCTTGCAATAAATGCTTTTCAGGGTAACTCCAAAACAAAGAGCTTTTTAGGAAAAGAAAAATAAGGTTTATCAAGAACTGTTAAACCTCAGAGTGCACTAAACTAGGAATTTTAACATACTGAATTTTCAATATCTTCCCACAAGAGCTTATTTTTTAGTTTAACTTTGTCAACGATGATAGTATATTAGATTCACTGTAATACTGCATACAACTCATTCTGTTTGTGAGATTAAATTTAAAGAATTATATTCCACAATGTTCTTTAAACATCTAGGTGAAAGGAACCCATTTTCTCTAAAAGAAATCTATAACATTATACATAGTAGCAGCACTATGGTTACACATTTAATTCAGAGACCTTGAATTTTGGTACTTCAATTATGGCGTATTTTGCTGTAATCTGGAAGAATGCATTATGGTAAGAATGCTAATGGCTTTCCACCAGCTATAAAATACCATTGTATCTGCCACAACTGCACTATACTTAGGAAATATTTCTTTAATATTGGATTTAAGACTCTAGAGCCCTTTAAAGTGTTGTGCATGAAGCTCTGTGAACATAAAAATATGTTTTTAAAAACAAGTTTACATGAACCACTTATTGGCAAAGCTAGTGAATTCTAAGGAATTATTGGCTTCAGGTTTATAATGGCATTAGTTGGATGAGAGTCAAATGCTGAAAAAATAGCCAAGGACAACTACCACTGTCATTTTTCATCACTTTCAATTCACATAAACTATCAAAATACTCAAAATGTATGAAATTACCTTTTGTTCCTCTTTGAACTTTGGCAATGTAGGAACAACCTCCGAGAAGGACTGAGGATCTAAAACCTATGGGTTTTCTTAAGTTATAAAAGAAGAGCGAAAAATACTGTGTAGAAAAGAAGTCATAATAAAGAACAAAGGGGATGGAAGAATATATACAGAGTGCATGTGGAAGGTGGGAGCTGAGCATGAGAGAACAGACGTCCATCCCAGTCACAGGAATAATAGTAAACTACATAGTTCAACAGTCAACGTTGGTTCCCCAAAAAGCAGAGTAGACTCAGCAACCCCATTCATTATGTTACTGAGAAGGAAAGTATGCCATTCCATCCCCTTACACCAGGGACAGGCAAACGTTTTGGCCCAAGGGCCACATTGGGGTTGCAAAACTGTATAAAGGGACAGGTAGGGAAGGCTGTACCTCCCCAAACAGCCCTCTCCCACTTCCTGCCCCTGGACTGCCCCCGTCAGAACCTCCAATCCATCCAACTCCCCCTGCCTCTTGTCCCCTAACCACCCCTAACTGTACACCAGGACCCCACGTCTATCCAACCCCTCTCGTTCCCCGTCACAACCCCTATCCACCCCCCCACCCCCACAACCCGTATGCAGACCCCCCAGGGCCCCATGCCTATCCAACCCCCCTTGTTCCCTGTCCCCTGACCCCTATCCTAACCCCCACCCCCTGGACAGGCCCCTCATCACCCCACGCCTATCCAACTCCCGTTCCCTGTTCCTGACCCCTATCCACACCCCCGCCCCCTGGACAGGCCCCCTGGGACCCCACACCTATCCAACCCCCCCTGTTCCTTGTTCCCTGTCCCGATCTCCCCTGCAGAACCTCTACCCCATCCAACCTCCCCCTGCTCCCTGACTGCCCCCCGGTATCCTCTGATCCTTATCCAACCCACCCAGCCCTGGCCCCCTTACCATGCCACTCAGAGCAGCATGTATCATAACCTTAAGAACTTGAAAATAAACAGATTAATACAACACATGCACCTTTACATATACCACTAAGTATATAACTAACAGACTTCTACATTTTAAGAACACTTTTTAACTACTGAATTCTGGGAAACTCTCTCGGGAGAGTGCATCAGCAACTTTGTTAGAAGCTCCTGTGATGTGTTGAATTTCAAAATCAAAATCTTGGAGAGCTAAACTCCAACGAAGAAGTTTCTTGTTGTTCCCCTTGGCAGTATGAAGCCACTTTAGTGCAGCATGGTCAGTTTGTAGTTGGAACCGCCGCCCCCAAACATATGGGCGTAGCTTTTCCAGGGCGTACACAATGGCATAGCATTCCTTTTCACTGACTGACCAGTGACTTTCCCTCTCAGACAGTTTCTTGCTGAGAAACACGACAGGATGGAAGTTGTGATCTGTTGCTTCCTGCATGAGCACTGCTCCTATACCACGCTCAGATGCATCTGTGGTTACTAGGAATGGCTTGTCAAAATCCGGGGCCCTGAGCACAGGGTCAGACATGAGCGTTGCCTTAAGTTGGGTAAAGGCCTTTTGACACTCATCAGTCCACTTAACTGCATTTGGCTGGGTCTTTTTGGTCAGGTCGGTCAGTGGGGCAGCGATTTGGCTGTAGTGTGGTACAAATCGCCTGTAGTATCCGGCCAAGCCTAAGAAGGATTGGACCTGCTTCTTGGACCGTGGGACAGGCCACTTTTGGATAGCATCCACCTTGGCCTGTAGGGGGTTTATGGTTCCTCGACCCACCTGGTGCCCCAGGTAAGTCACTCTGTTTTGGCCTATTTGACACTTTTTGGCCTTAACAGTTAGTCCTGCCTGCCTGATGCGCTTAAAGACCTTTTCCAGGTGTAGTAGGTGTTCGGGCCAGGAGTCTGAAAAAATGGCCACATCATCGAGGTAGGCAACTGCAAATTCTCCCAGTCCAGCTAGTAGACCATCTACCAGCCTCTGGAAGGTGGCGGGTGCATTTCGAAGGCCGAAAGGAAGGACATTGAATTCATACACCCCCGCATGGGTGACGAATGCTGACCTCTCCTTGGCAGGTTCCTCTAGCGGTACTTGCCAGTACCCCTTGGTTAAGTCTATTGTAGAGATGAACTGGGCACGTCCCAACTTTTCCAATAGCTCATCGGTGCGTGGCATTGGATAGTTGTCCGGACGAGTTACCGCATTTAGCTTGCGGTAGTCCACGCAAAAGCGTATTTCCCCATCTGGTTTGGGTACCAGAACCACTGGAGATGCCCATGCACTGGTAGATGGGCGGATTATACCCATCTGTAGCATGTTCTGGATCTCCCGTTCTATAGCAGCTTGGGCATGAGGAGACACCCGGTAGGGTGGGGTTCTGATTGAGTGAGCATTACCTGTATCAATGGAGTGGTATGCCCGTTCAGTCCGTCCTGGGGTGGCTGAGAACAATGGGGCGAAGCTAGTGCACAGCTCCTTGATTTGTTGCCGCTGCAGACGTTCCAGGGTGGTTGAGAGGTTCACCTCTTCCACGCCACCGTCTTTTTTCCCGTCGTAGTAGACACCGTCAGGCCACTCAGCATCATCTCCCTGGATTGTAAACTGACAAACCTGTAAGTCTCTGGAATAGAAAGGCTTGAGAGAATTAACATGGTACACTTTAGGCTTTAGTGAGGAATTGGGAAATGCTATGAGGTAGTTTACAGCTCCCAGGCGCTCTTGGACCGTGAATGGCCCTTCCCATGATGCTTCCATCTTATGGGCCTGTTGCGCCTTCAAGACCATAACCTGGTCTCCTACCTTGAAGGAACGTTCTCTGGCATGTCTGTCATACCAGGCCTTTTGCTCTTCTTGAGCATCCTTTAGGTTCTCTCTAGCAAGGGCTAAAGAGTGTCGGAGGGTGTTTTGTAGGTTGCTTACAAAGTCCAGAATGTTAGTTCCTGGAGAAGGCGTAAACCCCTCCCATTGCTGCTTCACCAACTGTAATGGCCCCTTAACCTCGTGACCATACACAAGTTCAAATGGTGAAAACCCTAAACTGGGATGTGGTACAGCCCTGTAGGCAAACAGCAACTGCTGCAACACTAGGTCCCAATTATTGGAGAATTCGTTGATGAATTTTCGTATCATGGCCCCCAAAGTTCCATTGAACCTTTCCACCAGGCCATTGGTTTGATGGTGGTACGGAGTGGCAACCAAGTGATTCACCCCATGAGTTTCCCACAGTTTTTCCATGGTCCCTGCCAGGAAATTAGACCCTGAATCTGTAAGGATGTCGGAGGGCCAACCTACCCTGGCAAAGATGTCTGTTAAGGCCAGGCACACAGTGTTAGCCCGGGTGTTGCCTAGAGCTACTGCTTCCGGCCATCGGGTAGCAAAGTCCACTAAAGTCAGTACGTACTGCTTTCCTCTGGGCGTCTTTTTTGGGAAAGGGCCCAGAATATCCACAGCTACTCGCTGAAATGGGACCTCAATTATGGGGAGTGGTTGGAGAGGGGCCTTGACCTGGTCTTGAGGCTTTCCGACTCTTTGGCATACCTCACAAGACCGGACATACTTGGCAACGTCCTTGCCCATCCCCTCCCAGTGGAAGGACTTCCCCAACCGGTCCTTGGTTCTGTTCACCCCAGCATGGCCACTGGGATGATCATGGGCTAAGCTTAAGAGCTTCCCCCGGTACTTAGTTGGAACCACCAACTGTTTTTGCGGCTGCCATTCTTCCCGGTGTCCACCAGAAAGAATTTCCTTGTATACAAGTCCTTGGTCTATAACAAACCGGGATCGATTAGAAGAGCTGAGAGGCGGTGGGGTGCTCCGTGCCGCCGCCCAAGCTTTCTGAAGGCTGTCATCTGCTTCCTGCTCAGTCTGGAACTGTTCCCTTGAGGCTGGGGTCACCAGTTCTTCCTCAGACTGTGGACTTGGGCTTGGTCCCTCTGGAAGCGATGTAGGTGATGGGGTTGTTTCCGTTGCTGGTGAACCGCTCTCCGCTGGTGCACCTGAGGGTATTTCAGGCTCCGGATGAGCCTTTTGGGTATGGCTGTCTTTGGCTTCTGCCAGTTCTGGCTCGCTGGCGCCCTCTGGCGTTGAGTTTGAAGATGTGGTTGCACTTGCTGGTGCTGGTTGCTGTTCCAGTTCCGGGCCTGGGACTGGAGATACTGTGGCTGCTTCAGTGGTAGGCATGGAATCCGGGTCCACTACCTCTGCTTGGGTCTCTGGTAACACAGACGGGGCCTCTGTGGACGGCTCAGGAACAGGAATGGGTCTGGAAGCTTGCCTGGTTTGGCTACGTGCAACCATTCCCACTCTCTTGGCCCGCCTCACCTGGTTGGCCAAGTCTTCCCCCAGTAGCATGGGGATAGGATAATTGTCATAGACTGCAAAAGTCCACATTCCTGACCAGCCTTTGTACTGGACAGGCAGTTGAGCTGTAGGCAAGTCTACAGCTTGTGACATGAAGGGGTAAATTGTAACTTTGGCCTTTGGGTTGATGAATTTGGGGTCAACGAAGGATTGGTGGATAGCTGACACTTGTGCCCCCATGTCTCTCCACGCAGTAACCTTCTTTCTGCCCACTCTCAAATTTTCCCTTCGCTCCAAGGGTATTTGAGAGGCATCCGGGCCTGGGGATCTTTGGTGTGATGGTGGTGTAATGAATTGCACTCGCATGGTGTTCTTGGGACAGTTGGCCTTGATATGTCCCAGTTCATTACACTTAAAGCATCTTCCATCTGATGGGTCACTGGGCCGAGGTGAGTTACTGGAGACTGGTGAGGTTGAAGGGTAGGGTATCTGTGGCTTTACTTGGGTGGTATGTGGGGTCTTTGGCTGTCCTCGGTTGTAGGGTTTATGGTCTGTGTGCCCCGTGGGGTAATCGTTCCCCTTGACAGTAGCTTTCTTGCTTTCTGCCAGTTCCATCCATTTGGCTCCAATTTCCCCCGCCTCAGCGATATCTTTGGGATTTCCATCTTGTATGTACCGTGTGATGTCTTCAGGAACACCATCCAAGAACTGCTCCATTTGTATGAGGAGGCGCAGTTCCTCCAAGGTTTGAATGTTGTTTCCTGTTATCCAGGCCTCATAGTTTTTTGCAATGTAGTAGGCGTGTTTGGGAAATGACACCTCTGGTTTCCACTTTTGGGTTCTGAAACGCCGACGGGCATGATCTGGGGTTATCCCCATTCTGTATCTGGCCTTGGTTTGAAAAAGTTTATAGTCATTCATTTGCTGCTTAGGCATTTCAGCTGCCACCTCTGCTAAAGGTCCACTGAGCTGTGACCTCAATTCTACCATGTACTGGTCTTCGGGAATGCTGTACCCAAGACAGGCTCTTTCAAAATTTTCCAAGAAGGCCTCGGTGTCATCACCTGCCTTGTAGGTGGGAAATTTCCTGTGCTGTGGAGCAATAATGGGCGCCGGGTTGTTAGGGTTGGCTGGCACATGCAGCCCAGCTTTTGCCAACTCCAGTTCATGTTTTCTCTGTTTTTCCTTCTCTTCATTCTCTTTTTGTTGTTTTTTCCATTTCTTTTTGGTGCTTTTCCATTTCTTTTTGGTGCTTTTCCATTTCTTTTTGGTGCTTTTCCATTTCTCTGCGGTGGGCCAACTCTTCTTCTGCTTGTTTCCTTCGGTAGGCCACCTCTTCTTCTTCTAGTTTTCTTTTGTGTGCTGCCTCTTGGGCTGCCTGTTCTCTTTGGAAGGCTGCCAGTTTCATGCTTTCTTCCTTTTCTTTCATCTCCATCTCTTTTTGTTTTATTTCCAGTTCCTGTTTGTGTTTTTCCATCTCTCGCCTGTGTTCAGCTTCTTTGATTTGTTCTTCGGCCTCAATTTTTGCCTTAGAAGTCATGGTTCCTGTTTTCTTGTGTTGGGGTGCCCTCCCGTGTTTATCTTCTGAACTGCAGGTTCTGTTGCCTCCTGAAGTCTGCCTAGCAACAGTGCCTTTAGCTAATCTTCAATGTTAAGTAAACCTGAAAAACCACTTTATTTGCATGCATATAGTGCTGGAACTTGCCTCCTAATGGGAGGGCTATTGCATGACAAAAGACCCTTAACAGTCTGGTAATGGCTTCTTGCTTAACATGCAAGCCACAAACTGCCAGAGAGAGCAGAAAAAAAAATTCTCTCTGGTTCCCTTTTAAAACCAACTGTTTCTCTCTCTGCTAAAAAGCCCTTAGCAGAGAAAAGAAAAATATAATATTCCTACTGGCTTCTGGATTCTGTCTATATCCCACCACTGCTACACCATATCATAACCTTAGTCCCAGATTTGGACCTTAGCGTCCAAAATATGGGGGTTAGCATGAAAACCTCCAAGCTTAGTTACCAGCTTGGACCTGGTACTTGCTGCCACCACCCAAAAAATTAGAGTGTTTTGGGGCACTCTGGTCCCTCTGAAAAAACCTTCCCTGGGGACCCCAAGACCCAAATCCCTTGAGTCTCACAACCAAGGGAAATAATCCTTTTTCCCTTCCCCCCTCCAGGTGCTCCTGGAGAAATACACAGACACAAGCTCTGTGAAACTACACAGAGTGACTCCCCCTCTCTGTTTCCAGTCCTGGAAACAAAAAGTACTTTCCTATTCCCCCAGAGGGAATGCAAAATCAGGCTAGCAAATCCAACACACAGATCTCCCCGATTTCTTCCTCCCACCAATTCCCTGGTGAGTACAGACTCAATTTCCCTGAAGTAAAGAGAAACTCCAACCGGTCTTAAAAGAAAGCTTTATATAAAAAGAAAGAAAAATACATACAAATGGGCTCTCTGTATTAAGATGATACAATACAGGGTCAATTGCTTAAAAGAATATTGAATAAACAGCCTTATTCAAAAAGAATACAAATCAAAGCACTCCAGCACTTATATTCATGCAAATACCAAAGAAAAGAAACCATATAACTTACTATCTGATCTCTTTGTCCTTACACTTAGAAACAGAAGACTAGAAAGTAGAAACTACTTCTCCAAAGCTCAGAGAAAGCAGGCAGACAGACAAAAGACTCAGACACTAAATTCCCTCCACCCAGAGTTGAAAAAATCCGGTTTCCTGATTGGTCCTCTGGTCAGGTGCTTCAGGTGGAAGAGACATTAACCCTTAGCTATCTGTTTATGACAGCATGTCTTGCAGCCGCATCGCCAGGCCAAAGCTAGAGACACTGCTACTTTGCTCAGCAGGAGCACACAGCCCCCAGCCCAGAGCACTGCCCAGGTGGTGGCATGTCTGCGGGGGAGGGGCCAGGGGCTAGCCTTCCTGGCCGGGAGCTCAAGGGCTGGGCAGGATGGTCACATGGGCCGGATGTGGCCCATGGACTGTAGTTTGCCCACCTCTGCATTACACAGATACTTGTGTTCTTGAAAAATCTGTCATATCAGTGAACCGAAGCAGTGACACCCTATGACCTACATGCTGAAAGAGTAGTATTTTCTATAGAAGTGTATAGCAGCATTTTGTGGGAGACAGAGAACAAGAAAGCGAGTTTAAATCAATAGGTCTTCCACAGTCAGGAGAGAATCACTGCTGTTCCAAACCCTTCGTTGCAGGCATATTTTTAATGACAACTACATAAAGCAGAACTTTCTGTATTCCCAGGCAGCATTTCCAATCACAACCCATGGACTATCTCAGGCTGAAAGCATGGGCCAGGAAGCATTACAACTCATTAGTAACCAGCATCTCCAAACCTCTTTCAATGTTCACAGCGATCGATGATCAGTATTATCATTATTTGTATTACTGTAGTGTCTAGGAGCCCAAGACCGCATTATGCTAGATGCTGTACAAACACAGAGCAAAAAGGGTTTACACTGAGTATAAGACAAGAGATAACTGGGTGAGATTCTGTGGCCTGCGTTGTGAAGGAGGTCAAACTAGATGATCATAATGGTCCCTTCTGATCTTAAAGTCTATGAGTCTATAACAGATGGATACAGTTCAATGAGGAAGTATAAATAAACAACAAGAAAATATTGGTCAACATGACAGACAGTGGCCTCTGCTCACTAACAGGTGGTGTTGTATTGTTAAGGCTAATCCACACAAAATTGGAAGTGGGCCTAGCCATTTCACAGTTATAAATCCCAAAGAACCATGGTTTGATGTAATTGGGTTCTGACAGACGTCTGACCTAGTTAAGCAAACTAAAGTTTTCTATTAGTTAAAGCTACCTACTACTATATAGCTCAATGCATTCTGTCTAAACAGCTAGTGGGAGCCCTAAACACTGTGGGCATTTTTCAAGGAATCTCCTTGCCTCCAACAGCTCAAAGGTTTCTGGGATATTTTTATACCATCGCTCACTGAGCACTGCACTTATGAATGGCTGTTCAGGCAGCTGCACCCATTAAAAAAAGCTTAGAATGAAACAAAAAAGATAGGAACATAAGTGTTTTGGAAGCAACGTTGGATAAAACTGAATGGAAGCAAGTAAAGAGCGCAAAGGGGAAACTGAATGTATTCAAAGATAATTTAATGTTTGCCAAGGGGTCATGAGGCAATCTAATGCTAAACATAGAATTACAGAAAAGAGGCCAATGTACATTAGCAAAACACACACAAAAAAGCAGAGGTAGAAAGAGGTACATGAAGAAATTTATAACACACCAGATACAGAGGAGCAGTGGAAAGATTACAGACTCACATTGAGAGCAAAACGTGATAAGAAACCCTAAGGTTAATGACGACAGTTAAGAATTTGAGAGTAATTTCTATATTAAGAGCTGCATAGATAGATTATATGGAACAGACTGCCAAAAGCAGCATTAGGAGTAATTAATTTAGATATCTAGTTTTAAAAATTATCTAGCAAATAACTGAAGGGAAAAAATATTCTAGATAGATTATATGGAACAGACTGCCAAAAGCAGCATTAGGAGTAATTAATTTAGATATCTAGTTTTAAAAATTATCTAGCAAATAACTGAAGGGAAAAAATATTCTAGATTACAACTCGTAACTCAAAAGATGGGGTGGATCAGCCACACAGACTGAAAGAGGCCAGGAAACCAGTTCTATATTTAGTTTCCAAATAATTCTAAATAGCCTCTAGCAAGATATATTGGTAAATTATATATGATCTTTAACTCGCTCACGCCTCCACAAGGAAACTTTTCCTATATCTTGATTTTTCAAAAAATACTGCTGACATCTATTTCATAAAACACATTACCGTATATACTCGTTCATAAGCCAATTATTTTTAGTGAAATAAGAAAGCACCAGAGACGGGAGTCGGCTTATAAATGGGTATAGAGAGGGAGAGGTGGGGCACAGCCCCTCCCCCAAACAGAGGGAGCAAGGAGAGGCAGCACATCCAGTAGTAGCAGAAGGGAAGAGGCGAGGCCAGCGTCTCTCTGCTTCTGGCCAGGCTGCTCTCCCCCCAGCCTCCAAAGCAGCTGCAGCCGGGGCTGGCAGGCTGCAGCCATGCCGCTCGGCCCCACCCCCCGGAGCATGATGTGGCTGTGCCACCCGGCCCAGCCCGCTGGAACATGCTGCGGCTGCACCATCCGGCCTGGCCCACCAGAGCAAGCTGCGGCCACGCTGCCCAGCCTGCCAGAGCAGCTCCAGCCAGGTCAGAGATATCCTTCCCTGGCCCTCCCCAGATAAGAAAGGATGGGCTGGGAAGAGTGTGGGGGTCCCAGGCTAGGGGTGGGGTCATGTGGGGTGGGGTCAGGGGTTACTCCCCTGACTCCCAGCTTCTCCCTCGCAAAAAATTTCCCCACCAGTTGCTGTCCCAGCCCGTCAGGGTAAGCAGCTGGCATGCCGGAACACTTTGTTTACCTCCATGCCTGCGGACATTTAAGGTAAACAAACCATCTTGGACCACCAGTGGCTTATCCTGATGGCCCAGGAGCTGACCCCTGAATTATAGGGTTGGCTTATGAACGGGTTATATTTTTACTTATGCATGGGGGAGGGGTGGAGGGAGAGGGGTCGGCTTATAAACGAACCGGCTTATGATCGAGTATATATGGCAATTAGATAGCACCTTTGTTGTACCTGAAAATGTACAAACATAGTTCTTGCCCCAGGAACCTTCCTATCTAGACATTTAGGATGGCCCTTTAGCTTCTGAGAAATTATTTTTAATTTATAAAAAAAAAAAAGCAAAGCACTCAGGGGCTTTTTTTTTTTTGAAGTGCTCTAAAAACAATCATCGCCTATGTTCAATTAATGTACTAATGATAGTTTGTTTGCAAAGCAAAGCACTGCATTTTGTTAATAAGACTAGTCTTCCAAGACAGATAGAAAGTTGATTTTAATATGCTGCCACGTCCCACAAACATAACAGAAGCAAGGATTTACTTTCCTATTTCTACCAAAAAATTGATTCTGATTGATACCTCACCTACTGTGGTCTGAAAGACTGGACATTCTAAGAGATTTTTCTTCATATATTGTCTAAGGTATTGAACTTTTCTTAAAAAACATATACAAGACCTTCGTTTCCAAAGCTGGTATCTACCCCCACATATACACGGTCCATCCCAGAACATTACACTTTTCTGGGTTTTTTTCCCTAACAAAGAAAAATAAAAAAAGACGTGTTTACACAGGGAAACTGACTGGCATAGCTATAATGGAATAAGATATTCTGGTATAGCTACGCAAGAATAATTCCCCATGCGGGCATTATTCCCAAATGAAGTTACTTATTTCAGAGTAGAATAACTCTACACAGGGAGTTATTCTAATATAGCTACAGCTTATTCCGCTACAGCTATTCCAGTCCATTTCCCTATGTAGGCGCCCCATAATGCTTTGTATTTTCAAAGCACTGAACAAAATATTAGCCAATTAAATCTCTCAACACTCTTATGGAAGCAGTTAGGGATTTCCAGTTCACAAAAGGGGAAACAAGAGTAGAGAGAGGGCCTGCTTGGTAGTACATCATGACACAAATGCACTTTATTGAAATAAGGAGATTTGGGATTCCAATTGTCTAGACCAATGGATATTATGCAGGTCTCAGAAAGGATAAAACTGATTTTTGGTGGCAGGATGCATCCTCTACCATTTGAGCCATAAACTAGTATTCACAGTGGTGTGAGAAGAAACCATTCCTCCCACCCTACAAGGGAAGGTATAGCGATGCTTGTTAGCAGAGAAGAAAGGGTGGGATGTGGAAAAAAATGGTAACAAACCACATACTGTAGGTATCTGGCAGCCCTGTTGCTCCCACACACCGCATGTCTATTCAAAATGCTGCTGCTGGGGTCATTTCCTGACCTGCCATTCTGACCACATTAACTCTCTCTCTTTGTATCCCTCCACTGGCTCTCCCTCCTTCACCAAATCAAATCACAAGTTCTTTGTCTTTGCATTAGAGGCCCCTGACTCTTCATCCCCGTCCTCTGTATCAGATATATTAAGTTACTGAACACTATCTTCACTCTGCTAGTGATGGCAGCCTTGATTGCCTGCTTATGGGCTTCTTTCTCCAGTACCTCTGAATTTTCTCTCATCTGTTTCACATGCACAGGAAAAGCTCCCCATCAATTACAGTAAATCTCCACGTTATCCTCTACAAAAACCTACCTCTCTGCCCTGATGCTACAAATTATTCAGGTCTGACATTGGCTAGGAATGTGCCTAAACATCCTTCTAGCCCACCAGTCAGTGTGTCTGTTTCATCCAATTGTTATATCCCATCGGTCACGTCAATTGTGAGCACTCTCAGGCAGAAACTATTGTCTTTGTTACATATCTGTATAGTGCCTACCACAACAGGCTCCCGTTCTATAATTGAGATTCCTAGGAAATAAATGTAGTACAAATAAAATATCTTCCTAAATAGCACTCCACCTGCCCCTCGTATAATATGGTAATATCAGAGCACCTGTGCTGAATGGTATGCTTTGGCACACACTCTAGCAGCATGGCGATATGGAAGAAAAATGCTAAATCAACAAAAATAAGCATTAAAAATAGTCATTTGTTCCAACTAAAATAGCCCTCCTTCATGTTTAGGTATGACAAAACAACATCTACATTTATTTAATAAAAACACTTAATAATAAAATTTATTTAAGAATGGTGAAATCAGTAAAAAACAATTCTGATTAACAATGCAATTCACCTGTTTATTTCAGTAACTAGAAAATGGCCATTATAATCCCATTTTTCACCACTTTTTTTTACTTCACCAACTCCTTGAAGTTTCTCACGAATGCTTCGCTGCCAAAAAGAAGTTATTTAATACTGGAGTTTTGGGTTTTTTTTTAAATACAGAGAAGCCTGGCAAGAAGTTTGTGAGAAACTTGAGGGGGGGGCGGTGGGGAGGGGGAAATCTAACAGATTGTAATTATCTGAAACAAAAAATAGGTGAAGTAAAGAACAGTAAATTTAGCTTAGTTTGTTTTTTTCTGTACAAGGTTCCTTTTAATATTTTTTGGAAATCCTGGATTTGGGACTCTTAGGTTCTATAGAACAATTCATGCCAAATTTTACTAACCTACAATTGCTATGGAGGAGAATATTAAGAACGTCTGCAACTGAACCAGGACACAAGATATGGTGTCATCTCGTAGGGCTTGTCTACACTATCTGACAGATTGGTTGGCAGGGATCAATCCAGCGGTCCCCCATCGACTCCAGTACTCCACCAGAATCACAAGCGGAGTCGACGGGAGAGCGTCAGCTGTCAATTTACCACAGTGAAGACAGTGTGGTAAATAGATCTAAGTACGTTGACTTCAGCTACACTATTCACATAGCTGAAGCTGCGTATCTTAGATCAACCCCACACGATAGTGTAGACAAGCCTATATAAAAGATTTACATTGGTACACCTCTACCCAATATAACGTGACCTGATATCACACAAATTCGGATATAATATGGTAAAGCAATGCTCCAGGAAGGCAAGGCAAGTTCGATATAACGCGGTTTCACCGAGAACAATTTCCTACCTAAAGTGTGTTTCCCATTCATAAACTTTCATTCACATCTTTTTCCTTATCAAATTACTCCTCAGAAGACAACAGCAGCCTTTAGTCATATAACAACATCCTCTGGCCTCACTTTATACTGCTGTTGACCGTAAGAATTAGAAATTCTACAAAGGCATGTGACAAGCGTTGTGAAACACTGCAAACAATTTAAATCCAGCCTAACTCATACCCACAACTATCCCTGATGCAAACTCGAGACAGAAGCTTACACTGGAATGCCAACCATCTTTAATACTAACAGAGAGACACACACATTACACTGTACCATATTAACGAATGCATCCCCCCACACAACCCCAGATTATTCTACAATTTATGTGTTTTTTTCAATCTACCTTTGCCAAAAATTAATATTAGGACAAAAGAGAAAAGGAAAATAAATGAAAAAGATCTGAAAGGTAAATATAATATATTAAAAAAAAGTTAGGAACCTACGTTTTGGCAGTGACATCCACAAACTGCCCTGGACGGAAGTGAGCTGCATACAGAGGTGTACCTTAAAAGGGAGGGAAAATATACCATTCAATTAAGTGCTGAAATGTGAACCATTATCCTGTTAGCATCCACAGTTGTTAAAAATAATTTTAAAAAGGAAATTTTTATTTAAATCCTGATTCTTTAAAAAAATTGATTTTTTTAAAATGTATGTATAATTACTTCTTTATTTTCATCCCATTTTATAGTCTTAAATTACTAAATTGGTTGTTTTGTACTTGTTTCTTCAGTCTCCCAATTATTAATACAATTTCAGATTTTACTGAGAGATTTTTACAACTAAAAAGTTTCACACTTAAGATGCTCATCTATGCTGAAAAAGGCAAATCAAGGGTCCTTAACATCTTTATTGAGAAAATAAAATAAGCTCAAACACAAAATGGACATGCAAATACCCTGTGCTAGGTTTATAGCAGTTACATTTTCAGATCCCTTTTGAGCCTGATTTTTTGCTCTTATTTTTGAAAATTTTAGGCTGTATGTATACAAAAAAGTTCTAAATAACTCTCTTAATGTATTATACAACTAAATAATTTTCAGTGTTAACAATGAAGCAATTTATTTTGATGTGACAAAGATTATATGACATTAAGAAAAAAGTTTAACAAAAGTATAATTTTAGCCCCTTGTTCTGCAGACACAATGCATGTGCTTAAAATCAAATTCATGAGTAGTCCTATTAAAGCAAATGGGACTATTCATGCAAGTAAAATTACTTATCTGCTTAACTGCTTGCAGCATCAGAGCATTCAATATTTTGTTTTTTTGCTCATAGCAGTCCTGTAAAATTCAAAAACAACATACCCTAATAGTGGCATTTTAAAAAAAAAGCTTTGATAATTTAGTTCTTTATAAATTTTAATCTAAATTTGCAATACCAAATTCTCAGATTAGTTTTACAAATCCTCAACTTGACGTAAATCAATTTAAAAACAAAAATCAAGTAATTTAAATCATTCCACTCTATCAATGTCAGATCTGTCAGTTAATGCAGATAGTGATGATGTGAACCTCTACTAAATCACTAAGCAGAAAAATATGGACATTTAGTATAAATAAATAATGAAGTGTGTATAAGTGTACTAGCCCCAAGAAAAAGAGACAGACAGCCCACAGTAAACAATTGAGATAAGAGAGGAAAGATGGAGGTTGATGCAGTAATATTTGTAGTACATATTTAGAACTTTAAATGCTCCCAACTTTTAGCCTTTGCTTCAATTATCAGACCGCACTTTCTCGTTATGCCATACTGGATACTACTACTGGGTAGCCGCAATAAAGTCTAAGATGTGTTTGTAGACTCTCTCGATTGACTACCAAAGAAGTTATAATATTTTAAATAGACCATTAGGACCCTGTTTTAATAAAACTAATGATTAAGAAATTAATAAAATGCTTGAAGCAAAATTATATTGGCAAAAGCATGTAATATAAACAACCCAAATTAACATACTAATATATCCTGAAAAATTTATAAAACAATTTTTATGAAGGTTAAACGTCCAAATCTTCTGGTTAAAAGACAAAATTCTCAATGGAAACCAATGCTCCATTTTGCTGAATCCTTTCTGCCTCAGATAGTCTGAAACAATGGCATTTCAAGAGGCACCTAATTCGTCTCAACAGGGAAGCACAGAGAAGACTGAAACCTCTTAAACAGTAACTTTTCCAGCCTCTTGCAAAACATCATTTATGGTGTCCTTATAAAAGTGCCAAAGTCCTTCTGGGAAATGTAGTCACATTCATATCTAACATCCATTTGCATTTTAGTCAGTTTGCATTAAACAACTTTTCCAAGGGATGGAACTGATTTGCTACAAAAAGAAGAAAAGGCAAAAGACGACAATTTCTTTCTCCACCCACAGAAAACAAAGGCCATTTTCTATTTTCCTCCTTTTCAAAAATTTGATTTGGCCTCAGTGATACAGGGGAAAAAATATTTATTTAAATTCACTTTCATACCTAAATATCAATCCCATCTTAATGTAAGCTGACCAGATAGCAAGTGTGAAAAATTGGGACGGGGTGCAATAGGAGCATATATAAGAAAAAGCCCCAAATATTGGGACTGTCCCTATAAAATCGGGACATCTGGTCACCTACCTTAATGTCTTGTTTATTAAGTCTAAACCAAGAGTAAGTCATACATGTAATGTATCCCAGCTCAAAAAGATTACCTGGCTTAATTATAGCATTATCTGACACCTTAAATATTGTAGTTTTCTGCTTTGGTGGTACTCCTGCTTCCCTGAAAACTTCCAATGCTGACTCTGGTTTCTGAAAGAAACCCATAAAAACAAGTGAAATTAAATTGTAAATTCAGTGAATCTCAGAAAAATGTTTACAACTGTTAACACTACTTAAAAAACAAATGCCACATTGAATTTTTACTTTAAAGAAAGACTCAACTTTATAATAAACTACTGTAGCGTAATTTCTTCATGAACTTCCTATTTTCCATTGTTGGCTCCCATTTGACCTATCAAATCTCATCGTATGATCACTGCACATTTAGACTGTGTCACTAACACCAAGGGATCTGCAAAAACTTCCAGAGCTAGGAGGGAGAAGCCAGTCATCACTTTTTTCATGCACACAAATATTTATTACTGCTTTTTAAATTTGTATTTATAATACATTTTCACTAACCATAATTTAAAGTGTAATCTTTATTTCAGATGTCATTATAAATGCACATTTGTACTAATGATACCTTTTTACAGTGCTACAAGGTGTATGTAGTTTTATAGACTGTAAACCCTTCAGGGCAGTGACATAGTCTAAAGCCCTGATCTTGCAGAAACTTCTTGAAGTACTTAATTTTATAAAAGCCTATAGCTCCACTGAAGCAAATGGGGCTTCACATAGCACAATAGCAGAAGACCCCAAGAACAAAGTTTTTATGTATTTATTTTTATTCTAAATATAAATAATTCATTTCAATGACAAATAATCTTTGGTTACAAATGAGACCTTATTTTATCAGACATATCAGCAGCTGCCATTTAGAAACATTACAGCACTGAAAGAGTACCAACCAAATGGAAACCAAGTGTATGAAAACTGAAATTGTATACAGTGGCTCAGCTGATATTTTTCTTCAAGGGAAACCTTCTAGAAAGCAATTTAAACAACTGACAGCAGTGTCACACTTGGATAATCCCATCTGTGAGGAGGTCACTTTTTAAAAGTTCTCTGAAATTATCCTTTTCCCAATAAAAACACTTCTCTGAACTTTCAAACAAATTGATCTGGACATCTCTGAAAGCTATTTAGCATCATTTGAAAAATCTGCATATTGCCCATGATTTTATTAATAACTATATGTAAATACATTTTATAAGAACAGCAAAGAGCTTGGTTAGAAACCAATTTATAAAATTCCTTTGATTTCTAATTCATTAGAGACCACCAAAACAAAACATCTTTATGAAAACGTTCCTCCTCCACTCAAGTAGGAATGCTGATATAGAGTTCCGCAGTTCACTGTTTTTTAAAAATGATTTGCTGTCTTGCATTCATATAGTAAAACATTTTAAACCAAATATTTTTAAAAATCATGATTAATCTATTTATATATTTTCCAAAGTTGATTGTATTATTGGTCTGATGACTGATTACATGTAGACTGTACTACAGTCTTTGCAGAATTGAAAAATAAAATAGGTATCTCCTTTATCAGATATTTTTAAGCAAGTCTTGATTTAGATTGGAAAGTAAAATTACATTAATTTAGTTTACCAAAAACTGAATGCTTAACAGTATGTATTCAAAATGGGCTTGTGAGGAGGATTAGAATGACTGGAAAAAACAAAACAAAAAAAAACCAACCACATACTGAAGTCATCAAGGGATAAGAAAGCTTTTTTCCATTTTTTCACCAAAACATCTGACTATAGATAGCTTTCTATTGCCAGACTTCAGCAAATGAAACAAAATTTCATCAAGTGCTCTAATGGATGAAGACAAAGGTAGGTATTTTTATGTACACAAAACATCACTTAGCCTCCTTGCAAAAAGGGGGGAAAAAAGATTTTTAAATGGAAACACTGATATTGAATATGTTCTCAAGCAAATACCATTTTAAAAGGTCTATTGAAAGCATACTGAGTAATATAGTACGAACCGTTGCCAATCAGACTACATCTTCAAAAGGATTAATAGACCTCAAAACCAGAGTGAGTTTGTTTTTTAAAAGTTATTGATAAAACAGTCACAGTATCATGCATTTTGGAAAGGAGACCAACTAACTGTTCATTAAAAAAATAATTTAGAAAGTTTATCCATTTGGAACACAATGGCATTTGTCAAGCTAAAAAGAACCCATATTCCTAAAAATGTATTTATTTATTTTTTAAAATAATTTGACATTTAAAAGAAATACATTAAACTTTCATTGTTAGTGAAATTACTAAGGGATTCATCTGACAATTCACTAAAGTGAGTCACAATCAAAATCTGGAGAGGACAGATGTTTCTCTGGGCAACTAATGAAAGAAGTTAATTATGCTGACACAACACAGGACTAGTTTTCCAGTTTAGCTTTTCGAACTCACATTTGGAAGAAAACAATGAAGCAATAAATATAAAAAGAGGATGGAGCTTCAAGTTTCAATGTAAACCAGAAAAAGGTATTATTATATTTGCAGAGTCCAGAACAAGTGTAAACTGTACAGAAATAAAATAACCTGTGTCAAATTCTTTTAAGCTATGTAATTTTATGGAACAAATGTACCCAAGATTCAACCTCAGAAATTACCAGGCAAGGTCCAGATCTACATAAACTTATTCAACCATATCCATTAAAAAAATAAAAATAAAATAACCTAATTAATAGAATTATCTAGAAAAAAGCAACAATTTCCTATGAAGGAACATAGATAATTTAATAAACAATAGTCAACAATCTGATATTTTAGATCAGGGGTTCTCAAACTGGGGGTCGGAATCCCTCAGGAGGTCACAAGTTTATTATTGGGGGGGAGGAGTCGCGAGCTGTCAGCCTCCACCCCAAACCCTGCTTTGCCTCCAGCATTTATAATGGTGTTAAATACACCTCTACCTCGATATAACGCTGTCCTCAGGAGCCAAAAAATCTTACCGCATTATAGGTGAAACCGCATTATATCGAACTTGTTTTGATCCATCGGAGTGCACAGCCCCGCTCCCCCGGCGCACTGCTTTACCATGTTATATCCAAATTCGTGTTATATCGGGTCACATTATATCGAGGTAGACGTGTATATTAAAAAGTGTTTTTAATTTATAACAGGGGTCATACTCGGAGGCTTGCTGTGTGAAAGGAGTCACAAGTACAAAAGTTTGAAAACCACTTTTTAGATCATTGTGCATCAAAGAAAGCTATACAGATAACAATAAGAGCAGTTTAAATTGGACATGTGATTGCATGAATCCTATATTTTCCATGCATTTTGTTACTGAGCCAAGCAAGAAGACACTGTTGACCAGTCAGGACTATCACACATGCATTCCTCCTTAGTTGTGTTTCCCTGGTGCACCACCAGTTTCAAAATGACTAGATGCATATGATTTTTGTCAGTCTTGATCTAACACAGCCAGGACCACTAAGTGAAAAATGTTCCTTTAGTAGTGGACATGCACCAGAGAGACAAGACATGTGGAAACCAAAGTGAACATTGGTGAGATCTGCACATGCAAGCATTAAATAAAACTAAGATTTTGGGTAGACCCTCTACTAGAAAAACTGAGGTACAAGCCCTCAAGAAAAAAAACAAACAAACAGATCTCCAAATAACTCATGTACTGTCTTTTTGTATCTGTTGGGTCAAACAGAGATGATCGCAAGAACAATGCAAAGAGAAGTGTGATACTGTTTTATAAACAATGAATCACAAAAAAATGTGCTCTTTTGAAGGAAGACTAGGTTTCTCATCAGGATTCAATCTTTCCCCCTGGGATTGACAAAACTGCTAAATTGCTTCAACCATTGAAGACTGACTTGGACTTTTGCATCAGACATCTAGAGCTGTTAACCAAATTAGAGGTTTGTGACGCCATCATCAATAAGCCATGTTCACAACTGTGCATATTTTTAAGTTTAAAGTTTAATTCTTTGTTCAGGAATACTATATGCAAATGAGCAAATAAAACAATGGTAAAATTAAAGCAGAAATGAATAAATCAGGATACATCCACCAATTATATAATGAGATTATCCAAAGGATTATCAGAATCGAAAGAGGCCCACAGTAATTCCCCTATTCCAGTGGTTTTTAAATTTGTGGGCCAAGATCCCAAAATAGGTCCAATGCAAGTTTGTAGAGCTAAGTACCTGCTCCCCCATCCACTGCTACTACATGTTCTCATTTCCTGCAGTTCCCTCCATTACCAATAGAAAACCATGCTTCAAAGAAGCTTTCAAAAATACAGCTTTCTACCATTTCCAAGAGCGGAAAAAATGCTAATGGAGTTGTCCTCACTTCCCAGATTTTTGGAAAGGTTGGGTCGAAGGGAGGGAAGTGAGAATGGAGCCTTCCTCGTACTCATGTCTCTCCCCCACCCCCACCCACACCACCCAATGATACATGAGCATGTAAGGGTGAGTGACAGACAAAGATGAGCCTCTGAAACATGTATGGCTGCCGACTCAACTTTGACTAAACACCTTTTAATATATTACTGTTTTGTCTAAAAGCATTTATAATTAGTGATCCTTATAGAAATAACAATTCTAACCAAAAAAGGAAGTAGTACACTTACATAAAAAGGAGATGAATTTTTCCCTCCAACAATTAGGGTAGCTGTTTTTCCATTACACTCCTCCTTTGGTGTGTACTTTAAAACATGGCAGTCTTTCACCTTAAAAAATAAATCACAGTAAACAGGGTCTCAAACAGACACATCTGTTCATATTCTAATTTAAATTAATAATAGATATTAAACAATGTGAGCAAAGTCACAGTGTCGACTCGATTTCATTTGTCTAATAGAAGACACAAAGTTCAAAGAGAACATTTTAATCATTTATAATGAAGCATCTTTCAATTAACTGTTGACCAGAAAGCCAACTAGAATAGACATGTGGAAAAGCCAATATTCTTATGTAAATCCTAAAAGTAAAATCAGTATCTCTCTTACCTGAAGTAATGTGACAGCATGTCTTTCACCATTCTTGGTCCATAACGGAACCATTCCCAACTTTATTGCAACAAGGCCAACTCTGCAGGAACCTTTAGATCAAAACAAACCATGCCCTTAATTTTAGACTAAATATCTGACAGAATCAGAGTCTGTTGTTCATCAGGGTATGCTACAAGATCTTTTTCCTCCCATGGGAGGGATTGAGGGAGGAGAGAACAAGTTTTGAACTTTGTGGGCAAGTTGGGAATAGCAGGGTTCTTTAATGTACTACTTATGTTTGTGCAGAGCATTACATGGGCTCAGTATTAATTACAATATATAATTTCTTGTTGAGAAGTCACTTCTGAAAAATACAAAACATGACTTCCATTTTTGGCAAACCAGATGACTATTTCACTTGGTTTCCCCCCCTCTCTAAATATTTAAGTTTTTATTTTATCCTCAGCCACTGTATAACCAATCTACCCCTTTAAGGGTTCAGATGCTTAGGTCTTTAGCTTGGAACATAGAACCCATAAGAGGAATATTTAAGAAATAAATATTTTAAATGTGTGGGGGAAAAAGAGCATCTCTAAATATGTTATATAATATTTACATATTGTATCAGTCACTTAGAAGCCATTCTAAGTGTATGAAGCTGTCATCTGCAATGCCAGAAGCTAGGTTTTACCAGAGGCACCACTAAAGTCTTGGTCAGCACCATTGCTGCAACAATAAGCTAATTAACTAACCATCAAAAAAAAATAAATCTAGAAAATGCGTTCATTTAAGACTGTGTGTCAGAAGGTTCCGGTGGACTCTGTGGGACTTTAAACACACAAGCTATGCTACCTAGTATGCTACCTCTTCCATGCAGTGACTGGGAGAGTCTGTAGTCCCTTGTGGATCAAGAATGCTACCGAGCCATAGTCCCTGACTTTGGAATGAAGTCATTCACATCAGTCACCAGCAGCTAATTATGTGGTATCCTCTGATGTGTTCATGAGAATCATAATCCAAGGGTATGGAAGCAAGACAGGTTTTGAGGGGGCTGTGGCTGGAAAGTGACGATAAATGTGTTGAAGCTGAAAGAGAAGATCCTCAGGAATAAGAGAGGAACTTGAAGACTAAAGAAGTGCTTTGGTCCTTGCAGAGATAAAGAAAGTGACTACAGCCAGAGCTGCATCTGTTCATATACTAACCTGGTTCCCATGAGTGCAGTGGCCAGGGCTCATCTTTCAGTGGACACAGTTTACTGGCTGTTTGAGCTCTGTATTCTTCGGCTGTTAACTGCTTAAGGAACTGGGTGTTCTCTTCAGAAAGATGTTCATCCCACCAGGTGGCGCTATTAATATGCCTGACTATAAAGCACCAGGGTCCCCTACCAAGCAAAACAAAAACAAAAATAAAAATAAAGGAGGGGAGGGTTGGGGTTGCTTATTAATGTATATAATGCCTTTTACTAACGCATCTCATCACAAAGATTACAAAAGAATTAAACATCATCATCAACAAATCATGCTCAAGTGATGGCGCTCAAACTGTCCCACCCTGATCTCATCCTTCAGATAATCTTGTATTTAATTTACTAAACACAAATAAAAGTCAAAAATAGAATCAATAGGAGCAATCAACCACATGCTAAAATAATAAATCGGTATTTTATTCTCCGCCCTAGAGCTCACTAATCTCAGGCACTAGTGAATAACTAAAGAGAATTAAATTCCAAAATGGAAAATTTCAGGCTGAGAAAGCCACTGCTGGATTTCATTACCAGCCTCAAGAGAGGTTCTTAACCCCAGGAACTCTCAACCAGCATAACAGCCCCTCTCAACTGCCTTGACAGAGAATAAAGCAAGGGTAACCAGGTACCACACCATTTGGGGCTCTGAAGGACATCAACTTTACCTTACTTGCACCCAGAAGCAAACAGGAGCTCAGAACAGAGACTGAGTCACAATCACAACGTGCTCATAGAAGATACCACAGACTCAGGAAGCAGGCAACTGTGCTTTGTACCAAAGACTTAGAGGTTGCCCTGATGTAGAGGACATTACCACAGTCCAAGATGGAGGCAACCAAAGTCTAAAAAACTATTGCAAAGTATGTATTAGAGAGAAGCAATCATAAGCTTTACCTTCACTAAGAAAAAGGTGTGTCCTTACCACGAGTTAGCTAACACATGGTAACAAGCACGAGGAAAAAACCTAGTGAAGACATGGCAGTTCTAATTTTAACATGTTATCAAGGCATCCCTCTGGTGTTTACCTCACAACCTGGCAAAACATGTGAAAACTAGAAGTGCCTTATGTTCTGTTCACTAGGATTTTATCATGTGCTAGCTAACATGGTAAAAACATACATTTTTCCTAGTGAGGATGAAACCATAGCCTCTTGATTAGCCACGCATAAGTGGCACTATAGACCATTGTGGCTTCTTGAAAATCCAGAATTAGCGATGGCTCCAGATGGACCTGCAGACTGAATTGTTTATGCAGAACGAAGCCCAAACCCTTAATATTTAGTCCAGACAATGCTTCAGCCCACTTCTTTATAGTCTTCCCCATGTCAAGCATTGCTTCCATCTTAGCAACATTAAGTCACAGCCTGTTTGCTTTCATTCAGGTCCCTATAAAGGCCAAACGCTGGGAAAAATAATGAAATTGTAGATAGGGCTTTGGAGCAGAGCCTGGAGCAGCTCCGGAGCAGTGGAGCTGCAGGTTTTTGCCTGGAGCTGGAGCACAGCTCCAAAGCCCTGATAGTAGAATCTGATTTTCATGGAACAGCGATGTCTGGATGACATACAATGGTGGAGGAGGCCATGCAGACAGATAATCATGGGCATAAAGACAGCAATAAGAGCAACTATGTCTCATACTCCTCTAGTTGCACTGCAAAAATAAACCAAGCACTGATACGTCATATCCTTGGTCTGATATCCTATTTTAAAGCCAAACTGATGCATTCCTTAGCCCTCCTGTGGAATTCGAGTGTTGCTCCATCAGTACTTCCTCATATTACAAACAAAACAGGGATATTCTTAAAAATCAGTGATGTCCTTGAGTGGATGGTAACTGAGAAGACTGTTTCCTATGTGTTATTGCAGTATGAAAATCAGGGCAATTATCTCATACTACCTCAGCATGGGAGAGCCTGTTTAGAGAATGCACACAAAGAGTACGTCTGCACAGCCATAAAACACCCACAGTAGGCCAGAGTCAGCTAACTCAGGCTATAAAATTACAGTGTAGAGTCAACAGAGAAATGCAGGGCCTGGTTGCCCGAATGAAACAACATCATGAGAAGTGTTCCTTCTCAGGAGGAAGCTGCGTTGAAGATGATGAAAGCAACATGTTTACCAACCTGAAGATCTTGCATGTTCAGACTTTTTTATTTCATACTTCTTTCTTAAGGACTGCTTGTCTTTCTTCTGGACTATTCTTGAATTCTCATGTTTGAGCAAAAAAATGTAGTTGTTACTCTATGGTACTATCATTTTAGATGCAGCTGTGATAAAAAATAAATAGCTGAAATAGGCAGATCTTTCTTTTACAATTTCACCTTTAAAGTAATGTCACTGAGTGTCAGTGAATGCAATGAGTAATACTAAATGAGCAGCATGGTAATAATATTTAAATAACTGCATTGACTTATTTTGTTTAGGAGAATCCACCCTCAACATATAGGATTCTGGTCTATCCACCTTTAAGATCATCATCATTTTCTATAGTTTCAGAGTTATCCGCCAATGACAGCGTTTCAGTCACATCATGTATGTCACATAGCCACAGTATATTACTTGTGGCAAAGAAAAAAATAATCTCCATCATCCAAAAACGACCAGAGATAAGTTTGTGGTAAGAACCAGCCAATTACAAAAAGCAGTAATTGATGAAAAAACTGCCCGGTTTACGCAACAAACTCTCCTTTCCATATGATTGAGAACCCACACTTCATTAACATGGTTCAGTCATTAAGACCAGAATACAGTCCACCCAACAGAGCAGATGTCGCAGGCAAATTGCTGGATAAAGTGTATGAAAGAGAAATTGAGCAGTGTGCGAAAAGGTCTAGAGTAGGGTGGCCAACCTGTGGCTCCAGAGCCACATGTGGCTCTTCACAAGTTAATATGCGGCTCCTTGTTTAGGCACTGACCCCAGGGCTGGAGATACCGGTGCCAACTTTCCAAGGTGCTGGGAGATGCTTATTGCTCAGCCCGACTCTGCCACAGGCCATGCCCCCACTCCACCCCTTCCCATATCCTCGCCTGCCATGCCCTTGCTCCCCAAGCCTCCTGCATGCCACAAAACAGCTGATCGGGAGGTGCGGGGAGGGAGGGGGAGGCACTGGGCAGCAGGACTGCCAGAGGTAGGAGGAGCTGGGACCGGGGACCTGATAGGGGGCTGCTGATATATTACTGTGGCTCTTTGGCAATGTACATTGGTAAATTCTGGCTCCTTCTTAGGCTCAGGTTGGCCACCTCGGTCTAGAGGGTAAAATTGTTAACCTGAGTCTTGATGGGTGGAGCAATGTCCATAATGATCCTGTTGTATGTGCTTGTGTGAAAACAGAAGGGAATGTCTTCTTACAGAAACAATTGATACATCAGAAAATGCACACACAGCAGATTACTTACAAGAAGTAACAGTAAAAGGGATAAACTGAAAAAAATTCAAATGTCTAGTATGCAGCTTGGTCACAGACAATGCTGCAAATGTATTCAAGATGAGAAGAAATTATTTAGAAGAGAGTCCCAAGCTAATAACATACGGTCGCAGTGCTCATTTGATGCACCTCCTAACCAAAGATTTCAGTGTTCCAGAAATAAAGGCTAATGTTGTTGAAATTGCAAAATACTTCCCTAACAACCACTTTGCAGCAGCTACTCTGAAAAAAGCAGGAGGAACCAAGCTAACTCTCCCACAAGACGTGCGATGGAACTCAGTAGTGGACTGTTTTGAGCACTATATCAAGAACTGACCTAACTGACAGTTGTGAACAAAATCGTGAAAAAACAGATGGCACTGTCACAGCCAAAGTTCTCAACATAGGGCTTAAGAGAAATGTTGAGCACATGTTGAATACCCTGAAGCCTATTTCTGTAGCCTTGAACAAAATGCAGGGAAACAGCTGTTTTATTGCTGATGCTGCTGAAATTTGGAAGGAATTGAGTGAGATCTTAAAAAGAGAAATATGCAATGAAAGAGTTAAATTACAAGCATTAAAAAATGAATGGGACAAGCATAATCTCCAGCTCATTTTCTTGCAAGTATTCTTAATACTTAGTCCCAGGGTCAAACCTTAACTGCTGAAGAAGAGGACTTAGCTATCACATGGACATCCAGCAATCACCCCTCCATAATGCCAACTATGATAAACTTCAGAGTTAAGGGTGAACCATTCAAGAAATATACGTTTGCTGATGTTGTTTTAAAGAAAGTAACACCAGTGGTGGAAGTCATTTAAGCACTTGGATTCAGAGACTCTTGAAGTGATAATCTCACTTTTAACAGCAGTAGCTTCTTCTGTAGGTGTCGAAAGAATATTTTCTTCCTTTGAACTAATTCATTCCAAATTGAGAAATTGTTTGGGACCTGAAAAAGTTGGAAAGCTTGATTTTCTTTTCCAGATTATGAGCAAACAGGAAAATGAAGGTGAAGACAACTGAGTTAGCTGCACAAGTCAATATTTTAAGTTTCTCATGTTGACCTGGCTGACCTAGTCCATTTAATTTTTGTTTTGTTTTTGTAAATATTTCATGTAATTATTTTAGTTAAAAAAAAAAACAAACCTGATTTTAAAAAACTTGAATGTTTAACTAAATTCAAAAATGTATATGCTGTTTTGTTAAAATGTTATGTTTGCTGTTTTAGAAAAAAAACAGAACACATAAAGTTGCTGTTTTAGTTAAATAAAACAATTTAAACATCTGTCTTGTGATGTTCTCCTCCTAATACAGCATGGCAAGAAAATCCTCCAAATATTAATGATTAACCTGTTGAATTGGAGATAGTTCACCTCCAAATGACTTCATAAAATCTGCTTCAATTACCTTTGGTAAATGAAATAACCAAACAATCATTCATTTTCTGATATAGCTGTAAAACTCATCTGAAAAGTTTTCAAAATAAATCACTGTTTAAAAACGTAGTATGTACCTTCTAAAAATGAAACCTACATCTATCTCTGAGTTGCGAAGAACATGTACTGAGGTTATAACAACCAACAAGAATGCACTTTTATGTAGAAATCCATGATTAAATCGAGTCTTCCTGATTTGATTTAAATCTAATGCACCCTGACCCAAACACCTACTTTGTAATTTTATAGTTCTGCAGCCTGAGTCCAAGTCAGCTGACAAGGGCCAAGCACAAGTATTTTACTGCAGTGTAGACATACCCAGAGTGGCCCCAGTAGCACGGGAGGGAACACATTCTGGAGGACTTAAGAAAGGACTGTGACAACTCATTTCCACTGACGTGGTTAGAAGATACCATCCGTGCTACAAAACAGAATTGTGTCCAACCAGTTACAGTCAAGCCAACCATCTGCCATGTGTTCTGACCAAGCATTAACCATGGGGTGTGTGGACACACACCATTCCTCGCTATTGGTACTGTGGTAGCTTGTAGGAAGCCCAGCCACACAGGGGGTGGGGAGTAGTACAAAGACCTAACGAGCAGATATGCCAAACCTGCAACAACAAAATACAAACAAAAATTGGGCTTGTTTTTGGCTTAATTGGCTTGGGAGTTGCTTGTTGGCTAGTTTTTGGCTTGTTGTTTGTTTGGCTTCTAGCTTCTTGGTTTTGATCAGCTCCTGGCAAGCAGGCGCAAGGGGAGTGGGAGGGCGTAAGCAGGGGAGAGTGTCAGGGTACACAGCAGGCCCACCACAGTCCCAGACTGCACGCCGGGGGGATCAAGTCACATTGAGTGTTGGGGTTCTTAGGGATTGGCTTGTTTTGGCCTTGTTTTGAAATGGAATTAGGTTGATTTTTGGCTTACTGTGAAAATCGGGATGCTTATTTACCACACACAAGTTGGCAACTGTGGTCCCTAGTCACAACAGAGACAGAAGGTTGCAGCAGAGGAAGCAGGGCTGGCCTTACCATGAGGTGAACTGAGGGAGCCACCTCAGGTGCCAGACTGTGGGGGGACACCACTAAGACCTAGAGCGTAGAAAATTGTGTCTGCTGCTGATGCATATGTATTTGCTCTGCTCTAGATGCACAGAGATGGTGGAGTGCTGTGCTGGAGGAAGGAGGGCAGAAGAGACATAACAAGGCAGGCAGGAGAAAAGGTGAGAGGGAATGACAGAAAGCAGCAGTAGCTGCAGGGAGAGAAAGGAGGAGCCTCTTATATACCTCTCTTGCACCTAGACTGGACTGATTAACACTAGCTTCTCAGGGAGCTTCCTGTTTCCTGCTGCTTCCGTGAACAGGAGAACAGGCAGTCAAACTGAAGTAGTAGGAGCCAGTTAGGCCCTTAAGACACTGATATCTTCCCGCACTCAGGCCCTGCTACCAACCTGCTTATTTGTCCCCTCCAACAGAGTGTTGAGAGCCATTATAGCTGGTACAGAACAGCAGTTATGAGTGAAAGAAGAAAATGTCCTTCTGGGGCAGCATTCAGAAGAAAGCAAGCAAAGGAAGCTTTTCTATCTAAGCAGGAAGGAGCTGTCCTGAGATACAAATGTTCTCAGGTGAGCCTTGCAGCCCCAGTGAGGATGTGAGTGGTGAGGAGATGACTGATCTTCCAGTTAGTCAGAGTGCAGGTGACCTGGCAGCTACTGCAGCATCCATATCTCCATCTCAAATGGATGTAACCATGCACATTCCTGAAGAAAAGTGTAGATCAGAGAGGAGTGTGGTGGAGGCGCAAGAAACAGCTGCTGCTGAGTTTAGTTCCTTAAGTCTAGAAGACCCAGGACTGTGGACCCACTTGAGCAGCAGCCTGAGGGACTTCCTTGTACTGCATAGGCCAAAGCAAGTGAAAAATTTCATGTTCCTCAAAGATGGATGGAAATGTCTATTTTCATTAACACGTTACTGGCTTGAAATCCCCAACGGTGACAAAATGTAAGGCCATGGCTTATGTACTCAAAAACCCAGAATGCTGCATACTGTTTTTGTTGCAAACTCTTCCAGTCTAATGTTCCGGCCATACTGGGTTCTACAGGAACAAAGGACTGGAAAAATCTGGCTAGAAATCTGGCATGCCATGAGAAGGCAGCAAATCACCAGAGAACATTCCATAGGTGGAAAGAGCTTGAGATGAGACTAAGGTTAAAGGCCACCATAGATGATAAGCATCAAGAAAATATTGCATCAGTCTCTTTACTGGCAAAGTGCTCTGAAAAGGCTCATTGCCATTGTGAGAATGCCAGCTACCCAAAACCTAGCACTGCATGGCACTTCAGATCAGCTGTATGTGCCAAACAATGGAAACTTCCTTAAAATTGTGGCACTGATGGATGAATTTGATGCTGTAGTCCAGGAGCATCTAAGAGGAGTCACCACCCAAGAAATGTACACACACCACTAGCTTGGAAAAACAGTTCAAAATGAGATCATACAGTTACTGGCAACAAAAGTCAAACAGAAGACTGTGGCAGACCTGAAGTTAGCAAAATATTCTGGACTATTCTATTATTCTGGACTGCATCAGCCATATGGAACAAATAACTTTAATTGTACATTTTGTAACAACAGAACCTAGTGAAAATGTCCCTGCAATGGTGACTGTCAGAGAGCATTTTCTAGAATTTATTGACACTGATGATACAACAGGAGCTGGTATGACAAACGTGCTTCTTAAAAAGTTGGAAGAGACGGGAATTGCGATAGCTGACATAAGAGGTCAGGGCTACAATAATGGTGCCAACATGAGAGGAAAGAACAGCGGAGCGCAGACACTGATCCGAGAGTTAAATCCTTGAGCTTTATTTGTCCCATGCAGTTCTCATTCATTGAACTTGGTGGTCAGTGATGCAGCATCAGCTTCTAGTGAAGCTGCTGAATTTTTTAATGTAATTCAAAGCATCTATGTATTTTTCTCTGCATCAAGTCATCAATGGCAAATTTTGAAGCAACAGCTGGGAATATCCTCTCTGACACTGAAAGCACCGAGTGCCACATGATGGGAAAGTCAAGTGGAGGCGATAAAGCCTATCAAACACTAAATTGGGAAGATAGATGATGCCATAGTTGCCATTATGGAGGATAATGCTATGACAGGAACTGTTCATGGGAGAATAGTGGCAGAGGGACATGGAATCACCAGAAACATATAACACTTCAAATTTGCATGTGGCTTAGTGTTGTGGCATGACATACTGTTTGAAATAAATGTTGCAAGCAAGAGACTCCAAGATGTTGACCTTGATATCTCTGGAGCAATGGAACAACTAAACAAAGCAAAGGCATACCTACAGTCTTACCGGTAACATGAGGGATTTCAAAAAGTTCTGAAGAGTGCACAGGAGTTGGCAGAGGAACTTCACACTGAACTATTTTCTCACACATTCAAGAATACAAGAGTCGCCGAAGAAGACATTTTGATTATGAGGCACGGGATAATCTCATAAGAGACCTCAAACAACAATTCCAAGTTGAATTCTTTAACTAGATGCTAGATTGTGCAATACAGTCAGTCGAAGAATGTTTTACGCAGCTCAAGGAACACATCAGTACATTTGGGATGTTGTATGATATTTCCAAACTCCTCACTATACCTGAAGAAGACCTACACCAGCAATGCAGGGCACTAGAGACAGTGCTGACACATGATGACATGTGCAATATTGATGCAAGTGATTTAGGTGATGAACTGAAAGCCCTTTCAAGATACATTTTAGCAGAATCAACTCCAAAGGCTGTTCTGGAATACATGCGCACAAATATGATGACCACCCTCTTTCCAAATGCTTTTGTTGCTCTGCACATACTTCTAACGCTTCCTGTAACGGATGCCAGGGGAGAACACAGCTTCTCCAAGCTGAAGTTATAACACATCTATGCTTCACAATGACATAGGAGAGGCTGGTCAGCCTTGCAGTCATCTCAGTAGAGTCCAGGCTTGCACAACTCGTAAAGTGGTGAGAGCCATATTACTCCACAAAAACAGCTGAGGGCCGAACCTCCCCCCGGCCCTGCCGACGCCCACCCCAGCGCCACCAAGCCCCCCATCAAATACAACACCACCCCCCAGCGCCCTCCAGTCCCCCTGAAAGCCTGCCCCGTGGAAACAAACCCTTCTTCCCCAGTGCTGCCCCATCGAAACACTGAACCTTGGTAATATGTTATAGTGGGCCCCTAAGGTAGTATAATTAAGGTAAAAGAAAAATATCTTTTTGCTAGAAGTAGAATAAGATCTTCTCCCAACTTTGTAATCAATTGCCCTGTTGAATGAATGAGGTGTGACTGAGGAAGGTGTGGAAGGCAGCACCTCCAGACAGCTGCAACCCTTGGAGAGCGGATGCAAGCCAGACCAGATCAGTAGAACAGGTCAGCCACTGACCCCTTGCTCGCCTCCTCAGCCCCCCACTTCCCCCAGCTCACCCCGCCACTGCCCACCCACCTCTTCAGTCCCCCTCCCTCACCTGCCACTTGCCTACTCACCCCCCGCAGGCTGCACAGTGAGCCCACGTGGGCCGGATGTGGCCCCCAGGCCGCATGTTGTGCAGGCCTACAATAGAGAATGAGTTGGCCCAGACTGTGGACCTTCAGCATAAAGCAGTTTAAATCTTTGCAGCCAAGAAGGCACTGAAATCACCACTTTGATTATTAAAAAAGATAAAAATGTCAGTGCTTACTATGCAGACAAGAAAAGACACATTTGCTGTTCAGGCATTCGAAAGTTAAGGGTTAAGTTGTTAGTTCTCCTTTATTGGGGTAGGTAGCAGAGCAGTACCATGAGAGGAGTAGGCCAGGAAGAAGGCAGAATTGAGACCTTTCAAACTTTTGGCCCAAGCGAGGTGACATTGGGGGGGGGGGTGCCATTTCAGCTCCCCGCCAAAAAGTTGTGGGCCAGCCCTGAGAGGAAGAGCTTTCAAGAAGCCGAGGAAGTCACAAACGGAATCCAGAGACGATGGGGCCAAGACCCAGGGCGCTGCCAACACCCCCTGCCCTGGCGAAGCGCATCCCCACAGCCTCCGGGGAACGCGGCAGTCTGGTCGCACGGAATGGAAGTATCCGAGCCCAGGTGACCCCACCCGGCTCAGGCTGGGGGCGGGTCTTTTCACGCGCCAGTCACGTGCGCACTGAACCAGGTAACAGATCCCTCGCCCCGCAGTCAGCGCGCGGCCGCACTGACACCCCCCAGGCCACGGGGCTCTGTCGCGTCCCCTCCCCACAGCTCGGCACCCACCTGTTCCCGGTAGCGGCCGCCGCCTCCACTGGGCCTCCCGGACCTCCCGCCAGCAGGCGCAGCCCCGGCCGGCACAGCAGCCGCCCCCAGCCCAGCATAACTCCTGCTCCCGGCACAGCCTGGTCTGGTCCGTGTGGAAAATCCTTCCGCCCGCCCGCCCGCGAACAAAGTTCCGGACACCGGCCGCGAACACCCTACAGGGGAAGAATTCCGAAGGGCACCGCGTGGGGGCAGCGGGGCCTTGCCAAGCCCCAGTCTCCGCCCCCCGCCGACGCAGGCGAGACCGAACCTCTCCTTGTTCCATTAGCGCGTGAGCAGCTGCGGAGCGGGGGGTTCTGGGAGAGCCATAGAGAAACGGGGAGTGGAGGGAGCAGCTGCAAGGTCCCTGCAGCAGGAAAGAGGGGGAGAATCAGAGAGCTTCCCCTGGTGGTGGGAGTTGGTCACTGCAGGGGCAGCAGGTTGGCTAGGACACGGGGGGGGTTACAGTTCATTGCTGAGTGAAAGTGAGCCAGTCAGAACCTGGCACATACCCAGCCCCCATTGCAGTGCTGCTTTAATGGGGTCTGTACCGACAGGGAGGCAAAAGGGGCAGGGACATTAAGCAGTGCCGCAGCAGAACTTTAAGGACAGTCTTTTGCCGCAGCAGCGCTTTAACGTTCCTGCGCCCCCTGGTCAGCAGAGGTCGCAGCATTGTTAAAGGGCAAAGGGCCCTACAGCGCTTTAGTGTCCCTGCCCCATTGCCCTCCCCCAGCCTCCGATGGGCGGGGGCGGGGGGGGCAAAGGGAGCAGTTGCCCTGGGGCCGGTGATTTAAGAAGCCCCAGGGCTCTGGATGCTGCTGCCACACCTTTTAAATCAACACAGGAGCCCCAGACAGTGCAGGCCAGGCAGCCTGAAAGGGTTGGTTGGGGGATGCTGACCCCCCACCCCAGTCCTCCCTTTCTGCCTGAGGCCCCAGCCCTACCAGGGGCCAGAGGCCCCCCCCCCAGCCCGTACCAGTAAGCAGCCTAACTTACTTTCACCCCTGGCTGGGCCCCAAGCTCTTTGCTCAGCATCTTGGTTTCACCTCTCCTCAGACAACACAGACAGTATGTCCATGTCTGCCCAAAGTGTAGCTCATCTTGCTGGGGTTGGGCTTTGTCTTTGCATGAGTCTAGGAGGCTCCCCAGGGCAGTAAGTGCCATAGTGCCGGGCTCACCCCAGACCCAGCTGCCTCTGGGCAGCTTTTCAGCTAGGATGGGCTACAGGTGCAGAACTCCACCTTGTTACAACCAGGCTTTTCTCCACCATGCTGTCATCATGATGAAGGCAGGTTTTGAGCGATTTCACAGCCCAGTCAGTTTCCATTAGGATGGTCCTGGCAATAGCGGGATGGGAAGTCATCCTCATAAGTTGAGGACTGGTTTGGAAGGAGAGCAAACAAATCTGGATTCCAACTGGAACAATTTAACACACACGGTGTGGATCAAGCTGGTTTATTGTTAACAAGAGCTCTTGCCACAGGGCAGAGAAGAGAGTCTTACACAGATCTCAGATGCTTGAACACACACTCAAATTGAAGCCCCATGCTACAATGTTTCCAAAATACCAAATCCTATTTAGAATAATAAATCTAGAGACACAGATAATAATTATACCAAGCTCACATATAGCGCTGGTCATCTGTAGATCTAAAAGGTGAAGTGGGATGTGGCTGAAGTGGAAAACACACACTCATCAGTTATGTGGAGTGTTTGGAACCTCATTGTTCTAATGGTCCCAATTGATAATAATTAAACATTTTTCTTTTCTCCTCTTTTTTGTGGGCATGTTCACACAAGGATATATTGCTAAGGCATTTCAAATTATACTCTCTTATATGCAAAACTCCAAACACTACCATTGGTCAACTTGACTAGTCCTATCTTCGTGCCTGCTTTATAAATAGAGATACAAACATATTGATAAGTCCAAGCTGTCGTCCATCTCATCCAAAATTCTGACTCAGACAAGGTTCCGGATCAGATGCTTCCCAGGGAAAGCGCAGGAATCACCATAATGGACAATTATGGAATAACTTCTTCATATGAGAACATTTCTTCCTAATTTCAGGCAATTAGTGTTTAATTTAAGATGTGAGCATGATGGTTTATAGCCTCTCTTTATATTACATCTAGCTAATATAACTGTGGATGTCCTAACCACATAGAGGGCTAATACTTCCCTGAGTCCTGCTAAGCATCTGGAATCAATGATATCTTGTGAGTTTCATAGATTAATTATATTCTGTGTCAAATTACTTTCATCAGTTTTAAATGTATTGGCTTTCAGTTCATTTAGATACATTTGTACATGGTAAAAATGTAGATTGTTTTCTAAAAGACATTGCTTGAATGGACCTTAGAAGTCTGGATCGCTGTGTGGGGCTTACGGGGCTCAGACAGTTGGATACTTCAGCAGTTTTCCTCTTATCTTTATTTCCATTTGAGAACTGCATTACTGAGGAGGACAGAAGAGTATCTACCACATTACCCTGTATTCCTCAAAGAGTATTTGTTTACGGTCTATAGTTAGGCTGGTATTAGCACAGCTGAAGAGATGTACATTCCACAGTTACATGAAGCTGAGGCACAAAGTTCAAATCTAACTTCCCCAAAAGTTGGGATCTTCAAAATCAAAGATTTCCTCCCCTCATCCTACAAGATAGGGGCCTAGTGTGTAGTTTGGGTGAGGATCTAACTTTCCCTGCAGTTCAGATTGTTCCAATTTCATTGAGATGGATGGGGAGGGAGAGGAAAAGAGTTTGTGCACATCTCTCAATTGTGATTAAATGGAATGGATTTAAAATCTCGGGCAACTCACACATTGACTTGTAATAGATTAAGTCTTAATCTTTCAGTCAGAACCACATGGATGCCTGGTGGATCTGACTGAAGGATTGGAGCCTTTAGTACTTATAAGTATTTAAGAGATCGGAATGTAGGGGTTAAAATGAATTTCCACAATGGACCCATTGCTGTTTAAAGTATCTTGATTCCATTAATAGTGCTCATGTAATGTTACTGAGAACCATCATTTTACTGATACTTCACCAAACTAGGAATTTTGTAGTTAAATTGTGGTTAAAATACAGTTACATAAACCAAATTCTTTAACAATATACATAAAGAGAGAGAATTATGCATTTACATTTCAGAAAGGTATCAGAGGGGTAGCCGTGTTAGTCTGGATCTGTAAAAGCAGCAAAGAATCCTGTGGCACCTTATAGACTAACAGACATTTTGGAGCATGAGCTTTCGTGGGTGAATACCCACTTCGTCAGATGCATGTAGTGGAAATTTCCAGGGGCAGGTATATATATGCAGGCAAGCTAGAGATAATGAGGTAGTTCAATCAGGGAGGATGAGGCCATGTTCTAGCAGTTGAGGTGTGAAAACAGGACTCCACTGGCCATCACATACAGTCCCCAGCTAAAACCTCTCCAACGCATCATCAGGGATCTACAACCCATCCTGGACAATGATCCCACACTTTCACAGGCCTTGGGTGGCAGGCCAGTCCTCGCCCACAGGCAACCTGCTAACCTGAAACATATTCTCACCAGTAACTGCACACGGCACCATAGTAACTCTAGCTCAGGAACCAATCCATGCAAAAAACCTCGATGCCAGCTCTGCCCACATATCTAAACCAGCGACACCATCACAGGACCTAACCAGATCAGCCACGCCATCACCAGTTCATTCACCTGCACATCCATCAATGTAATATACGCCATCATATGCCAGCAATGCCACTCTGCTATGTACATCGGCCAAACTGGACAGTCGCTACGGAAAAGAATAAACGGACACAAATCAGATATTAGGAATGGCAATATACAAAAACCTGTAGGAGAACACTTCAACCTCCCTGGCCACGCTATAGCAGACCTTAAGGTGGCCATCCTGCAGCAAAAAAACTTCAGGACCAGACTTCAAAGAGAAACTGCTGAGCTTCAGTTCATCTGCAAATTTGACACCATCAGCTCAGGATTAAACAAAGACTGTGAATGGCTAGCCAATTACAAAACCAGTTTCTCCCTTGGTTTTCACACCTCAACTGCTAGAACAGGGCCTAATCCTCCCTGATTGAACTATCTCATTATCTCTAGCTTGCCTGCATATATATACCTGCCCCTGGAAATTTCCACTACATGCATCTGAGGAAGTGGGTATTCACCCACAAAAGCTCATGCTCCAAAACATCTGTTAGTCTATAAGGTGCCACAGGATTCTTTGCTGCTTTTACAGATCCAGACTAACACGGCTACCCCTCTGATACTTGACACCATGCAAGGCACTGCATTTAGCCGTATGGAGTGGAAATCCATCAACCTCATGAAGAAACTAACTCCCCAAGACACCTTGGACCCACAGCCATCCCATCCAGAGGATGGACCAGGACAACCGCCCCGGGCCCCGCGCTTTGGGGAGGCCCTGCACTTCAGGAGCACATGGGGTCCAAGGTGGCCTGGGGGGTTAGCAGGCAGCCTGGGACCAGCAGCAGTGAGCGACCTGGCCCTAGCCTGCTCCCATTCTACTCCTTCCCCCAAGCTCCCCCTCCTCTTTCCAGCTTCCACCTCCTCCCCCGACTGACAGCAGGAGCTGGTGGAGCGGGGTGGGCTGGGGCCAGGTCGCTTGCTGCTGCCATATCCAGGTCCTCAGCTAACCCACCAGGCCGCCCTGGACCCCACATCCCCCTGAAGCACAGGGCCCCTCAAAGCACAGTAAGCCTAAACATTGGTGGAGCTGGGCCCACATTCCTAAATATTGGTGGAGCAGGGCACCACAAGCCCATATAATTTGCCACCTATGCCTACGATGTTTATTTACCTTTAATCATTGGTGATAAAATATATTTTGTAAAGAGATCATCATGACTGATCTCTGGGCAGAAGGCCTCCATGTTTGTTAATCTGCATAGAACCAATGAGAGAGCACAATACTCACTGACCAGACCTACCTCGTGGCCATCAGACACATAGCCACAATTTCCCTCACTGTCCATCAACAACAGCTATGGAAACTTAATGTATTGCTTTTCCATTTCTCACTAGGCTACACACAGGAGAGGAGTTCAAACTGCAAAACTACTAAAACTAGTCATTTGTCACAGTGGCGCCTCCTGCTGGACTTCCTAGGGATTAGCTCTGCCAGTTGGTGCGCCCTCTTCAGGTGGTGCCTCTCCCATTGTCTTCTCAGCCTGTGGACCCACCTCACTCTAGGAACCACAGCATCCTCTTCATGACTTGGCCCTCTGCCTGGGTCACCAGCCATGATTCCCCCTTCCGGGGGTACCCCAAAGGCTTGCTTGGCAAACAGTCCCAGGCAGTCTTCTCCTGTGCTGCCCTGATGATGCCACTTCCCCAGTGGCTACTAGGGGAACCTGGGCCCACCCTCTACTCTGGTTTCCAGTCCAGGGACCCTCAGCTCAGCAGTTCTGGGCTCTTAGCCCCGATTGCCTCTTCCCTGGACTGCTTCTTACTCTTCCTGCTTCCCCACCCCTTCTCTGGGGGTACCAACTCCTTCTTCCCGTGGAGTGACTGCTACCTGCCACCCTATAGCCTTTTCCAGCAGCCTAATCTGTTCTCAGCTCCTGGTTTTATAGGCCCCACCTATTCCTGCCCCACTGAGCCTACTTAATCAACTCCCTTCTCCCTGGCTACTCTTCCAGGTGCAGCCCGGGCAGTTAATTGGCCTACCTGGCAAACTTAAACCCTTCTAATCCTGTGTGGAGTGAACACCCTATCACATGCCTCCTCACACGAGTCACTTGGGAAGCACTCTGCTCTAGTGGATTAGACATGTGTTTTGCAGTCTTGGTTTCAATCGTGGTTCTGATTCTGATTTACTGTGTAATTACCTTTGCCAGTCACATAGCCAGCATTTTCAAAAGTCTGTGTGGCCAAAAGTGGCAAGTGGGAGTAGCTAAATAGGGTTTTTCTTGGCCCTTGAAAGGCCTTGGTCAAGCAGGCTGCAGGAAAGGACATGTGGGAATCAGTTATACCAGCCCTAAATTTTTCAGGGACCCATTGTCTCAGCTAGGGGGGAGCAGTCTGTGTTCGTGCACATAGTAAAAGTAAAACTGAATAGAAATATGTGACCTGATTAGTCTAGTTTTGCTCTCCAAGCTGAATGAAATTCAGATAATTAACAATCAGCAGCATAGAAGGTGAGAAACACAGTGGATTTGTTCATAATCAAAAAGTTTATTAGCAAGGCAGGTGCAAGAACTTGCGGATTTTTTTTTAATATATGAATTTTCCCCAAAGAGTATGAACTGTACTGTTGTAGGCTAAGGCCAAATTCTGCCCTGGGTTGAGGTGTGTAGGATGCCACTTTCCCCCCACAATAAACCCCAAAAGGGCAAGATTCTCACCTAAGGTTGGCCCCTCCCACAGGTTATGGTAGGAAAATGTGTTGAAGTTCTCCTTGATGAGTTTACTCCAAATTCTTTGTTGGGGGAGGAGGGATATTCCCCATGGGATTGTTGGAGAGGATGATGTGCATTCCCCAGTTCCATCCTCCTCTCCATGTCCCCTTGTATGGATCCACAACCACAAAGAGAGCCCTCCTCCACCACGGAGATTCCAGTTCTGAGGCTAGAAGATGGATGGTGCCATGAAGATGGTTGTATCCCCACTTTCGTGCAGATGGGGACAGTTCACTCACAAAGGGTCTCTGCCACACATGATATGGGTTAAACAACTGGGTTCTAATATTAAAGGAGTACAACAAGGAACCCTGCTACCATGCCCTGCGGCACATCATTGCCCCGAGGATGGGTTAGTGACTGAAGGGAAGCCCCAGAGTGGGCTAGCATGCATGGTGTATTCAGCAGTACAAAGCAATCACAGATGTATGCTGCTGCTTCTCAGAGAATAGTGCACCTAATAGTATATCTCCCTTCACACACACACACACCCACTCCATCCCTGGTCTAACCTGAGCCATCCTAACCTGAACTAAGAGATAACACAGAAACATGGGTAGTGTTGCTCTACTCTGCTCTTCCACCCTTTTTGCATCTCTGGCCTGTAAAGGGATAAGATTTCATCTTAATTTTATCTTATCATATTTAGTAAAACGATGTATCTCAGCCTTCTGAAGTGACCAGAGAGGCCAGTCAAGATCCTCTTTCTTAATACCTTCGTGTTCTTCTATTCTAAACATTGGCTTCATCCTTCAGGAAAAGTACTTTAATGCATGACAGTCAGATGGGAAATATTGAAATTATGTCTCACTTTTTTTTTCAGATGACATATTACTGTGCTAGTCAGAATCTATGTGTGTCCTACCAAAAGCTCTGGAAGCAGTTAGTTAATCTGGAGATGTTTCAGGCCTGAAGACAAACTTAGGTTACAAAGAGAGGTTCTGAAGCTAGATGAATTAAAAAGAAAGATAAAAAGGACTATATGGAATGAGATCTAGTGAGGTTATTAAATATGTGGGCATATATATTGTACATGTTAAATGTAAGGGAAGAAATATAGGAATTAAAACTTAAATCACTCTTCCAGGGGATTTTGCTTGATCAAAAACACTGGCCTCAGATACTCTTAGATGATTAGCTCAATATTCTAAATATGGGTCAATAGAAGTATTAGTATGGTAGGAGAAATATGATTAGCATTATCCTTCTTGCCAGAATAACAATAACAATACAACAAGATCACTAATTAATGGCAAATGAATAATTACTAGTTTTAAGGGGCGTATTGAGCTCTTGCTTCCTACGTGTAACTCACACTGCCATCAGTGTGTTGCATGGGACTAAGGGCCCAAATTCTTCCAAACGTTTCTGTAGAGCTGATCTCAGGCCTGACTATTTAGTATGCTTTCATGGAACATTCCTCTTGTGAAATGAGTTGCTGGTCCAGATCTCCATAGACGAGTGTCTGTTACACAGAAAGCATGACTGCAATTGATGGTAACTGGCTCCCTCAACGACAGCTTCACTAGAGAGACCAATGACTAAATGGGCATGTCATCTAAACACCTTCTTGCTCCTAGAGGTATGGGGCTGGGTAATTCTAAAGGAGAAACCCCAGGAGCAACTAAACAAAGCGGAAAATTTTAGCTAAGGTATGTCTACACTAGCACTTTTGTTGGTAAAATGTTGTCAGTCAGGGATGTGGAAAGAAACCAACCCTGACTGACATAAGGTTCATCGACAAAAGTGCTGGTGTGGACAGCACTATGTCCACAGGAGAGGCCCTCCTGCCAACATAGCTAATGCTGCTCATTGGGGGTGGTTTAATTATGCCAATGGGAGAGCTCTCTCCTGCCGGCATAGAGCGGCTACATGGGAGATCTTACAGTGACACAGCTGTAACTGTAAAGCTGTGCCACTGTGAGGTCCATAGCGTAGACATAGCCTGTGTTGTTATTTTATTGTTGATTTATTGGTTAACAAAGCCAAAACCCAGGGAAGGGGTGGACTTTGGCATTACTTAGTTGTGAACTGGATTTTTAAAGCAGATTGGGAAAAGGGCCTGCTTACATCTCAGCTGAACATCTATGATCTCTTTGGTAGTTTGGAGATGAACCTCACAGTTGAATGTATAAGGGGCCAAACCGAAATCCTAAACACCTCTGAATTTTGGATGAATTCAGCTCCAGAGCTGAACACTGCGTCTTGGACCAATCTCTTCTTTATCTCGTACAGCTGGACAGGGGCAGTAGGAGTTTATGTGTAACATGGAATGTATGTAGAATGATTAGTATTTCTCTCGTGTTGGAAATGTTATTAGCTGCAGAAATAGTATCTCTTGTTTTGAACTATTTATTTTCCCCTTCTGTGTATGATTATAACTGTGTTAAAATCAATTAATAAATATACCTAGCTAAAAAAAATGAGGGAAATGCACCCTGGCTGCAGAGCTTTGATCGAGTACATAACAGAAGTGCAATGTGGCACTGAGCTCCTATATCTGGGAGGAAGTAAATTGGAAAGGCTCAATTTACCTGCAGCATTAGTAGTTGCTGCTGTTCCCAGAGATATCCAACCCCCCCTTACCCCTGAGTGGACGGGCAGGCAGTGCCTGCAGTTTTACATTCTGCCCCCTGGGGGGTTCCAGCAGGGCAGGGCAGCTGAACTTGCTATGGCTGCCTAGGGTGTACTGATGGTCAAAGACCTGATTGCTTAAATGTTCACCGACAACAAATTCCAAAGGGGTGAGAATTGGCAGAAGCGAATTCATTATTAAAGGCAGGCTAAAATCTTTGCAGCGATTGTTTCACAATATTTTTCCCAGCCCTCATGAGGCTAATAAAAAAGAATAAAAGATTTTTTTATTGTTTTCAAAGGCAAAATGGGAGATAAGAGCAGTAGAATATAAATCACAGTGTAGTTACAATAAGCAGTAATACAGAAAGACACATATGTAGCATGCTGCGATATATATAACAGGGAAACAAATAAACACAGCAAATTCTGCTAATTTAGCAGTAGAAAGCAGAAAAATATTGAAAACAAGTAATTAACACTTAAATACAGCATATGGGCAAAATCCTGGTCTCATTTGCATGGCAGAGGCTTTCATTGATTTCAGCAATATTCTCCTCACTATTCACAGTGGCAGATAACACTTCAGTACAGCAGGAGGATTTAGAGTCCAAGCCTGCAGCTATTACCATGAGTAGTGCTACCTGTTGGGGTTAGTCCCAACTACAATGGCACTATTCAAATCAGGGACCTCATGCCTGGAATTAAGAGTGAGATTTCCAGATGTGTTCAGTATGAACCTGTCTCTGCTCCAATTTGAAGTCAATGATGATGTTTGCACTGAGCTCAATAGGAGAGCATTAGAGCAGTGTGGAGTGTTTTAGAATATCCCTCTTCCCACAAGGGTGAAATCCTGGCCCCAGTGAAGTCAATGGGGAGCTTTGCCGTTGACATCAGGGTTTTGTGTATTGTCAGAATTGAATGCTTGATTATAAGTGGTTTGCAGTGTTGTTGTAGCCAGAAGTTGGTCCAAAAAAAGCTATTACCTCACCTGCCTTGTCTCCTTAATCATAAGAGGTGGTGTTAGCATGGTTACTTCTCCATAAGATTTCAGTGGAAGCTAAGCATAAGAGAAGAGGACAGAATTTGAACCTATGCATCCTCTTTTGTTTTCTAATATGTTTTATTGAAACAAAAATGAAATAACCTATCAACATAATTGATTGGCAGTCTTTATGTTCCTGTTTCTGCTCCGCTTGAGCTGTGCATTCATTCTCTTTTTCCATTTTGATGGACAGGGGCTTTCTGCTTTCAGGGATAACAGGTTTAAGAGGCTCACCTATAATATTCATGTATATGGAGAAACAGGTTACTTGTTAAAAGTATGTATAATTTTAGGACATTATAGTTTTTAAACTGTATTTTCCAGGTCACTATATACTAAGAAAGCTGAGCTAGCAAAGACACACTGTTAAGTATAAATTTTGCACACCAAAGCGAAGATTTCAGCCAGCCAAAGAACCACCATGCAAGCACTACCCAAGGAGCATAAAACTGAAGGCACCAATCCTACAAAGATTTAGGCATGTGCTTCACTTGATGCATATGGTTCGTCCCATTGCTTTGAATGAGAGCACACAAATGCATAAGTGAAGGATGTACCTAAGACCTGGTCTGTACACCAAGAGTTGCACCAGTTTAAAGGTGTATTTTTTAACCAATTTAATTAAATTGCTGCAATTTTGTGTGTGGCCACTCCAGGGGTGAAAGTAACTGAGGACACTTACTGGTACGGGGGGTGGCTCTGGCCCCCGGAAGAGGCAAGGCCTCAGGCATAAGGGGCAGGGCTGGGGGTCAGCATCCCCCAGCCAGCCCTTGGCCCACACCACCCGAGGCTCCCGTGTTGATTTAAGGGCCCAGAGCTCCAGATGCCGCTGCTGTGCTAGTGGCAGCGGTGTCCAGAGCCCCGGGCCCTTTTAAATCGCTGGCTCCAGGGCAGCTGCTCCCTTTGCCCCCGGGGGGGGGCAAAAGGGGCAGGGACGTTAAAGCACTGCAGAGTCTTTTGCAGCAGCAGCGCTTTAATGTTGCTGTGGCCCCAACCCCATTGGCAACCCCACCAATGGGGAAGAGGCAGCAATGGACTGTCTTTAAAGCACTGCTGCGGCAGCACGTTAACGTTTCTGCCCCTTCCCCTCCCTCTCCCCAGTTGGCAGCCCTGCCAATATGTACCCAACCGGCAGGGCCCCCGACACAGGAGGCAAAAGGGGCAGGGACATTAAAGTGCTGCTGGGTGTGGGCCAGTGCTGGTTTTACTGGTATGGAGTACCAGCCCGTACCGGCTCACTTTCAGCCCTGGGCCACTCTTAAATTGACATAAACCTAGATAATCTCAGTTTTGCTTGGTCCTGTAAATTTATTTTCCAATCAGATTCACAGCGACAATCTAAACTGATTTAACTAGTTTTAAACTGATCTGTTTACACGGGTTGCACTAAACTGGTGAAAGCTTCTGTTTGACATGTCCGTAGGCTTTGCAGGGTCAGTGCCTAAAATACACATGTAAGAGATCATGAGATGGAGGGGTGAACAGGGAAGATGAGGACTGAGACAACAAGGGCACAGGAGAAATGAATTGGGGAAAGCATATTTTCTTCTTTTTCCATAACCAACGAGTTTCTTTCATTGAGTTGCCTTGCTTTATAATTTTAAAACATCCTGTGTGTCTGGATAATGGCTGTTGGTGAAGCACAGGAGTGACAGGCTGTGCCAAAGGGGCGGTGAGTTGGAAACAACAGTTGAGTTTTGAAGGTGAGCTGCACTAACGTACCCTAACATACAGCTTTCAACACCATGAAGATTATCTTGTGATAGCAATGTTTTGCGCTAACCTTGTTTTGTTCTGTTTCTGTAATGTATAGCATTTAATCATCTCTTTTTTCCTTTTTCCTGTTGGCTTATAAATACTGGAGCACAATGCTAATGGGCCCAACCCTTCTGTCATTTTAGCAGTCTTTTCTAATGTTCACAGTCCTATTGATATTAGTGTATCAAATTCAATTATTATCCGTCTTAGGTATTTCTAAAGTTGTTGTGGCTTTACTCTCTATGCAACATTAAGAATAAGAGGAAACCACACAGACACAGATGGCTTCCAACCAACAACATGGTATGTCTACACTATGGGATTATTCCGATTTTACATAAACTGGTTTTGTAAAACAGATTGTATAAAGTTGAGTGCACGCGGCCACACTAAGCACATTAATTCAGTGGTGTGCGTCCATGTACCGAGGCTAGCGTCGATTTCTGGAGCATTGCAGTGTGGGTAGCTATCCTGTAGCTATCCCATAGTTCCCGCAGTTTCCTCCGCCCATTGGAATTCTGGGTTGAGATCTCAATGCATGATGGTGCAAAAACAGTGTCGCAGGTGATTCTGGGTAAATGTCGTCACTCATTCCTTCCTCCGTGAAAGCAACAGCAGACAATCATTTCGTGCCCTTTTTCCCTGGATTGCCCTGGCGGATGCCATAGCATGGCAACCATGGAGCCCATTTTTCCTTTTGTCACTGTCACCATATGTATACTGGATGCCGCTGACAGAGCCCCATAGCTGACATGGAGCAGCTGTGCTCTCTGGTATACTGGCATTCATTTGCCTTTGCAAGATAGCAGATATGGTTATATCAGTCGTTCTGTACCGTCTGCCATGCCATTGTAAATTGGTGATGAGATGACGGTTATCAGTCATTCTGTACTGTCTGCTGCTGTCATGGGTGCTCTTGGTTGGCCTTCGCTGAGGTTGGCCCGGGGCGCAAAGACAAAAATGGGAATGACTCACTGGGTCGTTCCCTCCTTTATGTTATATCTAAAAATAGAGTCAGTCCTGCCTAGAATATGGGGCAAGTGTACTAGAGAACCAGTGTACCAGAGAGCACAGCCACTCCATGTCAGATCCCGCAGAAATGATGAGCTGCATGCCATTCTAGGGGGTGCCCCTGCAACAACCCCACCCATTGCTTCCCTCCTCCCCCAACCCTCCTGGGCTACCATTGCAGTGTCCCCCCATTTGTGTGATGAAGTAATAAAGAATGCAGGAATAAGAAACACTGACTTTTTAGTGAGATAAAATGAGGGGGAGGCAGCCTCCAGCTGCTATGATAGTCCAGGCAGGACATTAAATAGTGTGGGGGAGAGGAGCCCAGCATCTCGCTGCTATGATAGTCCAGGCAGTACATAATCTTTTCTTTAGACATGAAAGGGGGTTGGGGGCTGATGGAGCTCAGCCCCCAGGTGCCATGATGAAGACGGTTACCAGCCGTTCTGTACCATATGCCGGGAATGACCGGGAGTCATTCCTATTTTTACCCCGGCGCCCCCAGCCGACCTCACCTGAGGCCAGCCAGGACCACTCACAGGATGATGACGAGGACGGCTACCAGTCCTTCTGCACTGTACCATCTGCCACTGGGGAAGGGAGGGGAGAGGATGCTGCTGTTCAGTGCCGCAGCACCGCGTCTACCAGCAGCATGCAGTAGACATACGGTGACATATAAAAAAGTCAAGAAATGATTTTTTTCCCTTTTCTTTCACGGGGGGGGGGGTGTAAATTGACAAGATATACCCTGAACCACCCCGGACAATGTGTTTGACCCTACAGGCATTGGGAGCTCAGCCAAGAATGCAAATACTTTTCAAAGACTGTGGGGACTGTGGGATAGCTGGAGTCCTCGGTACCCCCTCCCTCCCTCCATGAGCATCCATTTGATTGTTTGGCTTTTCGTTACGCTTGTCACACAGCACTGTGCTGTGGACTCTGTATCATAGCCTGGAGATTTTTTTCAAATGCTTTGGCATTTCATCTTCTGTAACAGAGCTCTGATAGAACAGATTTGTCTCCCCATACAGCGATCAGATCCAGTATCTCCTGTACAGTCCATGCTGGAGCTCTTTTTGGATTTGGGACTGCATCGCCACCCATGCTGATCAGAGCTCCACGCTGGGCAAACAAGAAATGAAATTCAAAAGTTCGCGGGGCTTTTCCTGTCTTTCTGGCCAGTGCATCTGAGTTCAGATTGCTTTCCAGAGCGGTCACAATGGTGCACTGTGGGATACCACCCAGAGGCCAATACCATCGATTTGCAGCCACACTAACCCTAATCCAACATGGTAATACCGATTTCAGCGCTACTCCTCTCGTCAGGGAGGAGTACAGAAACCGGTTTAAAGAGCCCTTTATATCAATATAAAGGGTCTCGTTGTGTGGACGGGTGCAGGGTTAAATTGGTTTAACGCTGCTAAATTCGATTTAAACTTGTAGTGTAGACCAGGCCTTAGTTACATCGATACACTACAGAAGCTCTTGCAGGATTCTGGTGCAATAGAAGGTTTTCTGCACAGAAGACAGGGAAGCCCACTAGAGGGCTCTCAAATTATTTAAAGGGATATTACCAAAATCCAATATATTACAATAGCCATCACAATCTTTAATGTAGTTATCTGCCCAATGCCTCTGTGAGGTAGGAAAGTGTTGTTATCCCCATTTTACAGATGGGGAGCTGAGGATAGATTAAATGACTTTCCCAAAGTCAGGCTAGAAGCCTGTGATGGAGCAGGGACCCTAACCCCAGCTAATACGCTAACTATGGGACCATCCTTCCTCTCATTTATGTTACTGTGAATCTGAAGCGATTCCTCTGACATCAGGGGTGTAATTGCATGGGTTTGTAAAATGTGATGCATGCTTATGTAAGTGGGAATAACAACCCCGATCTTAGTATAAGTCACATAAGTATGTGCTTGCAGGAGCTGTTCCTTTGGGGGTTTTTTGACCATAGAACTAAAGTTTCCCACTCCCTCCCCCCCCTTTTTTTTTTGATTTGCAACCAACATGCTGATGCAACATCAGATCTTTTTTGCAGATTTTTATAAAGCTAAAGACACATAATCTCTTTTTGGCTGGATGACTGCAGCTCCTCAGAGTGTAATCAGATTATGAATTGGGTGCTATGTAACCAGTCAGAAGTGTAGTCCATGCTCGATGAGAACAGAATTGAAGGCTTCCTGCAAAGCAGCGAAATGATTAAACTTTTTTTTTGGGGGGGGAGGCAGCGGGGGGGGGCACACAAACAATGTTACTTAATGAAATTAGTTTCCATTCAAATACATTGACATGTATATTTTCCAGAACCTAAGGACTGAGGAAATGAAGACTCATTCTGCACCTTTATAGGAGAGAAGTCATGTTGTGTTGATTGATTTGGTTTTGGGACCTTCAAAACTATTCTACAAAATCAGGATGACAAGAGTGGGCAGGGAAGAGGGATTCTGAGTGAAGCAGCAGAAGAGCAATTCATATTAAAGTCAAGTAATGAGGTGGTTAGACTGCTACACAACTACAGTAAGCCTCCTTGGGTGCAACTCCACCCCGGTGGTGATGGTTCACATAAAGTCCTCTGGATTATTTAAACCGTGAGTTAAGGATTTAGAAGGGCTTTGGTGGTGTAGAGGGCCTCATATAGGCCATTCGTGCTGTGACAAATTTCACCCCCTATGGAAAGGGAGAGAATAAACACTGTGAATGGAAGCAACTGTTTTCTTATCCTAGGAACCTTTCAACTGACTTTAGAACTCCTTCCAGGCCCAAATGTGTGAACAAATTTAATTATCTGTATGTAATATGGGGCTGAATCTTCTCTTCAAGCCACTTAAAAGCATAAGGACTTGCTCCTTATGAACACAGAACACAGTAAGGTCACTCCCTTCTGAAGCCTTACTTTAGTAAGTGCAAAGAATGCATTTGGGAACTAGAGGTGCCCACCACATAAAACTCAATAGAAACAGGGGACACCTTTGCAAAGAAAGAGCCTGTAGACAGAAGCAAGCAGATGGTGGCTGAGTTTGGTGGGTTGGTGGGCAGACGAGTATGATTAGGAGGTTCCAAATCCAATCTTCCTGCATAGGCAGCAATGCACCTGTAGAGCTGCTTAATGAGACAAGGTGCTGAGGTAATATCTGATGCAATCTTTACATCAGAGTCAGGTGCAGGAGGCAATTGGCATAGGCCCCACTTCTGCCAGCTTTATACCGGCTGAGAGCTCCCCCACACCAAGGGAACTGTTAGCTGGCCAGTTAGGAGCAGAGCTCAGCCATTTGAGTGGTGCAAACTGACTGAAATAGGAGCGAATTTGGCCTTCTGTACATGGAGGCCAACATCTGTTGGTCCAATAAAAGGTATTACCTCACTCACTCTGTCTGTCTAACATCCGGAGACCAACATGGCTACAATTATGCCTCATACTTAGTGACTGTTTATCACATTCAGTGATATAAGGAGAGTTTGCCTATCCCTGGTAGTTTTAAACTGGGATAGAGATGCCAGGGTGATGGCATTATTTTTGCTTTGTTTTGTGAAATTACTACCTAAAAACAAGACATCAAATATACATAAAGTATATAACACTACAGTCATTCCTGTTCAACATGCCAGGGGAAAGGGTCAACACTTGCCTCCACTGTTTGCCCCAACTATGGGTAAATTGCTGTCAAGCTCCTGCCACTTCAAAGAACATCACTGTGTTTGACTGCTGTTCCATGGCTGCAGTGGAGGAGGGCAGCAAAGCAGTTGAGGCTGTTGGGGACGCACTTGGCATAACCCAGGTAATTCGGGAGAATAGAAGGCCATGGGAGCCGATGAAGTCCTCTTGTTCTGAGCCATAGTGTACTAGCTCCTCCATTTTGAGTTTTACTCCTCCATGTTTGACCTCAGGTTGCCCTTGTTGGGAGGGGCTACTTCTACTCCCTCAGTTGCTGGGTAGATTTAACCTTTGGGCGGGAAACTGAACTGTTACTAGGCAGACTTAGCCTTGGGTGGGAACAGTGTGAGTGACAGATCATGTTATAATGTGTATCAGTTTTGGTTCCAGTATAAATAGTTAGGTAAGCTGTTTGTTTCGTGCGCTTGATCTGAGTCCTGTGTGGCTCCAGGCATCTTATTTGAGCTCAAATAAAGTTTAGTTACTTCTCCACCCTGGTGTGTTCTATTGGTTGTGAAGCACACTGGGCAACGGACCCAACCATTGCCACCCTCGGGCACTCTGTGCCGGCAACAGTTTTTGGTGCCCAACCTGGGGCTCGAGGCAAAATTGTGCCTTGCCCGGACTCCTCTGACGGCCGACGGACGGCGGTCGCGGCCGACACCCAGCCGGCACCGGTGAGTTTACCGGGGGCCTCGGCAGAGACGCATCAGGCCGACCGCAGAGGACACAACGGTGCAACGCGATCGTATAGTGGAGAAGTAAGAGGGAGTTAGGGTAGATCGGTTCCCCTATGGAAGGTAGACGTCAGTAGAGAACCGGTCCTTCCAGATCGCGGGGTTGTACAACGGTCTTGGTCTGGTCCCCCTTGGACAAGGTAAGACCAGTCTGCTTTATTCCTGGCTTATTTACCTTCTGGTGTCCTAGGCTATCTGGAGTGGTTGCCCAAGGCAGGGGATGCCCAGTCGTTGTAATTCCCATTAGATGATACAGCGTCATATAATGGGTCAAGGGCATGGCAGGGGGTGGCAGGAACAACGTACGCCGCTAGAATGCATTCTTAGGTGGTGGAAGATCTTTAAGTCAAATGTGATCACGAAAGATAAATTAAAAAGATTCTGTACAGTTGACTGGGCTCAGTATCAACTCGAGGAACAGGAGAGGTGGCCACCCGGAGGATCCCTTAATTACAACACGATCCTGCAATTGCTGTTGTTTTGTCAGCGTGCTGGTAAATGGGAAGAGTGTATGTATGTATGTATTGTTTATGTCGTTAAGAAGTAGGTCTGATTTGTTGTCTACTTGTAATTTGGTTGTGACTGGAGCACCAGTCAGTGCTTCTGTAGTGACTGAAAATCCCCTAAGAGCTGTAATGTCAGAACAGGTGTCCCCTTTAGCCACCACCATGCAGCCATCTTGTTCAGCCACAGCTCCGCCACCTAGTGAGGTAACACATAGTCAGCCATCTTGTGAGGGGTTGCGTAGTCAGGATAGGGTGGCCATCTTGGATATTCAGAACGGGTCAGCCATCTTGGATACGGGCCTATCTCCCCTTGTTACTGAATCCGCGATTGCTAGGCCAGAAATTGAAGCACAGCAAGCTACCACCAGGCAAGTGTCTACCCAAATACAGTCTGATCCTGTAAGCTTAGAATGCCTAGCAAATCTTAAACACCTGACTCATAATTGTCAGGTCCTCTTAAAAACTTTAATCTCTGAGATTGAGCGGAATCAAGTTATTCCCAAGGCAAGGGAGGAGGCACAGCGGAGCTATGAAGGGAACCCAGCTAATGTTCCAGACCCCGTAGGAGCGGTCCCCTTAGCAGATCTCCAATGGAACCCCAAGGACCACTGGGATTATACTTATGCCCTCAGGGAGAAAGAGAAGAAAAAGAGGCAGGTGGAAATGATGTTTGCTACAGTGCAAGTGGGCAGAGAGAGCCTACTGCAGAGCTGTGGCCGAGGCCGGGGAATGGAAAACCGTGGGCGAAATCGTCCTGGCCCACGAGAAAGGCGTCTAGGCCGAGATCGGTGTGCCTTATGCCAAAAGGAGGGACACTGGAAAAACGAGTGTCCCAACGGGAGGCCCATCTCTATGATGAAAGTAGAGGATTGGGAAGCAGACTATTCCACCTCTGGAACCCCAAGTGAAAGTGCAGGTGGACAAATTCACAGATGGATTTTGTAGTAAATTCTAAAGCAATGCAGCAAGTCAAATTGCTTGTGTATGTCCTAAACTACTAAAAGGAGAACTGTGTGAATAAGAGCTGAAGGTTTTAAGCATGTTGCAGAAGGCTTGAGTGAAGAGCAAAGAGTAGTGATAGAGAATGGAAAAGGAAAGTTGTTTGCTTTGTGTGAAAATAAGAAAGACAGTTTTGGAAGTAGGCATAAAGGTATATTGTATGTTGTAAGAAGGACAAAGAATGTGATGTTGTTTAAGAAAGAAATGGAAAGTGCTCTGTAAATATACTGTACAGTGTAAAGTGCCACCCTGCATTTTACTCCTGGATAATAACGCTTCAAACAGTATCAGGGAAATGTCCGTCAGCTTGGAATACTCTCATCTTGTACCTATGGAAGGGTAACGAATGGGTTAAGACTCTGAACTCTCTTGTCCTAAACCCATATATACTGTTGACTTCATGATTTCGGTCTGCACTCCATTCAAAAGATTTCCTTTAAGAGAGAGGACAAAAGGAGGGTTAAGCTGCTGTGGACCTAACTTCTTGCCCTTAAGCCAAACTCCTGGAGAACCCGAAGATACTCTGCAGACCTGTCCTTCCCTTAGCCCAGCCACCATTTTGCTAGAATACAGAGGGAAAAGAAGAAACTGGAAATATCAATGAAGACTGTCATAAACAGATAGCTAAGGGTTAATGTTCTTTTACCTGTAAACGGGTAACAACAGTAACCTGAAACACCTGACCAGAGGACCAATCAGGAAACAAGACTTTTTCAAATCTGGGTGGAGGGAAGTTTTGGGTGTGAGTCCTTTGTTCTTGGTCTGTTCTTTTCTCGGCTCTGAGAGTGATTTTTCTATCTCCTGGCTTTCTAATCTTCTGTTTCTAGATTGTAAGTACAAGGATAGTAAGACAATAGGTTTATATTGTTTTCTTTTGTATTTACATGTGTGTAGTTGCTGGAATGTGTTAAATTGTATTCTTTTTGGATAAGGCTGTTTATTCATTTTTTTTCCTTTAAGCAATTGACTCTGTATATTGTCACCTTAATACAGAGATCATTTTATGTCCTTTTTCTTTCTTTTTATATAAAGCTTTCTTTTTAAGACCTGTTGGAGTTTTTCTTTAGTGGGGACTCCAGGGAATTGAGTTTGCAGCTCACCAGGGGATTGGTGGGAGGAAGAAGTCAGGGGGAAAAATCTCTTTGTGTTAGATTTACTAAGCCTGACTTTGCATACCCTCTGGGTGAGGGGGGAGAGGGCTTGTGTTTCAAGGACTTGAAGCAGGGAGGGTGGAATCCCTTTGTTTAGATTCACGGAGCTTGCTTCTGTATATCTCTCCAGGAACCCAGGGAGGGAACACCTGGAGGGGAGGAGGGGGAAGGGAAATGGTTTATTCCCCTTTGTTGTGAGACTCAAGGAATCTGAGTCTTGGGGTCCCCCAGGGAAGGTTTTGGGGAGACCACAGTGAGCTAGGCACTGTATAATTCCTGGCTGGTTGCAGCAATTACCAGGTCCAAGCTGGTAACTAAGCTTGGAGTTTTTCATGCTAACACCCATATTTTGGACGCTAAGGTCCAGATCTGGGAAGAAATGTTATGACAAAGACACACTGAAATTCGTGATCAGACCTCAAGCAATGCTTCAGGCTAGAAACAGAGATTCAACAAGCCTCAAAAACATATAAAGAGCTGGAAAATACTCCTCTAAGCAGGATGCCCTGAAAAAGGAAGCAGGAAGAAGCAAGGATTTGAGAAAAAAAATTTGAAAGACTTAAAGAATTAACCTCTTCTGAAGACAAGCTGTAAGTGGTACATCGTTGGCAGCAGCACTGTTGTGAACGGCCAAAGGAGGGCTGCAGGCCTGAAACACCCCATTCTGCTAGCACAGAAGAACGGACAAAGGAGGGCAGGATATGCTGGGGTGATCCAAGTAAATCCCAGCCCACTTCCCCCTGCAGCACCATCACCTCTGGTTCTTCAACAGCCAGTGAAAGCTCTTGGTAACCATGGACCTGGTTCTGCTGCTGCTGCTTCTCTAGAAGTTACACAGCGGGCACACAGCAGTTTCTCAACAGGACCTCTTGCAGTTTAGAATTCAGGCTCTCCAAACCCTGTCAGCAATCTTTCTAAACTTATAGTTCCTGGCTCAGAAGAGATGACCTTTGCTTTTAGCACATTGCTAACTATTTAGGACAATCATTTTTATAGTAGGGTTCCCTCAAAAGGAAGGAGCAACTAGTGGTAACCATTTGTTCTGATGTCATCACGTCACGATGTTTACCGCCTGGAGTACAACTATATTTACTTCCCAGAAACACAGCAAGAAGACTCTCAAGCGGGCCCCAAAGCAGTAGTAACGGGGGCAGCAACGCAGAACAAGTATGCCTGTGTCCTCAAAACCACATCGCCTATTGAAGACTGTGAAGGCAGCCAGTAACTCCACACTTGCGAAGCCTGCTCGAGAAGAAAGGCAGTCAGATGGACAACCAGCCAGTCCTCAGAACTCTACCTTCAGCTCCTATCCTTCTGTTAAGGTTGATAACTCCCCACCAGATTTGAGGAAGAAATCATTCCAGAGATCTGACAGACTCCATGCAAGGCAGCTAAAGAGGGCAAAACGCACTGAAATTGATGTGGAAACACCTGACTCCATCTTACTGAACACAGATCTGCTGGCGCTGATCAACAAGCATGCGTTCTTTGTCCTACCCACAGCCTATCAGCAGCAGCTGCTACTGCTGCTCCCCGAGGTGGATAGGCAAGTCGGGGCAGACGGTTTGATGCGGATGAGTACCTCAGCACTCAATAATGAGTTCTTCACTTCAGCTGCCCAGAGCTGGAAAGAGAGGTTGTCAAAAGGTCAGTTCATTCCAGAAATGCAACTAAGAATACGGCCAGAGACTAAAAAGGAGAAGAAAGTGAAGCTATGGAAGAAACGATTCTTTAAGAGTAACTATGGTCAAAATTCTGGAATGAGTCCTGAACAGTCCAAGAAACTAACAACATACACCAGCATTCGTGACACACAGGCCAGGAATCCACCAGCTGAACAGATGAAATGCATACTACTCTCCAAGACACCACCCAGTAAAGAAAAGAGAACTCCTCTGTCAAAGTCTAAAGTACAGGATGGCCCTAGGTATTGCCACTCTCCCTACTCTGTTTTTGTGCTCTTCCCCAGGGTAGGTTAGGGTTCAGGCCTTTTGAAATTTTGTCGGGACTACCATGGCTTATGAATGGAACTCTGGTACTGGCAAGGGAATAGATATTGGAAATAATTTGTTGTCTCAGTATATGTGCTCGTTGTCTGCTGTTCTCTTTTCTCTTTTCTTTTCACAGGTACATTAAAGACTTGCAGTCTCTTCCGCTGGATTCCCCTGTCCACTCCTTGCAGCCAGGTGACTCGGTCCTCGTTTGCACCTGGAAGGACGAACCCCTGCAGGAACGATGGAAGGGATCGCAAACAGTCCTGCCGGTATCCCACACAGCAGCCAAGGCCAAGGAACATAAGAACTGGATACACCACTCCCAACTTAAGGCAGTAAGGAGACCTCCATTATCAGGTCAATGGACTGTCCAGCCTATTGGAAACCCAGACGACAAGAACTTTGGACTGAAGTTACTGTTTAAAAGACTTTGAGGTTTAAAAGAGGAACAGGTAACTTATCTTAAGTGTGTTGGGTTATATAAGTCTCTGTTTATTGTGGTTTTGGACCCTGGGTGTACAGTGTTTTGTTCCTTACTCCTCACCTCAGGGAAACATTATGAGTCTCAGTATGCTTTGTTAACATTTTCTTTTGGTAGAGAACTTTTCATGCTCCTAGTTATGGTTTCCCTAATTAAGGCCCAACTGTATGCTGGTTGAGGTTCCAATCCTCCTGATTTAATGATTAATACGTATAAGGTCTTAGAGATTGCTTTTGCCAGCAAATTTAATCTCCTCAACTGCTGGATATGCTCTCAAATCCCCTATCATACAGCAAAGCTGCCCTGAAAAGCAGTTCTCTGAAACTGGTCTAATCATTGCCAATGATGATTTGCTATTAAGGGAATACAAGTCTTGTTATGCTATAGGTAATACCTCCCGGTGTCCTTCTGGTTTTACCTACCTTCAACAACAAGCAACAGCCAATTACATCTGGTTTGCTAATGAGAGCACCTGCCAGTTCTATGTATCCCCCCACTGTCTTTAATACCTTAGGTCAGAATACAGAAAAGGGCTTATGTACGTCTCTGCTAACAATTCTCTCATGAGTTAGAAAGAAGGTAATGGAATGGTGGCAATTGACAATTTCTTTCGTATCTGTGGTAAATTTGTTTGTAAGTAGCTGCCCCACAGATGGCATGGAAATTACTATTTAATATTCCTTGTACCTTCTCTTTGTGTCATGGCCCAATTCCCACCAGGTCAAGCCCAGGCAGTGCAAGTATCTGCAAGCCACCTCAGAGTCCATTGGCAAGGAAAATAGACTGAGTATAATCCACCTCCATTTCTATAGGGCAAAACAGGTAACGCAACTCTACTGTAGGCTCTTGGTGTTCCTTACTAAATGTGCCAATAAAACCTTTGTCATTAAAAGGAGCCACAGCTCTTAGCTCTACCAGCTTTGGCTCAGGGCTCTGCAAATTAAATATACCCTAAACTATATCCTAGCCTCTCAAGGTAGGGTATGTGTTCTCAGTTGTAATAAATGTTGTACATATGTCTCTAAACAAGCCCTTAACCAGTGGAAAACTCAGGAACAGGTGCCTTCCCTTTTCGACTCTCTTTAGTTGGTTACCTAACCTTGGTGAGATAGGTTCAAAATTAATTCGCTTTTTGGTAATAGGGGTAGTGTTATGTTTACTTGTTCTATTGTTACTTACCTGTTGTAAGGTTATTATGGGGTAAGGTTTGTTCTACAACCTCTGTCACACTTATGCTGATGGCTGGCCACCCTCAGCATTCCCCAGACCCAGATTTAAACCAAGTGCTGTCATCATATTATGAGAAGACTCAAGCAGTAGCTTTTTGAGTATTCTCAAAGGAGGGATTGTTGGGGACACACTTGTCATAACCCAGGTAATTCAGGAGAATGGAAGGCCATGAGAGCCGATGAAGTCCTCTTGTTCTGAGCCATAGTGTACTAGCTCCTCCATTTTGAGTTTTACTCCTCCATGTTTGACCTCAGGTTGCCCTTGTTGGGAGGGGCTACTTCTACTCCCTCAGTTGCTGGGTAGATTTAACCTTTGGGTGGGAAACTGAACTGTTACTAGGCAGACTTAGCCTTGGGTGGGAACAGTGTGAGTGACAGATCATGTTATAATGTGTATCAGTTTTGGTTCCAGTATAAATAGTTAGGTAAGCTGTTTGTTTCACGCACTTGATCTGAGTCCTGTGTTGCTCCAGGCGTCTTATTTGAGCTCAAATAAAGTTTAGTTACTTCTCCACTCTGGTGTGTTCTATTGGTTGCGAAGCACACTGGGCAACGGACCCAACCGTTGCCACCCTCGGGCACTCTGTGCCGGCAACAAGGCTAGAAAGAATGAAGGCTGAAAATGGCAGGATTTATAAGGTAGTAAAATTACCACATAGAATAGAATTTAGCTCCAGTTGGTGGCTTTCATACCCATCCCAGCATGCTAGTATGTGATAAAGTGATCTGAACTCTCTCTCTCTCTGTTGTAGGCTGAACCAAAATCCCAGATCCCAAACTCCCCCAAACTTGAAGAGGCTGGTACTCATTTACTCCCAGACCCCTGGACATCCAGGCCCAGAAAGTTGCTATCCACATCTACAGTTAGCTGCGGGGGGAGGGGGACAGAAGGCTACAAGGGGCAAATGGGGCAGGCAACAAGAGGCAAAGCTAGGAGGCCTGTTGCAGAGGGCAAGGAGTCAGTCCGGGGGAGCGGGGGGTTGCGTGCACCCACGAGCACTTGTGCAAAGTCAGTGTTTGGCTGGCTGCTGCTGCAGGCCCAAACGGTGGCAAGTTGCAGGGCAGGCCTCTCTCTCTAGCAGCATTCAGAAAAGGAGTCAGAAATGCCAGTGCATTAATCCTCACACGCAGCAGGACTTTGACTTCCTTCATTATTGTATTTCTACCCTTCCCCCACAGGAGGCACTCAACTTTGATAATATGGAGCTAATGATTATCTTAATTATCTTCCACCCCACATCTTATGGCATAACAAGGAGTACTAAGCAGATAGTCACTTAATACAGCCCTTTACACTGTTTGCAAATTATCTGCAAACAGACTCTAATTTTTACAAATGTGGTTTTCTAGTTAAAGTTATTCAACAAATATTTTATGCAACCAGAATTCAGCTTGTCTCTCATGAACCACTTACTGTGACTATTGCTTTGGATACACTCTAACTACAATTTACTATTTACACCGAGTAACTGGTCACCTTGGTCATGTGGGTATTGTTTTTGCTCTTTGATTGGGTCACTGAAACTTTCATAAACAAGGGGAGGGATTGAGTAAGTCACTTGTGACACTAACATTCATGTGAACACATTAGCAAAAGTAGTCATGGATGTTCTGTTTTCATGAATGTTCTTGCAAAGGGGAAAAAATCATGTCTGTACATGTTTGTGAAAAGCAAAGTGGTTGTAAATATTCAATTTTATTTCAACTAATGTTCCTAAAAACTATTTTTTTCTAGTACTTGCTCAGCTCTGGTAAGGACCATGATGTAATTTATTTAAGATAGCATGTGCTACAGATTCCAAATGGAAAATAATAAAGCTCAACTTTGATAACTAGCTAGTTTCTTTCCCTCTAGAATAAAAGTTTACAGTGTTAGTGCAATTGAAGAGATACACTCAAAGAGGCAGCTTTATTAACTAGCAACCCTTTAGCTATAATATGAGGGGGGAGATTCAGTGGGTCAAATTCTATTCTGTTTAAGACCCAATTCTATAAATGGGTCTGCATGGGCAGGCCCACTGAAGTCAATGGGGTTCTGCACATTTGCAGTAGTCCACCACACAGATGCATGCAGACCTTTACATCTCTTCTGTCATCCCCAAGGGAGTCACATGTATAACTGAGAGCAAAATTTGGTGCAGTAAGTTTTTCGCCATTATGTTATGACTGAAAGTTGGCTAACTAATAATGTCATCACTTTCAATTTGCTTCTCCAATTGCATTATCAAGAGAACTTTTGATCTATGGAAAGAAAAATCAAGAACATGTTTTCCAAGGTGTCATAAACAGATAGTTAAGAGTTAATGGAACAGAAGTACTTCATATCTCTTTTGCCTGTAAAGGATTAACAAGATCAGTGAGCCAGATTGTCACCTGACCAGAGGACCAATCAGGGGACAGAATACTTTCAAATCTTGAGGGAGGGAAGTTTTTGTGTGTGCTGTTAGTTTTTGGTTGTTGTTCACTCTGGGGGCTCAGAGGGACCAGACGTGCAACCAGGTTTCTCTCCAATCTCCCTGATACAGGCTCTTATATGTCCAGAATAGTGAGTACTAGGTAGATAAAGCGAGTTAGCCTTATGGTTGTTTTCTTTATTTGCAAATGTGTATTTGGCTGGAAGGAGTTCAAATGTGTATTTAGCTGGAAGGAGTTCAAATTTGCATTTTGCTGAAAGGATTTTAATTTGTACTTGTATACTTAGGCTGGGAGGGTATTCCCAGTGTCTATAGCTGAAAGACCCTGTAACATATTCCATCTTAAGTTTACAAAGATAATTTTTACTGTTTTTTCTTTCTTTAATCAAAAGCTTTTCTTGTTTAAGAACCTGATTGTTTTTTCATTCTGGTGAGACCCCAGGGAACTGGATCTGGATCCACCAGGGAATTGGTGGGGAGAAAGGAGGGAAGGGGGAGAGAAAGGTTAATTTTCTCTCTGTGTTAGGATTACTTTCTCTCTCAGGGACAGTCTGGGAAGGGGAGAGAGAAGGAGGGGGGAAGGTGGATTTTCCTCTCTGTTTTAAGATTCAAGGAGTTTGAATCACAGTGATCTTCCAGGGTAACCCAGGGAGGGGAAGCCTGGGGGAGGCAACGGTGAGGGAAAGGGTTTACTTTCCTTGTGTTAAGATCCAGAGGGACTGGGTCTTGGGGGTCCCCGGGCAAGGTTTTGGGGGGACCAGAGTATACTGGAATTCCTGGTTGGTGGCAGCGCTACAAGTACTAAGCTGGTAATTGAGCTTAGAGGAATTCATGCTGGTACCCCATCTTTTGGACGTTAAAGTTCAGAGTGGGGAATTATACCATGACACAAGGGTTTTAAAAATGATTTCTTCACTGTTTCCATTTGGAACCTGTAGAACCTTTTTTTCTAAAAGTACATTACATTATGCTGCTTACCACGGCACAACATTGTGATGATAGATAATTAGTACAGTCTTAAAGTAATAATAATTGACAGTATTACTATGGCTTTTCCCCTAGAATATGAGGTTTCGTTCATGTAACTGGGAGAATTTAGCCCATGACCTGATTTATGAATTGTGGATTTTAATGTGTGTATTAAACCAATTGTGATTATAAATATCTTTGAATATTCTGAACAGACCAATGGACAGAATTTTGAGACAGAAACTAGGGACTCGGGATCAGAGTAGACAGAAAAAGAAGAGATTTTAGATCACCGATTGCCCCACAAAGACAGGATACAGTCCCTGATAGAGGACCCATCAGACATTAAAATGATACATTTATGAATTAAGGCCTGTGGATGAGACTTGTCAGAGCTTGCTCAAAGAATCTACAGAGAATTCTGACCTGTCCAACCTTAAGACAGAATGGTCACCCTGAAACTCTAATTGAATTAAAGGAAATGTGAGAAATACTAATTTGTGAGCTGTATTTGTACATTTAACGATATTACTCATCACAAAGCCTTTAGTATCCGTTGAACTGGGCCTTTTTGAGTAATACATTATTCCTCAAAGCCAAATTAAAACTCTTTTGCCATATGGCTAATTATGCTTTCAGCACACTGTGTCACATCAGCTCATATATTACTTATATTTGGTTATGTGATCATTTTACATATTGGAATCCCTGTAGGTCAATGAACTGATGGGGATTTCTAGCTGATTTTTCAACAGTGTCCATGTGCTTTTTCAAGTACTTACATGTAACATAGGAAGCCTTTGCTATACACTGAGGCAGAAGAGTTTGCTCTTTGAAACCTGAACTGCAAACTCTTTTTCATTCAATTACTGGTGATGGCTATGTATTTTTCAGAACTCAAAATTTTATTCTGTTCAACCAATAGAAAGCTCCGCAGGTTCTGTGATTTTTCTCATGAAACTTTCATATACAGTCTCCAATATATGTGAAATTGATAGACAATTTATACACTACAGTATATGGTATCTGTTTCAACAGCTAATATCTCAAAGCTGGTATTCAGGTAATCATATACCTCTACCCCGATAGAATGCGACCCGATATAATACGAATTCGGATATAACGCAGTAAAGCAGTGCTCCAGGGTCTGAGTGCTCCGGTGGATCAAAACAAGTTTGATATAATGCGGTTTCACCTGTAATGCGGTAAGATTTTTTGGCTCCCGAAGACAGCGTTATATTGGGGTAGAGATGTACTGTGGAAACTAAACATAACACTGTGACACTGCAGCACGTATTCTTCATAGTGCTATTATTATGATATGCTTAGAGTATAATAATGATGCATGTTGTACAAGATGGTGTCATTGGAAAAGTTACGATTTGCTGAATATGGTTATCCTATTTGTATGCATGTATCATTTTTGTATCTGACGTTATGAATATTGAGTATGTATCTGTATTTCAAATGTACTTATACCCAGGTGACGCCCACTAGTCTAGATAGCTGGTTGGGAAGGGACTATTCAGGGTATTAACCCATTAAAGAAAACAAAAGGCCTTAAGAAAAGCTTATCTACCACCTGGTGAGCCTTCCTGAGAACACTCCAGACAGTCTGTAAGTAATGGCTGCTATGACTCTACAAGGACTTGTGACTAGGTCACATGATACTGCACTCCATCTTGGGATGTCAGTGTTTTTTCACAAACTAAGTTTGGGACAAAGAGTTCCCACCATATGCTAAAGGTATATAAGGCAGGGAGTGACATCATCTGTTGTTCTTCATTCCCTATGCAAGAAGACTCCTGGAAACACCTGAGAAAAAAAGACTGAACAGGTGTAAGTGCTGGACCCAGACTAAAGGGATTTCTAGCCTGTGTTTGAAAGACCTGGGGATTCCAAGCTGTAAAGCAAGTGCAGCTTGTCCCTTAAGAATTTGCAGCCTGCTTGTATCATCAGCCAGGGTGAGAATTCGCTAATTCATATCATATCATATATTTCTAGTATCTTAGACTTAGTTTGCAGTTTGTTTATTAGGTAATCTGCTTTGATCTGTTTGCTGTCACTTGCAATCACTTAAAATCTATCTTTTGTAGTTAATAAACTTGTTTTTGCTTTATCTCAACTAGTGAGTTGGAGTGAAGTGCATGTGAAATCATAGCTCAAGGGGCAAAGGCTGTTGCATATTCCTCTCCACACTGAGTGTGTGTGGGGGTGGCAAACTCGGAGTTTATGCTGTACAGTTCCCTGTGCAGCGCAAGATGCTATAATTTTGGGTTTATGCTTCAGAGGGAGTGCATGCCTGGGGACCTGACAGTTACCTTGGCTTTAGACTTTCTACTGTTGGTTCATGCAGCCTCTAATCAGAAAGCCTGCATGTAATTGCAGCTGGGTGTGTCCCTACCTGTGCGAATGCTGGTGGAAGTGTAGAACCGGGAGCAGGTCTGCAGCTTGTCACAGCAGCACAGTGAGAGATGGAGCCCAGGCAGTTGGGTCATAGGGCTCAGTAGTACCCCAGTTCCAGGTGGTATCCTGGGGGGAACCCGTCACAAACACCTCCAGTAAGTGACCTCCTGACCTAATGTAAGTAACCACTTCAGGGTAACCACAAAATCTCCACTACAGTTTGGTTCAGCCAGAATATGTTTACTAGGAAATCCATTTTTTGCTGATCCCTCAAGACAAGGTTCACTGTGTTTGTATGAGAAAAAAGGAATGGCTAGCTGAAATCTGGAGCCTTGAGCACTGAGGTGGACAGTATCTTATAAAGAAAGGAGATGCTATTTGATTTCTGTCTCCACTGCACAAACCAATGTGCACAGCACAGAAGAGGACTGCAACAATGGCTCTAGCTGTCTCAGACATTCACTGCACTTCATCTTTCTTACTCACTTCTAACAATTGAAAAATAGGTCTCTTCAGGAAAAATCCAAAAGAGTAAACATGTAAATGTGTAGATCAGTGGTTCCCACCTCTTTCCATCCTGGGACCTCAAGTTACCACAAAAGAAAGGGTCACGATTCCCCTTCCCATCTGTACATGAAGAAAGGGAGGAGAGTTGTGACCCCTACCTCCCATTCCCCCAACCCAGGCTCACCACCCCATAAGCTGTGAAATCATGAGCAATGCCCCACCCACCAAGCATTACTAACTGAACCTGGAGCTCCCAAACACCTGTGGAGGTTGAGATATGCAAAACAGCACTATATTATGTCATTTGTGACATGGAATACCAAGGTGGCTATGGTAAATGTGCAGTAGGTGAGTTAGGTGATCATAATGGTTCCTTCTAGCTTTAAAATGTATGAATATGAACATTGACTGTGTTGAACAAAAAATAGGTACAATACCAATAGATAGGATCATAGGAACTGCTAGACTGGATCAGACCAGCAGTCCATCTAGTCCAGTATCCTGTCTCCAACTACATCCAGAACCAGAAGCTTTAAGATATGTCTACACAACAGCTGGGCGGTGTAATTTCCAGTGTGGGTAGACATACATATGCTAGCTCTGCTTGAGCTAGCACCTAAAAATAGCAGTCTAGTTGCAGCCACCTGGGTGGCAACTTGGGCTAGCTGCAATCCTGTCCAATCCCTGGGATACAGACGAGACTGGCTAGCCGGAGCCACAGCCTATACTGCTGCAGCCACCCTGCTATTTTTAGGCAGTGGCTCGGGCCGAGCTAGCATACATATTTTTACCCTTGCTGCAAATCACCCTGCTCAGTTGCTGCGTAGAGATACTCAGATGAAGGTGTAAGAGCCCCGCAGTAGATCAATGTGCTCTTCACATGGGTCCCATCCTGATTGCTAATAGAGATTGGTTTAAGCCCTGATGCACTTGGTTTACATCTCTTCCAAATTTTGTGTCTTTGTGTCATTCTGACAGAGTTAGTTAGGTAGCAAAATACTACATCAATGATCATTATTTAGAGAAGCTTTAGCACTTGATACTACTAACTCCCCTCCTTTAAAAAAAGTGAATTTATTCTTTTGGTCCTCACTCATTGTCCCGCTACCATCTCTCACCCTTTTAGTTAAGCAGCAGGCATTGCTATATGCAGTCAATGGGCTCTGATCTAGTTTCTTCTCTATAAGTTGACGAAAGATCCTGATAAGAAAAAGAAATTGGCTATTACATTTGTAGGTCATGAGAATATGTTTTCTTTAACTGAGTATAGCACCTTGCCATTCAAAGCATCTTCCAAAAATTAATGAATTAAGTCACCCAACACTCCTTTGTGGTTCAACTCATTACAAGTTATCATCCCACTTTGCAGATAAGGACACCAAAGCAGAAAGAAATTAAACCACTTGCCCTAGATCACACAATAAATCAGTGGCAAAGCTAGAAACACAGAACGACTGAATTCCAGTTCTGTGCTTGAACCACTCAGCTGACAAGCCCCTTCCTTTGGAAGTAGAAAAAAAGACCAAAATAAGAGGAAAATCAGGCCTGGGGAAGCCAGCGGGTTATAGGTCAGTAATGAGATGCGTTGGCAGAGCTGGGTAGTCTATGATAGGAGAAATCATTGTATTTTCTTGCAAGAATACAACCCTAGAGGGAGAGAGCTGCTGCACATTGGTGTTAGCTGATATCAGCTGACACAGACCCTAAGTGCACAGTCAACCATTAAATGAAAAAGTGGATTTGAGATCTATTGCCTGGGACAGCTATAGACAATTTATACCTATGACCAAGTAAAATTTGCCAACAGATATCTCTGCTGTTCAACATCAGATCACCTGAAGGAATACTTAATAGGCAGTTAGAGAAATTACTCTGCAAGGACACAGATGGAATAGAAGTGAAATGTGCTAGATACACTTTACAGATATACATTATCTTCATCGAATGGTACCAAACCATCTATCAAAACTGATTTTTTGGAAAGTATTTTTAAATGAAAACAAGAAAACTAAAACTATATATTATGGAGAAATCCATGCTTTTCAACACATTTAAAAAAACCTACAGTGTAAGGGTGGATTTTTCCAAAGCACTCACCATTAGCCTGATTCTGTTGCAGTCAATGGCAAAACTCTCATTGACTTCAATGGGAGCAGAGTTAGGTCAATACTGAGGGCTTAGGAAAAATGTCTCACCCTAAACAGCTATTTTTGGCCAAAATTTCACCATCATCTTTTAACAGGTTGTGTGTTTAGCTGCTGTGTATTTTGCAAAACCGGATGTTAGACCTCAGACACTAGAAATCATAACCTGATTTTTTGTAAATGGAGAGATTCTAAATCTAAATACAATTTGTTATTTTCCTCCCTCACCCCATTAAAAAAGTAAGTCTAATAGTCTTCTGATATAAAACAGCTTTTTCACTGTATACAGGCAAACTCTGTACCAAGGAAGCCTTCAAGCTATTTTCTTTGTCAAAATTAGGCCATGCAACATCTGTCTTGGATAGTGCACCACACAAAAATTCGGTATTGTGAGTGAAATGAAAAATACAAACAAAAAGCTCAAAAACAGGCCTGATTATAAATCAAAGGTGGCCAAAATGTTGCCAACATACCAGCCAGTCAAGTCGCGTGGATCAAGATGGAACATGGCACTTAAGCACATGTAGTCCTCGAGGACCATATCTCCATATTAAAGATGAATGCAGCTATAGTCTGCTCATGTTACACTAATCCAATATGCCCTTGGGCTCTTGACAAGTTGCCAATGAAGCCATAGGCTGGCTGGGCTTCTTTGGGCACCCCCGTTATAAGATGCTGTCATTAGAATTGTCCATGCTTTGGGGCATACTCTTTCAGAAGTGTCTTAGAATGCTTTGGTCATTCTTTCCTTGAAGAACAGTGTGCTGAGTACAGGGTTTAGAGCAGGCAACTTTGTGGCATGAGAGAAATAAAGACAACAACTGCAAAACTGTGTTGTTTTTATTTTAAACATGCAAAATACAGTTCATGCATCTGCCATTTTGAAAAATCTTTCATTTCGCAGCAGATAAAACCAAAGATATTTTGGCTATCCGCTCTCAAATGTTTCAAAATGCTTTACAGTGGAAAGATAATAAGAAATTTAGCAAAATTTCAACAAACCTGTATAAAAACCAGATACAGATAACTTTTTATTTCAAGGCGACATGCTGTAAAGAGTTAGTTTCCTTCTTCTCATAAAAAGTTTTCAACAATAACAACTGCTTAACAGATTTAAGCCTTTAGGCTACACATGCAAAAAAAATTATTTTAGTTAAAAATCACCAAAACGTGCTATTTTGTTGTTTGTTTTAAAGTACAGTAGTTGTAGTAGTAGCAGTTTTGAGCTCTGTAAAAGTGTGCGGGGAAGTTCATGGCGCTAGTGTCCTGGAAGACTCGTACTCTGACATACATTTTGGTTTAATCCCTTTGCCATTGTAATAGTCCACCACTTGATTTGGAACTTCGGCCAAAACGCTTTTTGCTAGTGCAGCTGGGGATGCCTGCAGGAAATGGTAGAAAACACAGTGTTAACCTGTCGCTATGCAAAAGGTGCCGACTGTTCTCATAACCAGAGGCGCTGGGAGTTCATGGTCATAAGCATGGAATAAAAGCAGACCGATAGCTATCAAAGTACATGACACTATTTCAGGGCCTAATACTGCAAGTGATTCTGTGTCGGCAGACTCCTGCACCTGCACAAAGCCTCACTAAAGTCATCAAGGCTTTGCCCAGCCTGCCACCTGCTCAGTTCTCAGTGTGGGATGAAGACGTTACCCTGCAGCTGCTGTACCACTGCATGTGTTTGCTTGACTGCTGTTCATGAGAGTGCCAAGTCAGAACTAAAGGGATTGCCTGGTCAAAACTCTCTTGTCTGTGCTAACTATAACACTGTCAAATTGAAGAGGATTTAAAAGAATGTGAAAAGACTACAGGTCTGTCGCATCTTAGGCGCACTTAACATGTGCGATTTCAGTTTTACGCGGTTGGCAAAAACAAGGAAAAAAAAGAGAAAAATAACCATTTAAATACTGTTTCTGTAGTGCGGGTGATTCCGACCGCCATTACACTCTATGTAATTTTGAGTATCCGCGATTTTCACTTTAGGTGCTGACTGCGGAATGTAACCCCAGCGTAAGATGAGACAGACATGTACTTTACTTTTCACCATCCCTGACGTTTGTTTATCCTTTGCTCCTAAACAGTCTAGACAATAAAACTCAAGGAGTTAGGTTCACTTTAGTTTTCAGGCTCCAGAGTGCAAAGACTTATGTGCAAGCTTAATGTTAAGCATGTGAGCAACTCCACTGCGTTCAAAGTCAACCATGTGAAAGGGAAGCCTTTGTTAAAGTTCTGGGGGAAGTTTTAAATTCAAATAAAAATGTTTTTATTGAAATTAAAACAAATGTGAAAAACATTTCACTGAAAGGCTTCATGAAGCCTTAAAACAACCTAAATGTAAATTACAGGTCTAACCAGTGGTCAGCTGCAGACGGTTCACACCAGTTTGCTAGAACTGGTTGCTAAAATTAGACTCCGGTAGAGAACCAGATGTTAAAGAGCCAGGCAGGTAGGAGAACAAGTCTGGTCCGCGGGGCTGCCCTGTCCCCTACCTGAGCTCCCAGGATTCCCTGCTCCTGGCCCGCCCCCGCAGACCCGCAGCGTGGCCTGCTGCAGCTTCCTCCTGATGCTTTTAGCGGCTGCCAAGGTAAGGTGGGACTGGGAGCTCCAGGGCCACCCGGGGGGCAAGTGGGGCAATTTGCCCCGGGCCCTGCAGGGGCCCCCTGCCAAATGAGGATGCCCCCCCTCTTCCCCCGCAGAGCCACAGTGGCCAGCCGCGGCAGCTGGGAAGCCATTTGGAAATTACTACCTAATTAGTAATAAATGTACTTAAATATTCTTTAAAATGTTGTTTGTTCTTGCATTGTATACTTCAATATGAATATATTACTTTTTTAATAAGTAGTTCACATGTAATATTTTAAAATACAAGAAAAGGCATTTCATTCTTTATTATTGTTTGCTTGCTCTAACATCTCCTATATTTTCTTCTTTTCAAATGTATTTTAAATTCGTGTAATAAAGCAATACTTTGTTTATTGTAATAAACATGTAAACATGTCTTTTTATTGTTAAGTATGACTCCCAATGATTCAATGCATTGCCATTTCTTATGGAGAAAGGTACAAAAATACATACTGTGGATGAACATCCCTTTAAATCAGAACTTTTTTTAGGGAACTGGTGGTTAAGATTTTGGCAGCTCATCACTGGGTCTAACCTAGTGGCAGTGTCTCTGCACATGCTACATATTTTCATTCAAAGACCCTTAAATGCAGAGAGATTCCATAGCCATGACCGTCTGCATGTGCACAGGCCACACGCTGTCATTAGAGATTGAGAAAAGACTGGCATACATGATCGCAATTCCTTATTGTAAATACAGTAGGATTTTGCCAAGGACAGCTTAAAACATCATGGCTGAGAGAGGAAATTCCATGCCTATTGTGGGGTTGTTATTAAGCTGACAAACCAAGGCCCCGATCCTGCAATTAGAACCAGAGGACAGACCCTTGTGCCCAAACAGAGTCCCACTACTCATGCATTAAGGGGCCAACCCTGCCCTTCTTTTCAATATTCCTATTTCCAGTACTCCTCTAGTTTTGATAAGGAATGCTAATTAAGGGGCCTGATCCAACTCCCATTAATGTCATCATAAAGGCTCCCACAGACTTCAGTGGAACTGGAGTGGGCTGTAAATCAGGTGCAAACATTACTGAACTGACAGCAACAGCAACAGTAAAGCACAGGTGCCTAACTCCCTCTTCTTAAGCAAGGCAACTCTTGCAAAGGAGTATTCAAGGGCTGTTGCCCTTGGATATTTAACTTCTTTTCTTTGGCTAATAGATTCTCCCCTCATCACTCTTTCTAGATAATATTTTAGGTTCATGATATAAGCTGCATGGAAATGAACAAATTACAACCCCTGATTTATTCTCCTCCTCTCTGTCATTGGTTCAGACGCTTATCCCACCGCATATTTAGAATTTCATTCATACAGGAAGCATACTATGCATTTACTTATACGTATAAACGTGCCAATCCAAAGGTACAGAAAAAATGCAGTTAATTTAGATTAATTTAATAGTAACAAAGTATATCGATAATGAGGAAATCCTGGCATAAATTAGAGGAAGCAAAACTAATATCTGCATTTTGAGTTCTTGTACTTTACTGGTAATGTAAAAAAAAATTAAAACAGTAAAAAAAATAAAAGGAAAATAGCTTCACATTATGACATTTGAACTGAAATCTGCACGAGACACTTCTGCATAAACAAACAGACAAGGCAAAACAAACCCTTCTGGGGACAGCACACGTACATATATTTTTTCCAGGTATAAGACGTTACAAAGCCCTTAAGTATTAACTCTTTCGAAGGACAAATGTGGCATTTTCACAAGTGTTCAGCAATGGCCTAACTCTGCTCCCACTGAAATCAATAGAAAACACCTATTGACTTTAGTGGAAAAGCAGCAAATTTAGGCCAGGGCTGAGAATTTTGGAAAATTTGCCCCAAATACAAAAGAGCTGTTACTACACTGACCGCCACCTCCAGGCTAAATTAACACAAATAGACTCATATAAAGAACAGAAAGGCAAAAGAACTAACACAACATGTGCAATGCAAAACCAAGAATCTACAGGGCTTTACATGGCTCAGTTTTCAAAGCAGCTCCTACTGACTTCACTGTGGAGTGAGGGTGGCATTCAATACTTCTGAAAATCAGTTCCATACCAATACTCCTGGCCCCACCACATCATCACCTCTTCTCTGTGTTAGTGTCAGTTTTATTTAATGAAAGCATCAACTCTGTAAATGGACCCTTTATTGTGGGTTCACATTACAGAGCCCCATTCACTTCAGTGGGGCAAGCCTGGACACAGGAGTCCATTCTAGTGGATCTCATTCCAGAACCGGGGCCCTAGCTGGTAAGTTTGTCAGTGTATGGATCATGGGCCTGATTCTCCTTGCTCTGGCAATGTGCACCCACTTTAAGGCCAAAGTGGTGTAAAGAGGCCTTTGTATAAATGAGAACAACACCTTATTTATGTCCTTGGTTGGTAAATCACATGAGCTGCAATGGCACTTCATCAATGATAAAAAATAAAGAGTTATTCTTCATAGGAATTAAACACAGATGATAAATTAATTTTCACTATAACATTTTTCTGGCATTTAATGATATGCTTGAACAGCACTGTAGCAACAAACAACTCAAGATGAATACTTCTCAATGGATGGTTAATACACAACAATCAACTCAGCCAGCAGTGGGAAAATACTTTCCTCTGATGATAATTGGTATATATTACAAATGGCTTTGATTCAGTTCTAGAGGCTCACCATGCTTAATCTTTAATTACAAAGCATACTACAAAACATTGCTCCTTGCAGAAGCAGGGGCTTGGCTTTCCACACTCTTCCATGATGTGTGTTGTTAAGTCACAGTTGTTAGGCTTTATGATTAAACACAATGGAAAATGAAAAACGATCCACAGGCTGCATCAGATTTGTGCATGGTACATCTATCATGAGTCCATAAGGCTGAAAAATTCAGTGCTTAAAATCTCCATCGCAGAATGCCATCAGTTACACACGATTTTCATACTCTTATACATTTTGGCAATTGTTCATGGGCATCACTATTCTGCTTTTATTAGAGAATGACACATAAATGTTTGGATGATGATAATTCTGGAGGACAGAAATTCAGTTCAGTCCAGAGAAAACATTTTCTCTTTTTATTTTCATGTTACTCCATAGCAGTCAGGCTAAATGTGGAATCTAGTCAAGATGCACAATACTTGTGGACAATTGTTTTTAACTGTAGTGATTACCTGGGTTGTTATCAAAGCCCCATGATTCTAGGATTTGCTAAGAACCATCACTATTATAATTCTTTCTACACCATCAAAGATGTGCATTACCCTGGAGAGACTAGTCTAAAAGTCAAGGTCCCTGCGCTGAAGAACGTACATATATAAAAATCTTATCCTCCAAGGTGCTAAGTGACAACATGCAGGAAGAACGTAGCAACTCGTAGCACTAGGCCTTCATAATGAAATTATACAGTTGGTATTAAAATGACTATGAACACTACCAAAGGACAATACTCACTTCCTATAGAAGTCCTGATCCAACAAATCACTTAAGCACATGCTTAACTTTAAGCCTGTGAGTAATCTCAATCACTTAAATGAGAATACTTATGTGCTGAAAGTTATGAGTATGCTTAAGTGCGTTTCTGGAACAAGACCTGCCCCAAGGGATGGATTTTATATGCTCATTTTTACTGACTCTCCTTTCCAGACTTCATCTGTTTCTCCTGTAATTATAGTGATCCAACAAGTTATTCTAATGTTAGACCCATGAGGTAGATTTTCAGTTAGGCTAGTATTGTCCAAATGTAGGCACCCTGCTAATACAAACATTACCTTGGGTACTTCCTGTAATAAAGAGATTCATCAAGAGGTAGTTATCATCTCAAGCATTTATTTTGCACCTATTACACTGGTATCTGTGCACTTAAAGTGTTAAGCTGAGACACTCAAGATCTCAATAAAGAGACTGAATACCATGCTTTATAAGTTACGTGGGTTCTTCTGAGATGGAGAGAATATTGTGTATATCGATAGAGAGAGAGACCAAGTTTCTCTTCTTTTAATGAGCAAAATAACTTTCCAAGATTGCTATCCTTTCAAATTTCTGAAAGTTAACCTAAAACTACTAAAGACAACAGATACTTGTAGTTTACCCACAACTGGCAATGAAGATCACAGACTCTCTCACAAGTTAGCAGCAGCACAATGTATTCAGTGTTCAGAAAGAATTGCAATGGTCAGGATCAATCAAGGATGATTTCAGCTTTGTCCTAAAGTCACAATATGGCATTAAAAACAGAAAAAGAAGTTGGCTTTGCCAGTTCCTCATGGAAACATATTTTCAACTAACTAAAAGGAGGGCTAGTACCAACTCAAATAACTTACCTTTCAGTGCTTTCACAATACACTGCATCTAGAGTGAAAAGCTGCACACTGTACAGGGGAATTTTGAATTATGAGCAGGTCATGATCACACCTTATTAAAGCTTCTATTTAATAGCAGGCTTAGTAGCGCTGACAAGTAATGGATACAACTACACCTTCAGGGGAAGATCATCAGCTGACGACTTCAGTGGAAGCATGACAATTTTAGACTGGCTGAGGATCTGCCCCCAGGAATCTTAGTCTATCCCAAACTAAAGCTGAAGAGAAGAGAGAAACCAGGTTATTTTGTGAGATTGGAGCGATTGTCACAATGGGACCTTGTGAGTGTAGGAGGGATGTGTGTTTTTAATTAAAATGTGGCAAAATGAGATTTGGAAGAGGAGAAGATGAACTGAGAATCTCCTTCTGGTAATAAAAAAGCAGAGGGCAACAAAATGTAAGCAAAAGGCACGTATTTCAAGACACAGAACAACCCATAGATGTAATAGGCCCTCAACAATCCTAAAATCAACATAACCTTTGGTGTAGATAAATCCAGAACTGTGGTTCACTAGTACATAGGATCTGCATGGAAAGGTCTAGTCCACAAAAAATAAGAAATTCAGTTAATAGGATACAGTACAGTGGAAAGAACTAATCAGAATTAAATAGTGAAAACATAGTTCCAAGGCTCCTTGCTGCTAAAAGACAGGAAGCAGATTTACTAAGGTAGGAAGGAAAAAGAGGAGAGACAGACAAAGAAGAGGGAAAGGGAGAGAAAAGAGGCCGGAGAAAGAACAGAAGAGGTAAAGAGGAGAGAGAGTTGAAGACAGATAAGAGAAAGTTGGTGCGCGCGCGCACGCGCACACACACACACACAAAATCCCCTCCACTTTGACAAGGAAGAAAATGGGATCCTGTGAAGCATCATTGTATGTGGAAGAGTTGCTTCTGTGACATGGTGCCTGAGTTTCCCTGACCCTGAAGAAAGTCAGGGCTGATGCCGAGAGTTTCAGGTGCTACCACGTAGGAAGTGGTGACTGGGGACAGAAGTGTGCAGCGCCAGGACATGGCTGCACTCCATTGCCATGTTCCCCCATCAGTTTTAACAGGCAAGTTAAAGCTGGTCCACTTTACCCTTTTCATAATGTATCTCCCACTCACCCCCACCTCACATCCCCTAAGGGTGCATTCTGGGGAATAGTGGTTGGCAGTGGATTCAAGATGCCATGCTTACACAGAGTTTGGGGAGACAGAGCAGGGGTGGGAGGAGGCAACAAGGAATCACTGGCCCTCTCCATGGATGGTCCTGCCTCTGCTGGTTTAGGGGGCTGAATTCTGACAAGGAAACAAATCTGGCATAAACTGTGTGAGATCAAATTCACAGTGATTCCAGTCTCTATGTGGAAACGACCAGTCTGGGTTATACTATAGACCTCAGGGATGAGAGCCAAACAGAGGAGGAAGAAAAACAGAGGTTTAAAATACATCAGGACAAATACAAATGAGAGGAGAAAAATTGAGAAATACAGAACTGAGGGCTCATATTGTAACCAAAAAAGAGACACCTCAATGTCTCACTGAAATATAGTTATTTTCCCCTCTCTTTTTTCCTTCTCTCTCATGCATCTTAGCTTTATTCCATTTCATTTTCAAAATAAAATGCTGCCATTTTGCTGAGTTCTTGTTTCAGTCTAAGCTAAGAGCAAACTCTGAAATGCAGCCTCTAGACTGAACAGACTGAAAATCCGTCTTACATGTTTGAAGTTCCTAAATGGCACAAATTGGACGATGTCTCGAAGAACAGGCTCGCCCTTGGGGGACCTCAGAATCCCGTCGTCGCCATCTAGCATCTGCATATCACTGAAATCGGCGTTTCCAATCCCAACGATGATGACTGACATAGGCAGGTGGGAGGCATGAACGATGGCCTCCCGGGTGTCAGCCATGTCTGTGATCACGCCGTCTGTCAGAATCAGCAAGATGAAATATTGCTGCAGGTTGGGAAAGGAGAGAAGAGCAGGGGAAAATGTCATTGGTTATATAAACCTTTATCTTAAGCTTCCTCCATTTTTCTAATGCACGTTTATGGCAATCATAAACGATGGCTTTGGACAAAGTCTGTTTTTAAAAAAGAAATGTTCTCAGAGGTGGACTGCATCCCACAGGAATCAACCTCCATTGGGGTGACCCCTAGATTATCTTCAGGTGTTTTTTACCTGGGGTTTTGCTAATTTCCAGGAGGTAGGGGAAGCCAAGAGGAATATTATGTTGAGGAGAATGGTGGATTCCTGGCTTCTAGGAACATGGCAGTTGTCAGGACTTTTGCTTGGAGGCTTGACTGGTCTCGCTCCCCCTTGGCTTGTGATCCCTACATGTCTCACTTTCCTCTGCTGATGGTTTCTGACCACACTCTTATGCTGAGGACCAATGGAAGGAGAAAAGAGGCAGAGATAGATGCTGCATTCCAGTATCTGAAGCTGGGGAAGAACTGTTATGGAGATCACAACAGTTTTGTTTAGGGAGCCAGCATTGCTGTCAGGTAGGTAAGGTGAGAACAGTTTTCTGCCCAATGGAGGTTTGGCACTCAGGGGAGGACTAATGCATGGGGAAGGTTCCTAGTTTGTCCAGAAGTGTGACAGGGGCTCCTCCAGGACTTGGGCGTGGAGAGAGAATGAGAAACTTTTTCAAATCTACCGTCAAACCCTGAGGAGAGGTTAAGTCATTCTCAGGTTTCTAAAAGAGATTAAGCATTTTAGTGCATTTGTCAGTTCCTTTCTCTACTCTGAGTTACACTGAACTAGATGCAATGGGATTCATTTGATAAGTGAGGAAGAATGACTCTCACTTGGGCCTTTCTGGACAGCGAGGCAGCCGGGGTGCACTTTATGAAGGCAACTGATTCTTTACAAGGCTGACTACTTTACAAGGAAACTGATTCCTGCATAGGAAGTAGTAGAACTGAGTCACTGTGCGTGTGGGAACAAAGCAGAGAAACTCCATACAGTTAAAGTTGAGCTGTAATATTATCCATATATAAAATGAGCACACACACAAACATTCATTGCCTCTCGTCTGTGAAAACCAAAATACACAAAAAAAAAAAATTTCCTGAAGAGTCATGCTGCAAAGTAAAATAAATGCATTTTTTTTCTTTTCTATCTAAACACGGATATAATAGATCCTTGGACCCCAATGTGTGAAATACAGCCCACAGTGTTCTATATTTTGGTCAGCAGCCATCCTCTCAATCTGGACAGCTCAACTATGGAGCAGTGATTATAGTTACATTTTAAATGAAAATTGAATACCATATAATAATACTATTTATTACACATGCACTACTTTTCATCCAGAGCCCCTTAACAAAGGTGGTTAAGCATTAATATCCTCATTTTATAGACGAGGAAATTGAAGTACAGAGAGTGTGAAGTAACTTGCTTAATGTCACACTCTAATTCAGTGAGACAATTGAGAAGAGAGCCCAGTCTTCAGACTCTCAGCGAAATGTCCTGGGACTAGATGGACTCTGGTGGATTTAGAGTGACCAGATGTCCCAATAATATCGAGACTGTCCTGATATTACAGGCTGTGTCTTATGTATGCAACTATACCACCCCTTCCTCTTCGAAAAAAGAAGTGTCCCAATTTTTCACACGTGCTATCTGGTCACCCTAAGTGGATTATTTTAAGAAGTCTAGCCCCTAAGGACTATACTATGCCGTAATTCATTCATCTTCTTCTGCATTAAACAATTCTATTTAAAACTGTTGCGTGGAGAACACCACTGCAGCCATATACCAGACAAAAGAAGAAAACTCTGGGAAAGCCCTAGCTGTGGTGATGACAATGGTGCCGTTTTACAGATCTGTTCTGGTATGATATATAGTGCAGTCCTCTTCCCCTCAGAGGTATGCAAGGATTTCTTTCATCTCTGACTCCAACATCAATGCTATTCTGGCACATTTTTCAGATCCAATTGTAGATGATGCTTCACAGCACTAACACATTTTCCCTCCCTCATTTTGAGTCCTGCTGGGCAGAGGGAGAATAAGTACAGTGCATTTCAATCACATTTAAAATAAATTCTGTACTTAGGCCTTTCAGCTGAAAGAAACTGTCATGGGTCTTATCACAAATGGAGAGGTGCAGACTTTTCTTACTATTGTTAAAAGCAACGGAACACTTCATGATGGGAAAAGCAAACAAAGTTCTACAGCCATAGTTGAATATGATCTCAGGGAAACAAAGGAGCTTCTAGCATGGGCTCTGTGACGTGGCCATCTTTTTTAACCCTTTGCCTCCTAAGATCAAACGTATTTAGGGCCTACCCCAATTTCTTTGCACTTTATGCTGTCATTTACACCTGTGCAAAGTGAACACAAAATGCTGCCATCCTGATTTGGTAGCATTTTGCACTGCTTTTGCACAGATACAAATGGCTGCTTGAGGTGAAAGGCAGTGGAGAATCAGGCCACTTCATTCCAAAATGGCTCTTTCGTTCTTACAGATCAGTAAGTTCTAAATAAAAGCTGTGCCTCCTAATCATTTGTAGCGCCCATCACTCTAGTATCTAAGCATCTAGTGCAATCGCATCAATGATCTACTGGCTATCAAGTGGTTTGGCAGAAATCGCGCTGTAACATGGTGAAGACAGAATATGAAAACAGAAAAAAATGGCAGGCAATATAAGAAAATGCCCACACTGTATAAAAATGACAAATGATTAGTAGGAATGGTGGGCAAGCAGGGTTTACCTTTGAGAGCTCGGTCAATGAATGGAGCTCTGTGTCTTTTCTGTGCATGTTTGTCATAAAATTCTGGAGTAAGCTCACAAGGATCATTGTGTCAGGGTCTGGCACAGTTGCCACGACCAACACACTGTGGGCCTTGAGCATATCATTTGGCCTCTCCTTGTATAAAACAATTACAACAACACTGTGCACGTCTATAGCACCTCCCGTCCAAGCATCTCACACAGTTATGTGAGCTAGTCACAGAAAGTTTTTAGACTCCTGGGTTGGATCCCATGCTGATGTAAATGGACATACTTCTATTGGCTTTAAGGGTAGCCGTTTGACTTCCAGGGAACTAAACCAGTTTATCCCTGCTGAGGATCAGGTCCAATCTTTCCTCATATGACATCATGCCACAACTGATATTATATTGGATTGAGAAAAAAGCAGGTTTTAGAACTGAGCTTGGGAATATTTATCAGAGAAAATGTCAAGTACAGGGTCCTATGTGACCCTGATTCTATTTGTCTTACGTGAAGACATTTATGGAGGCTGCTAAGATATAGCAGCATTGAGAAATTATTCATATCTCGTTTATTAAAATGACCCAGATCATGACTGCCAAGCAAAGATCCAATATATAGCAAGACAAACAGGTCCTAGCATAGCTTGCAGTTTGCTGCTATTCTTACCGATGCCTCTTTGGTGTTAGTCTCCTCCGAGGCTGATTGAGCCACTTTCTGGATGATGGGAGCAATGTTTGTCGGCCCATAAAGCTGTAGCTTAGGAAGGCAGCTCTGATACGCTTCAACAACTCCTTGTATCCCTTAGATAAAAATGAGCAAGCAGAGAAAGTTAAGGAGGAAGGTAACAAGGAGCACATATCTGGTACCATGTTTAAGTTGCAAATTAAAGACTCTTGATCAATTTTTAAATGAGTTGGTGCAATTCTAACACATGAGGAATAAACTGCCTCAGTCAATTTATTCTGTACAGTTGTGAATTTGCAAGATGGTTTCAAAGAAGCTGTGTCCAGCTGCCCTGACCTGCTGTAGCTGTTTTGTAATGTACAATTCATTACCCTGCTCTTCTTACTAACAGCACTTAGTATACATTTTGCAGGGATTAGCTGTACTGTGTTGGAGTTAACATGCACAATTCGCAAATGCATTAGACTCATCATCTTCAGTATAGACGCTAAGTGATCACTTGGGCACCAATGTGTATACTCAAGGAATATAGACTTTAGTGATGAAAAGATGATACCCCTTTGACAGTTCTCTCTCTTTTTAGAGAAAGATTTACTTCTGCTTCATCAAAGCAGCAATCAGCAGGCTCCCTCTTTGTTAATACTTTTCCCTGGTGCTATGGAAAATATTTTTTCAGGGTTAATTTGAATAATAGTTCTCACAAGTTAAATCTCAATCTGAGCAAAAAGTGTAAAAGCTAAAAGGAAACAGAAAGGCACTTTGCTGTCTATTGCAAAATGTACTTCAGTCACCAGGTCTTGGTGAAGAAGGAGCCATTTTTGGACATGGTGTCACCCTTTTTTCATCCCTGGGAAGTGGGAACTTAGGCAGATCAAGGTAAATTATATTTGCAGACACCGTGTAAAGATTGGAGCTCAAGTATTGGTATTTTCAGCTCCTTGCCCTTGAGAATAGGAATTTCCTGGTGTGTTAATGCAAAGTGCAGTAGTTTCAAAATTTAGAACTCCCAAAGCACAAGGATAGAGAGTTAGTAAGAAAGTGAAGGCCCAAAGAACTTTGAAGAAGGAGGCTGAACAGTGATGTTGTTTCACTAAGATCCTAAACTGATCTTGTTCCTAAGGGGAACTCTCAATGGAACTTGTGGAAAGTGATCCAATAAAGAACTATAACAAATCAAAGGACGCTGTAATTACATTAAACAAATACTATGGAGAATAGAACATCTTGATTTTTACAGTTATGTACCTACTGAGCTTATTTTCCCTGCCACTTACAGCACTACGAGTTAAAAGAATGATCTTTAATTCTGGCTGTGATTACTAGTTAGACTGTAAGCCTACTACTATATGTTACAAACTTTTCACCAGTAACTCCAGAGAGGTTAAATTAGATAGGACAACACATAGCAGGGCAGAAGTCCTTTGTCTTGGGGGTCCCTTTGCTTAACACCCAGTTTTAAACCCAGTGAGGATCTGATCCAGATATACATATTGTCTCTTTCACTAAGGCCTGCAAACTTTATTAAGATAAAAACACAAAACATAAAGTTTGTGCATATATTATATTTATTAATAAAAATATATTAAAATACACAAAAATAAATCCTATCCAATGTAGTCTGGTATATTTCAAAGGGTTTCTCTGAACCAGGAAAGGGGAAAGTATACCAACTATACCTTTTTTTGCATATATCCTCAAGCAATACCCATCAGAAAATATTTACTCTCTTGTCATATTATAATAAAATGTCCCTTTTAGTCTAAAGTTTATCACCTCTCGGATTGTTTGTCATCCTTGGACATCCCTTTGTTTTTCAGATTGCCCTATTAACGTACATACAACTTACTTCACAGTGTAATTCATAAAGGTTTGTAATACACTTCGAGTTCCTTGGATAAAGTATGCTATTTAAATACAAAGAGAGTGTGTGTGGAGCTATACAAAAGGAAAGCAAAGATAATTGCTCGGATTGCAGGCTCTACAATCTCTCAGTTACCTTTCTTTCTCAAACAATAAATAGTGTGTGAGCATGCACAAAAACAATTGAATTTAAATACCTAGAGTGTTCAAAGCTTGCTTCTCCTCTAAAAAGTGACTCCGTACAAAATGGCATCATGGGGTTCAATATTTATTGTTTGCCCCAACGATTTCCATATTAAATGTGCTCGGTTTACAAATAAAGTTTTTTTTAAATGCTAGCTTGCAAACCTACTGTGCACTTAGAGAATCAAGCTGGGTTTCCTTCCATCTCATGCATGACCATCAATAATAAAGGTTCTGCAGGCCAAATGGGGCTCTCTGTTACAGCTGTGCATCCATAAGAGTCTTCAGTGGTTTTAATGGGTTTGCAGAGGTGTAACTGATTGGAACTTAGTAAGAAGTTTTGCTCATGTGCAACTAAGAAAATAATCCAGTTCCTACTTCCTTAGCTGTGTTAGCTTAAAGTGCCAATAGGAATAAAAATCAATAAACATTATTTTAGCTGCTGATTTTCTGAGTAAGGAGATGCAATCTTTACCCAGTCACTATTCAGACTAGAATGACTCTTTAACTTTTATCCTGATGTCAATGTACCCTAGTGGCCAGTGACAGTTTGCTATTCACATACAAAATGGGATTTCCTTTTTTACTTCTAAGTGAATCAAAAGAATGCTTTTTCACTATAGGAGTCATCAATTTATTGGTCTGCACCAAAAGTGTTAGGCAAGAACTTGTTATCACACTAGCTGTGTTTTCTGTGATTTTTGTCAGTATAAAATAAATTATATGAGAAAAAATGGGGCCCTTCCATTCTTTATTTCACCTTTTTTTTCCAGGAGCACCATCTTGTTACAGAATATATTGGGGTTCTGACAATTAAAATATAGGGTATTTAAGGAAGCTGAACGAGAGATCACAGACTAATTGGTTCAGGAATTAATGAAGAGTCAGTGGCAGGCAATGAGGAGTAGCAACAAATGATTAAACTGGATGCTTTGTGGTCTCTCTCTCACTTTCACCCAACTGGAATTATTTTTAATGGTACCAAGGAGAACTGAATAATAATAATACCTAGCTCTTATATAGCAATTGCCATTAGTAAATCTCAATGTGCTTTACAAAGGAGATAAACATCGTTGTATTATAGATGGGGAAAATGAGATAAAGAGAAGTGAAGGGGCTTGCCCAAGGTCACCCACCAGGTTGTTGGCTAAGACAGACTAGAACCCACATGTTCTGAATCTCAAATCAGAGTGTAAGCCACTATGCTATACTTGATAAGCCCTTCTGAGATATTTTTTGGAGGTTTTTTTGAGTGTGGTTTTAAAATTCTCTCTCAGACATTTCCACACTGCATCATGTCTTCCTACACCTCTCAGTCTTAAATATCCCTGCATTCTAAATATTGATTAGATGACAGAGTCCTAAATACAGAACATGATAAATTAAAACAAATAACAAAAAACCTAACAAAATAAACAAGCCAATGGTAAGTTCAAACCACAACTACAGAATATCTCTCCTGTCCCTTTGCTTTTCACTGGCCAGGATACTGAGCTAGATGGACCATTGGTGTGACCCAGAATGGCCATTCTTATGTTCTTATGTGTTTTCATGGGATCCCTCAATACTCCCTCCTCTGCTGATAAAAAGAGAATATTCTAAATCTCTAGTGTGCTGTCTCTAATACTTTGTACAAAGTAAGCAATGAGTTACATCACTACGTATTAGTGTAAAAGCATCAATCATTACTGCCCATCACTTATAACTACAACATATTTATCAAAATCTAATCAACAATTTTATCCTTTAACTATTGATGATTAGCAATAAGTGCTATTTTTAAATTTCAGCTGTTAGCTAAAAATCAAAGGCCCAAATTCCGCACTGTGTTGGGACTAAGTTGTGCTGCATCACTGGAGTAACTAAGAGAAAGGGGATATGATCAGGAGTGTCTTATGCCACAGTGATCCACAGCTGCTGTTCAGAGCCCTTGACACCACATGCAGTTGGTGTGATTTACAGCAGTCAAATTATGTCAGGGGACTGGCCATGCACACAGATGGCCCTGGATCCAGGGAATGCAAAGACTGACTTTGCATCTCCCATCATCCTGAGCTGTGCAGTGTTTCCCTTAACCAGAACTGAGTATCTGGGCAAAAATAAGGAAACACTAGAAACTCAGTTTTCAAAAGTGTTGAGTGATTTTGGGAGCCTCAGTTGCTGGGTGTCCAACTTGACATACTTTAAAAACAATCTGATTTTCAGAGTGTAGAGGCTAAGCACTTTTTAAAAATCAGGCATCTCATGTTGGACACTACAAGTTGAAGCTCTTAAAATCACTCACCACTTTGCATATGGCGGAAGTACAACAATCTGCTTTCCTTAATGCGAGTGTTACCTGCACATTCTGGGTTGTCTTCATTAAAGTTGATTGCAAAGTCATGCGAGACCTACACATTGACAAAAAGGAAAAAAGAATCAGACTTTAGTTCAGAAAAATGATTCCAAGTTGTCTTTCAGTTTCCAAACACCCATTACATGCTTTCTGTGTTAAACAACAGGCAACTTTTAAACTTGGAGCCAATCAATTTGAATTGCAGAGTGAGTCGGAGCTCCCTGCAGAGCTGAAGGGACAAGAAAATTTGCTGGAATCAAAGAAGTAGCTGCTGACAAAAAAACAAAAAAGAAGAGAATATAAAAAAACACTTCAGCACATGAGAACTTCAGTAAATACACTGCAGAAACGGCACTGCCAATATCTGTCACAAAAGAATGGCCTAGATTTCAGGACACATTGAGAGACATGCTCTCTCCAGTTGAAAGATGAGAGTTAAGGAAAATTATGCTACACTGTAGAATCACTATTAAAATAACTTTGGGTGTGCAGTAAACCCTCATTCACAATGATGAGCAGTTACTTGTATGAAACCAATGGGATTACGGGGGCGGGGGCTGGGGGAGGGAGTAACTGCTCCCCAGTGTGAATCAGAAAATCATAATCTGGCCTATTATGATGACGGAAAAAATACAAATAAATACATTGATGAAGCTGAGATAGGTTGGTGCTTAAATTTGAACCAGGGGTAGGGAAATAAAAATAAAATTAAAAAAACCCCAACCCTCAACCACCGAAGTTCTTCTAAATGTCAACAGAGTTGCAAATGCCCCACCATCCTCACAAAACTAGTTCTATAATAAAATATACACATATCACCTTCTCCTGGGTCCTTGTCTAAGAAAAAATACTGACAATGCAAAAAGTGGGTGGGTTTTCTAACTAAAAGGGAAACTTGAAATGTGGTGACCTGGAAACGTATTAGATATTTAAAAAATCAGTTTCCCCTTCAGCTTTCTGGCACTCTCAGCATTGGACCTCGCAGTGATTATCTGTTGGGACTGATGTTCTCCTCTGAAGCACCTCTCCATTTCTGAGGCTGGTCCCTTCTCCCCGGTCCACATCTTTCTCTGGTTCTAGACTCCATTTTTCTCCATCTGCCTCCACTATTGTAGTCCTCATCCTTTTTACTCTCTTTAACTCCACTGCCCTGTCACTTATCGTCCATATTCCTCTCCTTACTATACACATTTCAAACATCTGGACCAAATTCTGTGTCATGTTGACTATCCATAAACTGTATATGTCAACTGTAATGGTGGGATAAGTTCATATTAAGGGAGACTAACCCTTTGAAACTGCATCTATGAGACTTATCAGTGTTGGACTGCTAGCCCAAATATGGCTGTGCATCTACAGTGTGTGGAGTGGCTAGCATAAGCCATAAAGAGGGTTTGTTTTGCATAAAAGGGAGACTGGTTGACAAAGAAATATGGTAACACCAGTCATCTGCAAGGGTATAGCTCTGAAAGATAGGATCAGGTAACTTTATCCTACTTAGAGATCAAAGGTTATGTGCTAGCAGTACACTGTTTGCTGTCCACAAAAAGCAACATGATGGGCTCCATCCACTTAATGGTTACATAAATGGGCTGGGACAAGGCCAGTAACTGTTGTAACATTGAATAGGAGCTGCTAACTCACGTTAGAATGGGCCTTGCATGATCTCCACCAGTGGAACTCATGTTTTTTGCTACTTTAGACATGTTTAATATTTTCAGGAGAGAGACATCAAAAAGGTTGGGTAGGTTGTTTTGTAAATGTATGACTCTTAATCAGATCTGTAATCGGGGGCAGAAGGGGATGGGTAGAAAATATGATACCCTTACTTGTACTTACTCACTATGATAATGCTTGCCATTATTTAAAAGATACTAAGCAGGAGTAGAACTTGAGTAGCTACCAGTCTCACAAAGGAATTAAGCCAGCGTCCATCAAGGAGTCTGTGAACTCATCCTAAGCCCAGCCTGAAGTTTGGTATGCTAAAACCAGGTTTTTGTTGTCATGTTCACGGGGTATCACATGACCACTCATTTATGCAGCCCCATTTGCTTTGTAGAAGAAAAAGCAGTAAGTCACCACACGTTTTCCCATATCAGCAGACATGAAACTGCAAGATTGTCAGATACACTTTGGAGGTGTTCCAGAACATTTCTGGCTGGCCAAACTACATGCCTAAGGGCACTATCTGACCAGAAGACCAGCTGCTATCTGCCAGTCTCACAGCTAGTTGCAGGCCAAAGGTAATTGCAACTGCGAAGCACTGTTATGTGAGTTTTCATTCAGTAATAATTTTGCTGCTGTTCACTAGATTCACTCTTTCTCTGCCTGCTAGGTTTTTTACTAGCTAGGTCTCTGCAAAAAGATAAAAGGATCACAACAGACACGTACTACTGTTTCGTTTGTTCAATGCTATGGCTATTCACTGTTTCTGAGTCTTAATTTTCCTAATCCCTAATGTAGCTGAAAGTATAGCAAAATAACTGCAAATCAAATAGTTCCATGACACTGCATAGGTCTTTGTGGCTGACAGATCATCGTGATTAACATCATTCATCTGGTTCAGTGCTGCAGCACCAAGGTCCATGTGCTTATTTCAGAAATACTTATTGACTAGGTTAGACTAATGAGGAAACCACAAATCTAGCAAATGTGCATGATAATTAGAGGAAGAATATTGTCAGTGCAACAGATATTATATTCTGCCATTCTTACTCACACTGAGGTGTTTTATTTCAAGAGCAGCCCCATTTTGTTCAGTGAGACTACTTGCGGAGTAAGGGATTATTCAGTGTGAGTAAGGGTGGCAGAATCTACCCTAAATAAGGGGCAGGAAATATGATGAAGATACAAACATTTGGCACTTCTTCAAATTCTCTTAGCAATGGACCATCAGGAACAATGCACAAGTGTGAGATTGTTTTAATGGCCAAGTCCTGGTTTCTAGCAAGAAAGGCACCACCTATGGAAGGCCAGTGATGGTTGTCTCTCAGGTAGCTTTTCCCAAACTTTTGAAAACTGAGCCCCCTTCAGGAAAAGGAAACCAGTTGTCCCCACATCCAATGTATACACATTCCATGTCCCCCTGTTTTGGCCTTTCTGCCCCTACAAGGACACTTTGGGAAATGCTGCTCTCAGGATCAGCATCTCCAGTGATAACCCACACATCACTGATATGTGATCGCTGATCACATCACTCAAATTATGGGATTTGTTCCACCAGGTCTCTGTGATGCCAATTAAGTTATGATTTTCTTCATATACCAGGGCTTTCAGTTCATCCTGCTTGTTCCCCACACTCCTTGCATTTGTATACAGGCATCAAAGATATCTTGGTTTTCTTGATGCCTTTTTAATGCAGCTGTGATTTCTAGACCCTTCTCCAGAAATTAGCCCCCTCTCCTTGTCTTCATTACTTGAGCATAGATGCGCATTAGCCTGATTTTTGTCACCATTCTCCATAGAACCTAGTTTAAAGCTCTCCTGATCAGGTGGGCCAGACGATGTCCAGAGATGCTCTTCCCAGTAGTTGATAATGGAGGCCATCCCAGCACTGGAATCCGCTTTCCTGGAACATCAGTTCATTGTCAAAGAAGCCAAAGCTCTCTTGCCAACACCACTTGTGTAGCCACACATTTACTTCCATGATTTGACTGTCTCTGCCAGGGCCTTTTCCTTCAGCTGGGAGGATGGAAGAGAACATAACTTGCTTCCCAAACTCTTTTATCCTTCTTCCCAGAGCCACGTAGTCTGCAAAGTCATTTCTATCCTCCAGGAGAAAGACAAACATGGCACATCCCAAGCAAGTCATGACAGCCGATCCCTCACTATCCAGATTTCCTACCTTGTAATGTAATGCCTCCTTAGATGATGTATTTACTGTTTGCAGAAGCCTGAAAGGCAAAACACTGTGTGGGCTCTCCCCCCAGGCAAAATCCCTCTGTTTGTTTCTCCTCTGTTCACTGCATAATTTGACTGTTACCTTGTGTTCCCCTGTGTCTGTTTGTTGTATCACCTGTCATTTCGTCATATAGGCTTAGACTGTAAGCCTAGATTGTAAGCTTTTTGGATGAGGGACTATCTTTTTGTTGTTTGTGTGTAGTGTACTGAGCACAGTGGGGCCTAAATCCCTGCCTGGAGCTTTTCAGCATTAAAATAATACAGATACTAATAGAATAGTGATAAGAGAAGGTCCTGTGACATTTAAGCAAGTTTTTTACATGAAACAAGGAGTGTCTGTGAGAAAATGGGAGAAAATCAATAAATCTTGAGTAATTTAATCTGAAGGCTAACTGGTATAGTCAACGTAGAGTTGTTTATGACAGCGAGCAACCAAAAAATGTGATAGGTGAAGTATGACATATGTGCTCAAACAACATAGGGGCATATAGGATTTACCAGTTTATGGTAGGTAGAAGTACTATCGTTTTGCACTGATATCACTAAACTGATTCATATTTTTCATGTGATGCAAAGTTACAGACTATTTACATTCCATACTCTGTAATATAGAACTATATCGTATTGTTTTCATAGGGAAGACAGAATAATCACTGTTCACCACTCAAATTGCTATTGCGATTTCACAGCCGATATCTGCTCTTAATTTTCCATAGGTCCAACTCTACTGAATTGAAAGAGAAGGAGGTGTGTATGTAAGAACAGACACTGGCTTTAGAAACATCTCCTAAGGGGAGGGGGCAAGACACAAAAGGGACCAGATTAGCTATGACTTCTATAGAGGTGACAGGTTTTGCAAATCTTGATTTGGACTCCTATTAGGCAGGATTGCTGTATGTTGAAAACCCCTCTGCAATACACCAGGGGCTTGATCTAAAGCACCTTCAAGTCAATCGATGTCTTTCCACTAACTTCAATGGGCTCTGGATCAGGCCCCAGCTGCGCCTATTTTCAACATACTGCAATAAGTATGAGTGTTGGTTTTTTCTAAATTTAACATGAGCTGGGTTATCAGGCTGAAAGGTCTCAGCAAACCTGGTTCTGATGTTTGAGCTCCATGAAATGATGCACTAGATGGTGTTCCACATGGAACAACAGGATAGTCATGCACTACCATTCAATAGCTCTTCTGAATTGGTAACCTGGTGGCAGGAGTGCACGTTCAATGCACTTTGGGAAATGCTTCATGCAGTTGTACCTTGTGGAAAGCAGTAATGCCAGTTGGCTGTTCAGAAGTAGGCGTGATATTGTGATCTGCTCTAATGGGGTCAAATGGGTCAAAATGTGACAGAGCAAGGTAACCCTAAATGCCACGAACTCCGACACATAAAGGATGAGTACAGTATTAGTTTACTTACATGTGAAACATTGGCTACGTGGTACATTAAACTCTGCAAAGAAGCAGCACACTGGTACATGCCACCTGCACTAAATGTACCCAAGGAGTGTCACGGAATAATTGCTGACAATGCATAAATAGTTCCAACCATATGAGCACCTGTAAGGCTTTCTGCTCCAGAAAATAAATTCTACTCCCAGAGAGAGAACTTCGTCAGAGCCTCAGTGATGGTTACGTAACATTAGCCTGGTATTTCTTAGTTTGCTGCACAAAGTAAACTCTCTGAGGCACCTGGTAAAGGACCACTATTTACAGTTTGGTTATAACCATATCTCCTAGAGCAGGGGTAGCCAACCTGTGGCTCTGGAGCCATATGCGGCTCTTCAGAAGTTAATATGCGGCTTCTTGTATAGACACCAACTCCAGGGCTGGAGCTACAGCCCCAACATTCCAATGGGTGGGGGGCTGCTCACTGCTCAATCCCTGGCTCTGCCCCAGGCCTTGCCGCCACTCCACCCCTTCCCGCCCCCTCCTGAGTCTGCTGTACCCTCCCTTCTTCCCTCCTCTGAGCCTCCTGCATGCCACAAAACAGCTGATCGGGAAGTGCAGGAGGGAGTGGGAGGCGCTGATTGGCAGGGCTGCCAGTGGGTGGGAGGCACTGGGAGCAGGGCAAGGCACTTATAGGGGGCTGCTGACATATTATTGTGGCTCTTTGGCAATGTACACTGGTAAATTCTGGCTCCTTCCAGGCTCAGGTTGGCCACTCTGTCCTAGAGGCTTGCATTATGGCTAGTTTAACATTCACCGCAGGAATATTACATGGATTTTGGCATACTAAGAGCCTAGGACTGTCCCTAGCCATGGGATAATTGAAATTCATCTCTATAGCCATGATGGTTACAAGATGATGTCATTATTAGAACTAGATGGGAAACTGATTTTGTCCCACAAGAATTCCAGATTTCAAAATATTTTCCAGTCCTGAATCGGGGGAAATGTCAAAATTGTGAAAATTTTTATGAACTGAAAATCCTCCCAAAATTTCAGATTGGGTCTGAAACATTTTGTTTTGAGATCTTTGAAATATTTTATTTCAATTTTGACCTTTCCATTTTTTAAAAACATTTTAAAAATAATAAATTAACCTAAATTTCAAAATGAAAAGCTGTTCTGACCTCCCAAAATTGAGCTTTTCCTTTAAAAATGTCAAAATGCAATATTTTGACAATTTTGAAACTTTTTTTCAAAAATTCTGTGAAATAGGAAATTAGTCAAACTGACCATTTCCAGTGAACAATTTCAGTTTTGACAAACTGGCATTTTCAGATGAAAAAAATTTAACTGAAAAATTCCTATCCAGCTCTAGTCATTGTACCATAATGGGGAGCTCCTTAGCCCATACGCCAATGGGTTGTGTCAAAGATGTGTACTCTTGCAAAAGTACTGAAAAGACCTTGGCTCATTTTTAAAAGACAAGTGCACAACATAGGGACTGATCATAAAGTATTGATTTGCCAACTATTTTCTTTCTCAAGCCATTGGGTAACTCACTCAGCATTGCAAATTGTGCAAGACAGTAGCTAAGCACAGGTTTCACTAGCAAGATGTGATGCACAGTCCAGAGCAATATCATATAAATGAACTAAAGACTAATAATTGCTGATGTACAACTTGGCCTGACAGCTACAGACAGCATTTTGCACAGATTCTGCACAAGGAATACAGCACTTTGAACATTTCACTATTTTCTTGCAACATCAATGCTGATAGTACTTGGATTGCCTGACAAAATGATTTGACAAATTCAGTGAAGGTTAGGAACATGCTTTATTACTTATTCAAATACAATTTGTCAAGGGTGCATGAACAATAATGTACTGGGTGCATATAAACATAAATACTGAGATGCACAATGTTTTACACTCATGTATGAATGAACAATATTAAACCACCGACAGACTGAAAATGAAATTTCAGTTTCAGAAGTGCATCATATTTTGCAAACTCTTGAGACATTGTCAAATGCATGGAATCATCAATCAAAAGTTATTATTTCCAGTGTGCTTAATAATATAAAAGTCTGGCAGTTGCACTGCATGCAACTCTGGCTAAGAGCATTTCTGCTTGGCAAAGCTTGTCAATTTTTTAAAAATTATTTTATAGTTTACTAAAGAGTATCTTGCACAGTTTCCATAGCCAGCAACCAGACGATAAAGGAATTTAGACTCATGATGGTAGGATCTTCCTTTCTTCATTGGTCTGCCATGTCTGCATTTAGTAGGCTTTATTTGTAGTTTTGGGCACATTTTGTCCCAGCTTCTAAAAGGTTGGAAATGCCATAGGTGTACTCATTTTTCAAGGTCATGGATGGCTACTAACAGGAGAAGTATGGTCAGGTTCATGCTTACCATAGCCTAAAGGTGCAGAATCCTGAATATGTTTTTGGTCCTGTGATTACAGCAAAGTTTTCTCTTACAGTCTTCACAACATACATAGCTGGGATGTTTCATTAGGGAAGTTAGTATCTCTCTCAGGAGTAATGGAGAGTTTTAAAAAAACTATACACAGCATTCTATATACAGCTCCTTACACATGGCTATTCAGGCATCTGTCTCTATTTATTTTTTAAATAAGTGCTCTAACTTTTGGCAATTCTCTTCTCAGGGAGCTGACGCAATTTTAACTGCTCCTTTTCTATTTTAACAATGTCTTTTATGGTGGTGTGTGGTTTGCGACCACTGCTCTGTGTCATGTCTTCTGAAAGACAAGTTTGATCAGTATTCCCCACTTCCTCATCCTCCTCATTGTGGTTTTCCTCCTCACCCTCTGAATCCATACTTTTTGCCATTCCCTGTTCTTTTTTATGACTACTCTATATAAGCACTATTCAAGACATGGGTGATCAGTACAGCATATTGCCTTGGGATAACTTGCATGTGCTTCAGCTTGTGTGTTCTGCTCTAGGCTGGTGGTATGAAGCTTCTTCAGTCTCTGAGGGATCTGACTGCTTTTGCTCAGCTGTAGCAGCAATATCTAGCTCCGCTTGATAAAGATCACTGCTATCTTGGGGTTCATCTATCAGTCACACAGCAGAATTGTCTGACACTTCAGAATTGTCTGACAGAACTGTCACTTTCAAAGAGTGGGTGTCTGACAGGCCTATTCTAGTCCAAGTCTGAGCAACTGGTGTTCTCTCAGTTACAGTGCTAGCTAACTTGTGTTGGAGGGCAGACTGATGAAGAGAAGAATTATCAGAGAAGAATTATCATACAGCAAAACATCAGATGGCACTGCTGGAGCTTATGAGGAATGATGTGTGCGTCACTTGTCACTATTTCTTTTCTGAAGGATTTTTTGTCCCACCCCAGAAACAGCCGTTCAAACTCTTTAGCTGCTAGCAGGAAAAGAATCAAATCTGAGCATTTTCATTTGGAGCTGAAATATGGAAAAATATCAGTCAGTCAGTCAATGTGGCACAACAGAGGTGTTCACGCAAGGGAAATACTGTAGACATTGTGTACAGAAGCATGTTTTTTAAAAAGCTCACACTCAAACAGGTTCTGAACTGCCTGTGGAGATGCACATTGCCATTGCTCCACACTGTCAATCTAAAGTGGAAGAGAGACAAGGTGGGGGAGGGAATATCTTTATTGGACCAACTTCTGCTGGTGAGAGAGACATGCTTCCCATCCCACACAGAGCTCTTCCTCAGGTCTGGAAGTGGAAGATGCATTTTGCCAATAAAGAACAATAGTTAGCATGTTAGGCATTGCACTTAATGCAGCCTATAGGAAGAGGTAAGGAGGTGATGAATAGGATGGAATATATTGAAGCCAACAACAGACTATTACCTTCCTACATCAATCCCTAACTACTAAGAGAAGCCCAACATGTACTGAAAAAGTCTGAACTGTCCAGCACTTAGGGCTATATAAATTCTTCTGAAAACTATAATGATACAGCAGCGAAGAGTCCTGTAGCACCTAATAGACTAACAGACGTACTGGAGCATGAGCTTTCGTGGGTGAATACCCACTTCGTCGGATGCATGTCAGATCCAGACTAACATGGCTACCCCTCTGATATAACGATACAGTGCACTCATGAGACACTGAACCAGAGTTTTTCCAGGTTATGGCCAAGTTGCATGTAAATGGCATACAACTGATTATGAATATTAAGGAAATGTTCAGTGACTACTTTATAAACCCTAATGCACACTTAATAGTAAACTATGGGACGTTTTTCTATTTTACATAAATAAGACCTGCACTTTGTTCTTTTATCTACTTCACTGCTTTTAACAGCTACATTGCTCTGGTTCTTTCTCATCTTGTAACTGCACAGTGATTAGTTGGCTCCTATTTGGACCTCATGTTGTCTCACAGTTACCACTGATGTGGATTTTCCCATGTGAGACAATTCCTGAGGAATATCTTGCAACTTGGGATATGTCTACACTGCAATTAAAAACTCATGGCTTGCCCATGCCAGCTGACTTGGGCTCATAAGGCATAGGCTAAGGGGCTGTTTAACTGCAGTGTAAACTTTCTGGCTGGGGCAGGAGGCTCCAGGACCCTGTGAGGTGGGAGGGTTCCACAGCGAACGTGTGCAGTGCAATTAAACAGCCCCTTAGCTCAAGCCCCCTAGCCCGAGTGAGCTGACACAGGCTGGCCACAGGTGTCTAATTACAGTGTAGACATATGTCCCTTTTCCCACAATAACCCTTATTAATGTATCCATTGAGAGACCTATTTCCTACTTCCCAGGGGACACAGATTTTAACTAATTTAGAAAAGGAGTTAAAACAAAGTTGGGAGCAACAGCAGATGACATAGTCTATGTGAGAACATAGCTATTGCATACAGACATGCAGAAAATCAGTAGGACGGACTGAACAGCCATGTTGATGATTATTAACATCATTTTCAGCTGTACATTCATGTGCCAGTTAAGATTTACAGACATATACTCACATAGTTAAACTGATTTCCTCCTTCCTGACCAGTTATTTGCTCAGCATAGTGTTGATGGTGGTATCTCTTTTGTGGGAGCTCAAACCAAGTTGGCTGCAGGTCCCCCATCTGTTGCTGTAGCCTGGTTATTCTTTTCCTCGGGTTTTCATTTGATTATTTGAGGTCACACCATTGTAGCTCCATCATCTCTATGACACTTTCCCATTCAACAGATTGCAGATGTTACTTTGGTCCTTTGTTTTTTCATTTGAAAGTCTGCGTGCTTTGTGGCCCCCTTTGCCCAGGCATACACTCAATTTACAAGTAATTGAATTTGCAGGTTTAAAATGATGTCTCCTGAACCCATCTCCATCTCCTTTTTGTGACGGTTCTTATCTGTCATTGTGCCACAGGGTCTTCTCACTGCTAGAGGCACCTCCTTCTGGCCGTCCTGGGAATTAGCTCTGCCAGGCTTGCACTCTCCCTCCGGCGGTGTCCTCCTGTGTCCTGTCTTGGCCTGTAGCCCCCATAGATAAATCCTAGATCTGCAGTCTCTTCTGGTCAGGTCACTAAGGTCCTTCCCTTTCGAGGAATTCACAGTTCTCCCTGACCTGCTGTCTGTCTGGTGTTTCCAGCACCCTTGCCATTCCCCAGTGGCTGGTAAGGGAATCCAGACCCACGCTCTACACTGGGTTTCAGCCCAGGGACCCTACAACAAGCAGCTAAGGTCTCTGCATGGTCTGATCCCTTGTTGCTGTTTCCCTGGGCTTCTTTCCACTCATTGCATTTCCTCTGTACCCCATCCCCTTAGGGTTGCCAGCCTACCAACTCTCTCCACTCAGGGACTAACTGCAGCATACTTCCCTGCCTTCCTGTAGCCACCTTGCTGCTCACTCGACCTAGGCTTTATACCGACCCCAGCTTGTTCCTGCCCAGCTGAGCCTCCTTCTAATTAGTGACATGTTCCCTGGCTCCTCCTTCAGGTGCACTCCATGAAGTTAATAGGCCTGCCTGGCCACCTTTACTCTTTTCAACTCTGTATAGGGTGGACACTCCATCACACATTGCTTAAGTCCCATGAGGCCAATTCCTCACCACCACAAGGACAGCTCTTGCTACTGCATTTGAGACTTCCTATGTGCCCTGAGTTGCGATGTTCAGTGCAAGTCCACAACTTTATTATGTGTTTGCTTGTATGGTTTTCAAGAGGAGTGTGCAAACAAACAATTTTGCCTAGCTAGGAAATCACTCTATGATGGTGTGTCTATCTTTCCTACAGCATCTCTGACCCCTTTGAGAGTCAGGTAATCTGTTACTGAGTGGTAACAGAAGTACTATGTTGCCAATACGCTGGTCAGACTGGCACCACCGTCAAAATCTGCAGGCTGATTATTTCTGCTGGAAAAGGAGCAGAACTTCATGCTGTCAATTATAATGTACTATCACCATCAGACATCTTGTCAAGGAATTGCAGCCAGCAGAGTAACACAGTAGCCTCTCAGATAAGTATGCCTTTTGTGATGCATTTTGCTGTTTGCCAATGCACTGCACACTTTGGGCTTGATCCAGAGCTCACAGAAGCCAATGGAAGTACTCGCACTGACTTCAGTGGATAGTGAATCAGACCTTTGGTTTGTGCTCTATACAACTGAGTCCTAATGGCATTGTCACAATTTGTCCTTCCTCCATCTGCGTGGGGTACAATGCAATGATACTATGCTGAGAAGAAATCTGCTGTGTAGGCTTTGGCTTCACAAGGTGTGTTCCTCCCAGATTGCACCTGATTTAAACCAGTGCAGAATCATTAGGTAGTTTTGTGTTTTTTATCATCTCAGGAACATCGTTCAGTTACCCTCCACACCACTTTACACAAGTAACACAGAAGTTGGACTGCTGTCTCTTTGTTCTCAGATGTCACTCTTCTCCAGGTACCTTTCTGACTCTATTATCCCCCCTGCAGATTTTATTTTCTCATGTTCACCTCTTCTAGCCTCAATATCAATCTAGTCCTCACTCTTTTCACATGGGTACCACTTCTTTCTAGCATGGATATTTTCTTGCATTCCATTCCTTGCACTGATGACAGTCCCTTGGACACACAAAATTTCCACAAATTAGAGCATTACTAAGACCATTATTTTCGGCAACAGCATCAGCTTAATCACATCCTCTGAAAGCATCAGCACCAGCCCCAACGTTAAAGTGAATCTTCCAAATGTTGGTTCTGTGATATCAGACCTTAAGAAGTTTTTAATGGTTCCAAAATATTTCTCTCAAATATTCCTCAAAACCTAATCTGAACCTGGAAAGATAAGGCAGAGACATCCGCATGTCAACCTCATAAAAAAAAAGGTGTGTGTGTAAATGCCATTACATTATTTTTGATGTAACATCATTAATTTTAAACTGACTCTTAGAATTGTGTATGTAATGAGGTACTATCTTGAGCAGAAAGCCATCAGAAGGAAACAAGCTGAGGGAACTATTTCCCCCAAAGATAAACCATCTCACCAACAGCAATACGTTGTGCCATACAAACCATGGAAATTAGAAAGATTCACCTGTACACCTACTTTATATTCCGGTGGTATCCTGGCTCCAAAACCAAAGGCTGGGAACATTTTATCACTGAAAATAAAATAAAAAAGTGTTTTTTTTCACCAAGAAATGTACATTGTTCCACTAAATATTTATTCCTTCATATTGGTCCATGAAAAAGGTGACAAAGCAGAAGAGCCCAGAAAAGGCTGCTAGATCATACATGTCATTTGGTCACCAGTGTTTATGTTTGCAAGAAACGTCACTCTTTACTCTCATATTTAGATTCCTGTTTGTATTTATCAGAGCATCCTGAAACACAGACATTACTAGATTCCTGACACTTTTCTCTGAGATGGACTGTTATACTCTATATTCTGACATGCCGTTTGGTTTTCTTTTCCGATTATGTTCTGTTATTTGATATGCCTACTGTAATAGGTTGCTGATCAAGGTCCTGAGCCTGGAAAGATTTCAGAATGTGGTTAACCTTATGCACTACGTATAGCCCCATTGACTCTACTGGCACTATTCACCATGTATACTGTTAGTAAATCTTTGCTGGACGGAGTCTACAACTTCTCAGATGCTCCCAACTCTAGCAATTCCTCCCTTATTTCTGCAGCTGGTGGCTGCCTGCCTTTTGCTGGTCATTGTTGCCACCCGTAATGAACTGCTAGTTATTGCTCTCTCTTTCTCTCCTCCCTGCCCCCGATCCAGATCCAGCAGGACACCTCCATGAAGCATAGCACACTGAAATAAATTTAGCATAACATAAAAATGCACTTCCCCATCACACAGCCCGTACCTTATAGAAAGAAAAATGGAGATTCCATCATGTGAGACCAATTGAAAAAACCCCAGAATAGATCAGTAATGACTATATTTAAGACTAGTAGGAATATCTGTTTCATAGTAGAAACAGCACAACCTCTGTGATGGAGAGAAAGTATAAATGAAAGAGGTTTGTGACAAGAGAAATGGGAGACAGGAAGCAGAGAAGGGCAAGAGAAGAGAGGAGTAAGACAGTGTACCGTGAAGTGCAGAAAGAGACAGGGGAGGAGTGTCAGGTGAAAAAGCTAATGTTTTTGGAGATTGAGACTAACTGGAGGAGTAAAATTGTCTTGGAGCATCCCAGAAGTGGGGAAACAGATACAGACCATGGTAAGTGTAGTCCTATTCTGTTTTCTGATTGAGGGTAGCTTGGGTTCCTTCCAGTATTTTAGAAACAAATTTCATATAGGTAAGATCTATAACATAGTTCTTCCAGATAAGAAGAGACAAAATCACCCTCCTCACGATGACAGAGTCTAGTGAAGGGAGGATTGTGTAATTAAAGGTGTTTGGATTCATAGAACTGTCCAGGTGGGAAGTGTCTTCTAGCAACATTACAAAAGGAGAAATTTCACCTACAGCAAGTTGCAGATTGCATGGGGGTTTCCATTTGTAACCTGACTGGTGCTTACTAAAATCTGTTCAAAGATTTTATTTTACATTAGACATAGGCTGGGTGATGAGCTGGTATATTTAAAGTCATGGTAAATTTGCTTCCAAGTGTTACAGTGAGATACCTTTTCCTTCATTCCAGTTTGATCATCTGGATGGACAGCAGAGAGATCCTGATTCAGGAGACCAGGAGACTACATGGACACTGATTTCCTTCTTACTTCACAGAGCTCATCTTTGCAGATGCTATAGACCCCTTTCTCTCCATACAGTATATGGAAAATGACAAACTGTGATGACATCTTGGCCTCCTTTCAGCAAAGCACTTAGGCATCTGTTTAGCCTTAAAAATGCTCTTAAATCCACCCTATTCAGCAAAGCATTTACACACGTTTAACTTTAAACAAGGTCTTAAGTCCTAATGAAGTCATTAACACACATGCGTCAGTGCTTTGCTGACTTGGATTCAGCTGCCTCTGCTTGAAGACTGCACTGACTAGTCAGGAGGGTTGCCCAAGAGGCTGAGTTTCTGTTACTATCTTGGGAACCTCCAAAAATGCACAGTTTGGGGCAGAACTTTTAATTGGCTCTGTGGTCAGTCCTTGACATTATCTAGTGACTAACTCATGACTGCAGACATACTCTCAGAAATATATCAGCACCCACTACACTATATCAGCATCCTGCCTGGAAAGTGTCATGGTATTTCTGGTCAATCATTTGGGAGCAGGAGCAAAATGGAAGTATTTTTTTTTAAAAGCTCTTAGATGTTGGGGACTATCTGGCTTGGGGGATTGACAATGGGGTGTGGAAATAAGTCACCAAGCCCAGATCAATGGTGCCTAACAATGGCTTGGCTGTAGTGAGTAAAAGTTGTTGGGCTAAGTTGAGGGCTAAGCTCTTATGAATTGCTGCCTTGCTATGAAATGTACTTGCTGTTTGAATCTGGGGGACTGTAATATTGTGTCCCATATGCTATCCTACATGACAATGAATCATTTGTATGGTAATGAAATATTCATTCCAAGAGATGTCATAACCAAAGGGGGCAGTGCAAATTTATGCCAACCATCTCCTGATTGCCTTCCCTTTGATTAAACACTACTGGAGGTTTATAATAGATGCAAATTAGAAGTCAACTACCCATTAAGAGGCTAAGAAATAAGAATCAAAGAGACAGCAAAGTGGGAGAAAAATTTTATGTTACATCAATGATTAAACATGGCTGGTTTATCAAATTAAACCCTGTATTGCTGTGATTGAATAGATTTTAAGACTAGAAGGGAGCATTGTGATCATCTAGTCTGGCTTCCTGCATAATACAAGTCATAAAATTTCACCCTGCAATTACTGCATCAGACCCCAAAACTTGTGATGAAACTAGAAAACATCTTTTAGAAAGAAATCTAACTTTGATTTCAGTGGTGTCCCTCCACAATAGGTATTTCAATTGTGTACATGCAGCATATCTACATGAAAGGGGAAATGGAATTTATCAAGGTGATAAATGATTATTGCTAAAAAAAACTTCTCTTGTCTTTTATATCTCATCACCATCTCATTTCCTTTAATCCCTTCCCCTGTGGCTTTGTGTGCAATATGGAAACTCTGGGCTTGATCCTCAGCTCCATTTCTGCTACTCTGCCCTGCTGAAACGTAGCAGGAGAAAGGCTGCCAAGGGGTCGCCGAGAGCTCCCTTGGCTTCAAAAAAATTCCTTTAGGTACAGGGGATGGGTTAGGGCTGGGGAGGAGACATGACAGAGGGCAGTGGGGCATGGCATTCCACCACTGCAGCTGCTGGTAACGTAATTTAGAACAAGCCTGCAGCTGCTCTACGTTATGTCAGGAGTTGTTTTGGCATCTGGACAGTGCAGGATGTGGGCTGCCCCGAGTGTTACTGAGCCCCAAGAATACACCTCTGGCTCTCTCACACATCTTCTTTCAAATGTATTTATCTAAAAAAGAAAAAGAAGAAAAATCATTACAGCAGAGTGTTTGGGTAAGAGTGGGCTCTGGTGTAATGATTTTTTCTTTTTCATAATAACACATCTAAAAGAAGACATACAGCCAGAAGTGTATTATTGTTTGTACTCCCTATTCTGTCACAAAGAGCTTTCAGCATACACATGTGAACTGCCAGCCACATCATGACGGACAGCACTGCCAAATACATCAGAGAAGACAGCAAAGGCAGGGAAAGACAGTGGTACTACACAAAACCTAAGGTTGACTCTGGAGTGTTAATGATAAATAAATACTACTACTACTACTAAGACCTTACCTTGGACAAAACCATTTTAAAAAATTACAAAGAAAGAACACCTTGCCAAGTTCACTTCACATTTTTTGCAGTTTTCCAGTCTATACATAGCAGGAAAAGCTCCCCTGAAACTCAAAGCAAGGCATAATTTGCAAAATTCTGAATTATTTGACTTCAGGGATGGTAAATATTATAAAAAATACATGTTACCAGGTATAATAGAAAATCAACATGAAGGTCAGCTACGACAAGGATCACACATTTTGGAAACATGTCTTGAGAGTCTGCATTTCACATAGTCAGAATTTTGAGCTCTAATCCATGTAAAGAGGAAACTAGAAAAGCCAGTGACAACTACAAAGCTGTCCTGGTAGGTTAAATAGTTGCCATAATTGTGCTGCTTCTTATTTGTGTGCAGATATATGACTATTGATATTTTATTCAGCTAAACAGATGCATAACACTTAAGGGATTATATAGACTGACCAAGTAGATCTAGATTAGGTTTAGGCTTGGTCTCGAGTCAGAGGAAAAGTCAGGGTTAAGGCTCAGTTCCAACAGAAATGTTGTTGATAAATATAAGGTAACACACACGGAAAGGAATCACATGAATTACTCAAAAATTGCTGGGTTCTAAACTAACCATTCAGAAAAAAAGACTTGAGACAGCTCAATGAAAAAATCTGCGTAATATACAACAGAGGTTAAAAAAACAAACAAACAAAAGATAAGGCTGTAGAGAGGACAAAATAAAAAACAATCCTGAAAATATGCTACACCTTCACCTTGAACACAGAATGCAATTCTTGTCACTTTATTAAAAAAAAAATACAGACAAACTAGAGGGAATTCAGAGACAGGTGACCAAAATGAGAAGAGATATTTAAATGATTTGGACTGTTTAGTTTCGACAAGAGACTAATGAAAGGAAATGAACGCATTCTGTAAATTTGTGAATGGTACAGAGAAAGCGAACTACAATATCCAATGAAATTAGATGGCAACACAATAAAAACTTATAAAAGGAGTTATATTTTTAAACAACACATCATTAACCTGTGAGACTCCCTTACAAAAGCTATCACTGAAGCCACGGATTAATCATTTATATGGAGAATATCCACAGTTTTATTTAACTGAAAAAAACTTACAAAATATAGAAACCTTTATGCTTCAGTGCAGAAGTCAAATGCTACCTGAAGGGAGATAGGACAAAACTTCTCCCCTGGGTAAGTCACATGTACCCTCCTCTGAAATCAGTGGTACTGGCCATTGCTTAAGACATTGGATTAGCTGGACCATTTGTTTGGTGATGCCTTCATTCCTAAATTCAAGGAAGTCACTGAGAGCTATCTGTGCTCAGCATCTCTGAAAATCAGGCTACTTTTATTAAATATCTAAATACAGATTTAAGTACCTAATTTTAAGGCATCCACATTGGGAAATTTTGCCTTTAACCTGTCTGTGTCATGTTGCCGATCTGTAAATTGAGGCTAATACGTATCCAGCTCATTTGGTTTTTATTGGCTTACTTTTATCAATGGAAGTATTTTGGCTGAAATTCAGCAACTTACGCTCCTGCTACCTTGAAATATATGGGTAGTTCCGTTGACTTCAACTGCTTCTAGTTAAACATGTGCTTAGGAGACCCTTCCAGGAAAATTAGTAATGGGGAAATTAAGTTTAGGTTTTGTAATTACCCATCCACTCCCAGTCTTTATTCAGGCCTAATCTGATGGTATCCAGTTTGCAAATTAATTCCAGTTTTGCAGCTTCATGTTGGAGTCTGTTTTTGAAGTTTTTTCATTGAAGAATTGCCACTTTTAGGTCTGTTATTGAGTGACCAGAGAGATTGAAGTGTTCACCTAAACTTAATTTCCCCATTACTAATTTCTCCCTACTGTTAGTCACACTTTCTTGTCAACTGTCAGTAATGGGCCACTCTCTTACCACTGGAAAAGTTATTTTTCCTCTCTTGGTAGCCTGCTGTTAATTGATTTATCTCGTTAGACTGATCTCACACTTGGTAAAACAACCTCCATCCTTTCATGTATTTATACCTGCTCTTGTATTTTTCACTTCATGCATCTGATGAAGTGGGCTCTAGCCCATGAAAGCTTATGCCCAAATAAATTTGTTAGTCTCTAAGGTGCCACAAGGGATCCCCGTTGTTTGAACTCTCTCTGTTACAGTAAATTTTCCCATGATAATATCAAATACTGTTCTCACTTAAATAGACAACTCAAATTGCCAAATTAAAAGCTGAATGCCTATTACACATTTAATTTTTTAAAAAACTAATAAAAAGAGTAAAAAGGCAAAAGAGAGAACCATCATTCAACTCTATTAAAACTGTCATCTTTTATGTTTAGGGCATGACTTGGAAGAAAATGAGCTGAATTAAGTATTTTATCTCTAAACCATATGAGTGAATCATGTTCCTGAGTGTATTATTAAGTACTTATCTCAGAAGGTCTTGATGCCAATAAATATAGAATCACAACAGTTTACAAGGGATTAGCTGTAGCACCAAAGAAGATACAGCAGCTATTTGAAATACTTTAACATTTCCAGTTCTTCATCACAATTGGAGTTAGGATACCCAGGGCTGATCTGCATGATCTGACAGGGCCAAATAATGATGACATAGGTTTGGGTCAGGTTGGGTCCAATTGCTCCATGCATCTGCAGCTGGTGGCAGGAACATGCAGCCTTCTTCACCTCTCACGGTCCTGCACAGCAGCTGGGCATAATTCAGTGATTTTCCTACACTCCCCCTGAATTTCCCCCACATCCCCGTCCCCAGTTTTGTGAACTAGTTATGTGCCAATTTAGTGACTGGAAATTTGAATTGAAATTGAAACATTAATACATAGTTTAAAAGCACATCAGCGTATGATAAAAATGTGTATCTGAAAAACTATAATAGATTTGAAAAGTATGAACATAGACTAGCTTCCTTATACAGCTGTTGTTTTTTATGACAATGTCAGTGCCTTCATTTTGGTGATGTTGGCCAACCTAATAATTTCAAATGATGATTTGTAAGCAAAGTCTAAATGAGCTCTGCCTGACAGCTAGTGATGAGCTGGGGCTGGGGGGAAAGGCTTCAGGACCAGACTGTATTTACATTGACATCTAATCTACCTAGGTATCCAGCAAACAGAGGTGTGCTGCCCAAGTGATAGATTTTGGCTGGGGTTGGGTTACAAAGCACTTGAATGCAGGGGGGCGGGGGAGGGAATGACATGTTGTTGTTCTTATTGTTTGAGTAAAGGGCAGTAGAACTGTACTTAGCCTATGCTGACCGAGGGCATCAAGAGAGAGGGTGGGGATCTGTCCCTCTCCATTGTTTAAAGACAGAGCTGATTGGGCTCCATAGATAGTCTTTTGTTCTGTTAAGTGACCACTAAAGCTGAAATCACTGATAATCAGGTCTAAGTGCTTAGTCCTGCTGTGGTGACAGTATTTCTGAGGAAGAGATGGCCCAGATAGCACTAGCAGCGAGGTTCCCCGACTGAGAGCTCAGCTGAAATCGCTGAGAGCTGGATAGAACCTCAAGAGACCAACTCGCAGAGGTCACATGGCAGGTGGCAGCAGAAGGTGACTGTGCAGGGCCATTGGCAACAGAGTGGTGGAGTGAACGGTGGCACAACAAACAGCAGTGGCCAGAGCAAACAGTGAGCAGCTAGAGGAAAGAGCAAGGTGCCTTCTTGCTTCCCACCTGGGAGGTGTACTCACATGAAGCACCTCTGAACTGTGAATCTCCACTGACCAAGGACAATACCGGTTAGTGGGGTGCAGTGGAGGGAAAAGTGAGGGGCATGTTAAATAAACATTTGTTTGTTGGACTGCATTTTAGTGACTTTGCTCCAGAGTGCTAGCTTTGTGACTGGGAATGGAATTTATATAAATATGTTTCCTAGTAGGCCAAGATTTTTAAAATGCATTATCTGCCAAGGTTGTTATCTCACATTGTTGCTACCTTGGGAGGTCATTATATTGGGAGTTTCTGTACTAAACATTTTTATTATTATAATTAATTTTTACAGAAGAATGGTCATATTGAGTCAGACCAATGGTCCATATAGCCCAGTACCCTGTCTTCTGACAGTGGTCAAGGTCAGGTGCTTCAGAGGGAATCAACAGAAGAGGTAATCATCGAGTGATCCATCCCCTGTTGCCCATTCCCAGCTTCTGGCAAACAGGCTAGGGACACTCAGAGCATGGTATTGCATCCCTCCCCATCCTGGCTAATAGCCACTGATAGACCTATTCTCCAGGAATTTATCTAGTTCTTTTTTTAATCCTGTTATAATTTTGGTCTTCACAGCATCCCCTGGCAAAGAGTTCCACAGGTTGATTTTATGTTGTGTGAAGAAATATTTTCTTTTGTTTTTTTAAAACCTGCTGCCTAGTAATTTCATTGGGTGACTATTAGTTCTTGTGTTATGTGAAGGATTAAATAACATTTCCTTATTCACTTTCTTCACATCAGTCAAGATTTTATAGACCTCTATCATATCTCCCCTTAGTCATCTCTTTTCTAACCTGAAAATTCCCAGTCATTTTAATTTCTCCTCCTGTTTCATACCCCTTATCATTTTAGTTGTCCATCTCTCTACCTTTTCCAATTCCAATACATCTTTTTTGGGATGGACTGATCAGATCTGCACACAGTATTCAAGGTGTGCACATACCATGGATTTATATAGAGGCAATATGATATTTTCTGTCTTATTATCTGTCCCTTTCTTAATGATTCCCAACATTATCTGTTTGCTTTTTTGACTGCTGCTGCACATTGAGTGGATGTTTTCAGAGAACTATCCACAATGACTCCAAGATCTCTTTCTTGAGCGTTAACAGTTAATTCAGATGCCTTCATTTCATATGTATAGTTGAGATTGTTTTCCAATGTGCATTACTTTGCATTTATCAACATTGAATTTCATCTGCCATTTTGTTGTCCAGTCACCCAGTTTTGTGAGATCTCTTTGTAACTCTTCACAGTCTGCCTGGGACTTAATTATCTTGAATAGTTTTGTATCATCTGCAAATTTTGCCACCTCACTGTTTATCTATTTTTCTAGATCATTTATGAGTATGTTGAACAGTACCGGTCCCAGTACAGACCCCTCAGGGATACCACTATTTACCTCTCTCCATTCTGAAAACTGATAATTTATTCCTACCCTTTGTTTTCCATCTTTTAACCAGTTACTGATCCATGAGAGGACTGCCCTCTTATCCCACGATGGCTTACTTTTCAAAATTCAATTTAAATTAAATTTTAAATTAAAATTTATATTTTTTTAGAAATCTAGACCTGTTATGTATTTTGGTGTAACTTGAATTATCCTTATGTTAAATTTGCATTATCCTAAGAAAACATTTACTTTATTCATATCTTTTATACATCTCATCGGCCCTGACAATCCCCCACCTCGTAAATTTGAACACCCCCCCTAATTTCAATTCCTGGGGAAACCACTGGCACAACTGCATCTATGCTCCCACAGGGTGGGGAAGAGGTGGGCCATGGCTCAATACTCTGTCTCTGCCAGCCATCAATGCTTCTAGATGTAGGGCTTGAGGGTTGGATGAGGACAAGTGGAGGAGTGTGGCAGCAGGAACAGTCCCTCTCCACTCAGAGGGACTGTATTCTTCTCCGTGTGGTGCCAAATCACTCCCAGTGCAGGACAATACTTATTAAGTACAACTGAGCCCCCAGTTTTTAGTAAGTCCTTGGTTAAGCAAACTTCCATTGAGGTTAATGGACCTGAAGATTTAGTGCATAATGCATGGTAGGTTTCCGTGGAGCAGCAGGAATGGGTTGACATTAGTTCTTGTAATATAAAAACTGCTGCGAGGACCTAAAAGCCTAAAACTAAGGCTATTGTTGCACTGTTTGGCTGGACACTGACAGAAATTCTACATGGTCCTGTCATAAATATTCAAAATCTAGACATTAATATTCATGCATCTGTCATAAACAGATAGCTAAGGGTTAATGTCTCTTTCACCTGAAGCACCTGACCAGAGGACCAATCAGGAAACCGGATTTTTTTCAACTTTGGGTGGAGGGAATTGAGTGTCTTTGTCTTTGTCTGCCTGCCTGCCTTCTCTGAGCTTTGGAGAAGTAGCTCTACTTTCTAGTCTTCTGTTTCTAAGTGTAAGGACAAAGAGATCAGATAGTAAGTTCTATGGTTTTCTTTTCTTTGGTATTTGCATGAATATAAGTGCTGGAGTGCTTTGATTTGTATTCTTTTTGAATAAGGCTGTTTATTCAATATTCTTTTAAGAAATTGCCCTGTATTGTGTCATCTTAATACAGAGAGACCATTTGTATTTTTTCTTTCTTTTTTATATAAAGCTTTCTTTTAAGACCTGTTGGAGTTTTTCTTTACTTCAGGGAAATTGAGTCTGTACTCACCAGGGAATTGGTGGGAGGAAGAAATCAAGGGGAGATTTGTGTGTTGGATCGCTAGCCTGATTTTTGCATTCCCTCTGGGGGAATAGGAAAGTACTTTTTGTTTCCAGGATTGGGAACAGAGAGGGAGATTCACTCTGTTTGGATTCACAGAGCTTGTGTCTGTGTATCTCTCCAGGAGCACCTGGAGGGGGGAAGGGAAAAAGGATTATTTCCCTTTGTTGTGAGACTCAAGGGATTTGGGTCTTGGGGTCCCCAGGGAAGGTTTTTCAGAGGGACCAGAGTGCCCCAAAACACTCTAATTTTTTGGGTGGTGGCAGCAGGTACCAGGTCCAAGCTGGTAACTAAGCTTGGAGGTTTTCATGCTAACCCCCATATTTTGGACGCTAAGGTCCAAATCTGGGACTAAGGTTATTACATGATGTGCAGCTGGTGGGACTAGAATCCAGAAGCCAGTAGAAATATTATATTTTTCTTTTCTCTGCTAAGGGCTTTTTAGCAGAGAGAAGCAGTTGGTTTTAAAAGGGAACCAGAGAGAATTTTTTTTTTTTCTGCTCTCTCTGGCAGTTTGTGGCTTGCATGTTAAGCAAGAAGCCATTCAGAACCTGTTAAGGGTCTTTTGTCATGCAATAGCCCTCCCATTAGGAGGCAAGACCAGCACTTATAGGCATGCAAATAAAGTGGTTTTTCTGGTTTCCCTTCATTGAACATTAGCTAGAGAGAGAAAAAGACAAAAAACACTGTTGCTAGGCAGACTTCAGGAGGCAACAGAGAACCTGCAGTTCCGAAGATAAACACCGGAGGGCACCCCAACACAAGAAAACAGGAATCATGACTTCTAAGGCAAAAATTGAGGCCCAAGAGCAAGTCAGAGAAGCTGAACACAGGCGACAACTGGAAATAAAACAAACAGAGATGGAAATAAGAGAAAGAGAAAGAGAGGCGGCCCACCGTCGAGAAATGGAGAAACAACAAAAAGAGAATGAAGAGAAGGAAAAACAGAGAAAACATGAACTGGAGTTGGCAAAAGCTGGGCTGCCTGTGCCAGCCAACCCTAACAACCCGGCGCCAAATATAGCTCCACAGCCCAGGAAATTTCCCACCTACAAGGCAGGTGATGACACCGAGGCCTTCTTGGAAAATTTTGAAAGAGCCTGTCTTGGGTACAGCATTCCCGAAGACCAGTACATGGTAGAATTGAGGTCACAGCTCAGTGGACCTTTAGCAGAGGTGGCAGCTGAAATGCCTAAGCACCAAATGAATGACTATAAACTTTTTCTAACCAAGGCCAGATACAGGATGGGGATAACCCCAGATCATGCCCGTCGGCGCTTCAGAACCCAAAAGTGGAAACCAGAGGTGTCATTTCCCAAACACGCCTACTACATTGCAAAAAACTATGAGGCCTGGCTAACAGGAAACAACATTCAAACCTTGGAAGAACTGAACCTCCTCATACAAATGGAGCAGTTCTTGGATGGTGTTCCTGAAGACATCACACGGTACATACAAGATGGAAATCCCAAGAATATCGCTGAGGCGGGGGAGATTGGAGCCAAATGGATGGAACTGGCAGAAAGCAAGAAAGCTACTGTCAAGGGGAACGATTACCCCAGGGGGCACACAGACCATAAACCCTACAACCGAGGACAGCCAAAGACCCCACATACCACCCAAGTAAAGCCACAGATACCCTACCCTTCAACCTCACCAGTCTCCAGTAACTCACCTCGGCCCAGTGACCCATCAGATGGAAGATGCTTTAAGTGTAATGAACTGGGACATATCAAGGCCAACTGTCCCAAGAACACCATGCGAGTGCAATTCATTACACCACCATCACACCAAAGATCCCCAGGCCCGGATACCTCTCAAATACCCTTGGAGCGAAGGGAAAATTTGAGAGTGGGCGGAAAGAAGGTTACTGCGTGGAGAGACACGGGGGCACAAGTGTCAGCTATCCACCAATCCTTCGTTGACCCCAAATTCATCAACCCAAAGGCCAAAGTTACAATTTACCCCTTCATGTCACAAGCTGTAGATTTGCCTACAGCTCAACTGCCTGTCCAGTACAAAGGCTGGTCAGGAATGTGGACTTTTGCAGTCTATGACAATTATCCTATCCCCATGCTACTGGGGGAAGACTTGGCCAACCAGGTGAGGCGGGCCAAGAGAGTGGGAATGGTTACACGTAGCCAAACCAGGCAAGCTTCCAGACCCATTCCTGTTCCTGAGCCGTCCACAGAGGCCCCGTCTGTGTTACCAGAGACCCAGACAGAGGTAGTGGACCCGGATTCCATGCCTACCACTGAAACAGCCACAGCATCTCCAGTCCCAGGCCCGAAACTGGAACAGCAACCAGCACCAGCAAGTGCAACTACATCTTCAAACTCAACGCCAGAGGGCGCCAGCGAGCCAAAACTGGCAGAAGCAACAGACAGCCATACCCAAAAGGCTCAGCCAGAGCCTGAAATACCCTCAGGTGCACCAGCGGAGAGCGGTTCACCAACAACGGAAACAACCCCATCACCTACATCGCTTCCAGAGGGACCAAGCCCAAGTCCACAGTCTGAGGAAGAACTGGTGACCCCAGCCTCAAGGGAACAGTTCCAGGCTGAGCAGGAAGCGGATGACAGCCTTCAGAAAGCTTGGGCGGCGGCACGGAGCACCCCACCGCCTCTCAGCTCTTCTAATCGATCCCGGTTTGTTATAGACCAAGGACTTTTATACAAGAAAATTCTTTCTGGTGGACACCGGGAAAAATGGCAGCCGCAAAAACAGTTGGTGGTTCCAACTAAGTACCGGGAGAAGCTCTTAAGCTTAGCCCATGATCATCCCAGTGGCCATGCTGGGGTGAACAAAACCAAGGACCGGTTGGGGAAGTCCTTCCACTGGGAGGGGATGGGCAAGGATGTTGCCAATTATGTCCGGTCTTGTGAGGTATGCCAAAGAGTGGGAAAGCCTCAAGACCAGGTCAAGGCCCCTCTCCAGCCACTCCCCATAATTGAGGTCCCATTTCAGCGAGTAGCTGTGGATATTCTGGGCCCTTTCCCAAAAAAGACGCCCAGAGGAAAGCAGTACGTACTGACTTTAGTGGACTTTGCTACCCGATGGCCGGAAGCAGTAGCTCTAGGCAACACCAGGGCTAACACTGTGTGCCTGGCCCTAACAGACATCTTTGCCAGGGTAGGTTGGCCCTCCGACATCCTTACAGATTCAGGGTCTAATTTCCTGGCAGGGACCATGGAAAAACTGTGGGAAACTCATGGGGTGAATCACTTGGTTGCCACCCCATACCACCATCAAACCAATGGCCTGGTGGAAAGGTTCAATGGAACTTTGGGGGCCATGATACGAAAATTCATCAACGAATTCTCCAATAATTGGGACCTAGTGTTGCAGCAGTTGCTGTTTGCCTACAGGGCTGTACCACATCCCAGTTTAGGGTTTTCACCATTTGAACTTGTGTATGGTCACGAGGTTAAGGGGCCATTACAGTTGGTGAAGCAGCAATGGGAGGGGTTTACGCCTTCTCCAGGAACTAACATGCTGGACTTTGTAAGCAACCTACAAAACACCCTCCGACACTCTTTAGCCCTTGCTAAAGAGAACCTAAAGGATGCTCAAGAAGAGCAAAAGGCCTGGTATGACAGACATGCCAGAGATCGGTCCTTCAAGGTAGGAGACCAGGTTATGGTCTTGAAGGCGCAACAGGCCCATAAGATGGAAGCATCATGGGAAGGGCCCTTCACGGTCCAAGAGCGCCTGGGAGCTGTAAACTACCTCATAGCATTTCCCAATTCCTCACTAAAGCCTAAAGTGTACCATGTTAATTCTCTCAAGCCTTTCTATTCCAGAGACTTACAGGTTTGTCAGTTTACAGTCCAGGGAGAGGATGCTGAGTGGCCTGACGGTGTCTACTACGATGGGAAAAAAGACGGTGGCGTGGAAGAGGTGAACCTCTCAACCACTCTGGAACGTCTGCAGCGGCAGCAAATCAAGGAGCTGTGCACCAGCTTCGCCCCATTGTTCTCAGCCACCCCAGGACGGACTGAACGGGCATACCACTCCATTGATACAGGTAATGCTCACCCAATCAGAACCCCACCCTACCGAGTGTCTCCTCATGCCCAAGCTGCTATAGAACGGGAGATCCAAAACATGCTACAAATGGGTATAATCCGCTCATCTACCAGTGCATGGGCATCTCCAGTGGTTCTGGTACCCAAACCAGATGGGGAAATACGCTTTTGCGTGGACTACCGTAAGCTAAATGCGGTAACTCGTCCGGACAACTATCCAATGCCACGTACCGATGAGCTATTGGAAAAGTTGGGACGTGCCCAGTTCATCTCTACAATAGACTTAACCAAGGGGTACTGGCAAGTACCGCTAGATGAACCTGCCAAGGAGAGGTCAGCATTCGTCACCCATGCGGGGGTGTATGAATTCAATGTCCTTCCTTTCGGCCTTCGAAATGCACCCGCCACCTTCCAGAGGCTGGTAGATGGTCTACTAGCTGGACTGGGAGAATTTGCAGTTGCCTACCTCGATGATGTGGCCATTTTTTCAGACTCCTGGCCCGAACACCTACTACACCTGGAAAAGGTCTTTGAGCGCATCAGGCAGGCAGGACTAACTGTTAAGGCCAAAAAGTGTCAAATAGGCCAAAACAGAGTAACTTACCTGGGGCACCAGGTGGGTCGAGGAACCATAAACCCCCTACAGGCCAAGGTGGATGCTATCCAAAAGTGGCCTGTCCCAAAGTCAAAGAAGCAGGTCCAATCCTTCTTAGGCTTGGCCGGATACTACAGGCGATTTGTACCCCACTACAGCCAAATCGCTGCCCCACTGACCGACCTGACCAAAAAGACCCAGCCAAATGCAGTTAAGTGGACTGATGAGTGTCAAAAGGCCTTTACCCAACTTAAGGCAACGCTCATGTCTGACCCTGTGCTCAGGGCCCCGGATTTTGACAAGCCATTCCTAGTAACCACAGATGCATCTGAGCGTGGTATAGGAGCAGTGCTCATGCAGGAAGCAACAGATCACAACTTCCATCCTGTCGTGTTTCTCAGCAAGAAACTGTCTGAGAGGGAAAGTCACTGGTCAGTCAGTGAAAAGGAATGCTATGCCATTGTGTACGCCCTGGAAAAGCTACGCCCATATGTTTGGGGACGGCGGTTCCAACTACAAACTGACCATGCTGCACTAAAGTGGCTTCATACTGCCAAGGGGAACAACAAGAAACTTCTTCGTTGGAGTTTAGCTCTCCAAGATTTTGATTTTGAAATTCAACACATCACAGGAGCTTCTAACAAAGTAGCTGATGCACTCTCCCGTGAGAGTTTCCCAGGATTCAGTCGTTAAAAAGTGTTCTTAAAATGTAGAAGTCTGTTAGTTATATACTTAGGAGTATATGTAAAGGTGTATGTGTTGTATTAATCTGTTTATTTTCAAGTTCTAGAAGGAAATCGCCGCCAGTGAGCTTCCCCACTGTCTGCAATTTGGGGGGCGTGTCATAAACAGATAGCTAAGGGTTAATGTCTCTTTCACCTGAAGCACCTGACCAGAGGACCAATCAGGAAACCGGATTTTTTCAACTTTGGGTGGAGGGAATTGAGTGTCTTTGTCTTTGTCTGCCTGCCTGCCTTCTCTGAGCTTTGGAGAAGTAGCTCTACTTTCTAGTCTTCTGTTTCTAAGTGTAAGGACAAAGAGATCAGATAGTAAGTTCTATGGTTTTCTTTTCTTTGGTATTTGCATGAATATAAGTGCTGGAGTGCTTTGATTTGTATTCTTTTTGAATAAGGCTGTTTATTCAATATTCTTTTAAGAAATTGCCCTGTATTGTGTCATCTTAATACAGAGAGACCATTTGTATTTTTTCTTTCTTTTTTATATAAAGCTTTCTTTTAAGACCTGTTGGAGTTTTTCTTTACTTCAGGGAAATTGAGTCTGTACTCACCAGGGAATTGGTGGGAGGAAGAAATCAAGGGGAGATTTGTGTGTTGGATCGCTAGCCTGATTTTTGCATTCCCTCTGGGGGAATAGGAAAGTACTTTTTGTTTCCAGGATTGGGAACAGAGAGGGAGATTCACTCTGTTTGGATTCACAGAGCTTGTGTCTGTGTATCTCTCCAGGAGCACCTGGAGGGGGGAAGGGAAAAAGGATTATTTCCCTTTGTTGTGAGACTCAAGGGATTTGGGTCTTGGGGTCCCCAGGGAAGGTTTTTCAGAGGGACCAGAGTGCCCCAAAACACTCTAATTTTTTGGGTGGTGGCAGCAGGTACCAGGTCCAAGCTGGTAACTAAGCTTGGAGGTTTTCATGCTAACCCCCATATTTTGGACGCTAAGGTCCAAATCTGGGACTAAGGTTATTACAGCATCAGCTTTAGTTATAGTTGTATTTGAAATGCAACAAATTACAAAATGCTTCTTAATCATCTTCAGGGAGCTGGAATCTGCTGAATAATATAAATTTATAAAATGGGGCTTCAAGAGCACGAAGGTAATGGCAGTCTTACCTACAAGAGGCATAACTAATGAATAAGGGGAATACAAATTCCCTGAAGCTAGTCACTGAACGACATCTACTAATGAAGTATCTGACAAATGCAGTAGCCTTAAACTTCCCCCAATTATCATTAAAAGGAGATTGAAAAAGCTCTGCTGTGCAAAAATACCAAGTGAATTCTGAAATTCATAGGCTAAGCAAAAAAAAGTGTAAATATCTATTGAAAAGAAGCCTTTGCAAATGAGGTGGAAAATGAGTGAAGGGAAATGAAAGGTTATGGTGATAAAATGTATAAAGACAAGATTGTGGTGCTAGATTATAGCCTAGTAAAATAGCATAATAGGAGAGGTGAGACCAAAATGGCAAACTTCCTTGTTAGTTTATAAATAAATTGGCTGTGACCTGATTTATACTTGCAGGTGTAAAACGACCTAATTTAGTAAACATTCTGTGTTGAAGAAATGGGACTGCATTGTTAGCAAGAGTTTGGGAGTGCTCCATGAGACCATAGGAGGGCTCTTACTAATCTTTAAAATATTGCAATTTCCAGACTGCCAGTCAAGTGAGTTCTTAGGAGGATGTATATGGGTCTCTGTAGTTTCTGAAGGGTTAACTCTAAATTGCACTGGAAGATCAATGGAATTGCATAGTAAACTGATACCAAGCCCACACAAAGGACAGTTTCACAACCCTTCTGTCTTGGAGGCTTAGAACTCCACCTGTCTTGCAGAGGATATCCTACCCTTTGGGTAAGTTTCACTGAACAACAGTGAGAATCTGTAAATAGGACAAGTGCAGTTTTAACGTTCCAGACTGTACATCATGCTGCACCACATAGCAAAAGCATTGCTACGTATATGTTGGGTTTTATCCTTTTCATTGCATCATGATAAGCAGGGGTGGAATTACATTATTTTTAGAGTTTCAGTGATGTGAGTGACATGATATGACTTTTCCCTACAATGTTTTTCATTCATTTTAATTTTGTTTTCTACCAGAACTAAACAGATGGAAAATTCATTGTGTCTGGGAGCTAGGGAAAGTAGGAGCATATTTAGGCATATAAGTTTGTGCAAGAGAGATTTTAAATTTGCTCCTGTAAGGGAATGAATTTTCAAGGATGACCAGAAGAGAAGTATTTGTAGTGACCCTTCTGTGACCCAAGAGGACCAAATTCTCCGCTGGTGTAATTCAATTGAAATCACAGTGACATTCAGATTGAAGAAAATAATAAAAACAGATGCAGCAAAATCAGAAATAAAACATGTTGATAATTAGGTATTCAACTAGATGCTCTATCCAATATCGAGGAAAAAATCCCTCTCCATAGCTACTGATTTGGAATCCAAAATCAAATTAATTTTACAATATATTTGCCTATTGTTGAAGTCAAATCCTCACCATAGAACTCCTGAATCATCCACATTTACTATACTGAGAGCATATATTTATTTCTGGACGCTTTAAACACATTTTCCTTGGCTTCATCATTTCAGTCAAACAAAAGCCAGCAATCAATGACAGTTGTGTCCACGTGAACAAAACACAAACTACTCCTCAGAGGTCTGTGGGATGGAATACTGCATCTTCCTAGGACAAATCTAAGCAATAAAGGGACAAAAACCACTTTCTGTTATACCTGTGTAACCCCACTGACTCCAAAGAGGTGATAAAGATGTGACTGAGCAGGCAATATGGCCCCACATCTTTCTGCTATGCTATTCTGTGACAAAAGGTGTTCACTCTTGTTACAGTAACTGATTAAAATTGCATGAAAAGTACTGGAACATTCTTTTCCTCTGTGAACTGATGGGTTTCCAACCAGGACAAATGCTAGCTCAGCTAAATGCTAGTATAACTGAGGGGAGCTACAGGGCAGATTATAATATAAACAACTTCTATATATTTGAAAGATGCAGGGAAGAAATTCGCTAGTCCGAAAGCTCCATATACCTTGTAAATAGGAACATGGGGATGATCTACTAGATCATTAAGTTTGTCTCATGCTGGTGGAAGATGCATCAGACACAAAGCTGCTGCGATACTTATCCTTAGCCAAAATGAACTGCCAGCCATAAAGATTTATGAAATTACCTATCGGACTATCTATGCTACACTATTTTCTACTGCATTTGTGGGTTATAAGGATCTGCTCTTCAGGTGACTTTCTTTGGAAGGAATCACCTCCAGACAAGTTACATCTACTATTATTTATTTGTTAATGCTGACAGAGTGCTAAGAATCACACAAGACAAAGTTCTAGCCCTGAGGAGAACAGGCTGAATAGATAGATAACACAGACCAAATTGGAGACCTCAGAGGCAGTTTCTCTCTTAGACCAACACTTCTATTGTTTTATCCATGGAGAAAGTAGTACATTTTGTTGACATGAGCTAGCATTTGTGAATTTTGAAGAAGAACTGACTCTGATAAGGAATTTCAAGGAGACCAGCACTGAACAGGGGTGAAGATGAGAGCAGTAAGAAAAGGGCAGAAGTGGAGTTGAATATATACCGGAGAAACCATTACAAAGTCAATCTTAACAAATGTTGACCACACAATTATCATAGAGATTTCCTGTTCTAATTACAGAGATACACTGTGATGATGGCAGCCAATAAAGGCTTTGTAATGGTGACCACTCCATATATGTGTATGAGTGTGCATGCACAATATGTGATGGCCAAGATCTTGAGGATCTAGTCCAAGGATGATTTAATATAGTACCTAGTATATAATCCAATGACTATTTAAAAATACCATCTGTTCCAATTCAGTTTCTAATCCTGACTCACCATAGCACGTCAGCATATGCTTAAGTCCAGTTAAAGCCAAATGCTTAACGCTAAGCATGTGCTAAAGATTTTGTTTAACAGAGGTGGTTAAAAGTATTGTTTTTATACTTCTTTGTTCACTTTCCATTTTATTAAAGTGGTGCAATACATGCTTCAAGAAGTATGAAAGTATTCTTTTCCCACAATGGTTTCTAACCTTATTTAGATAGTCTGATTATCTTTTTTGCTTACTAGCCTCCAGAAAGGCTGCCTCTGTAATTAAAGTGATAAACAGATATGTTCAATAATTAACAATATTTTTATTTATTGAGCTGCATGGGTAGATTAATTTTTTAACATAGCTTTAAGTGGTGAATTTATGAAAAAGTAAGTGTTGCATACAGTGAAAACTGACTAATTAAAAGCAGCACCCTTTGGCCACAGATTTAAGTAATTAGTATTGTATTAACATTACAACCAAAGCCAACTTCTGCTCTCCTCCTTGTCTCTGACAAAATTCTTTTCATGTATTTTCTTCAGATGGCTACAGCAAAGGTATTCATTGTATTGCTTCATCCACAGTGCAGGTACAAAATAGCTACAGAATGAGCTGTCTGTTGATTTTAAGATATTGGGATGGGAATGGATTCCGTTTAAAAACTAGATCTTATGAACTAAGCCTAGAAACATTATTTCCCTCCTAAAGGCAGAGCACTTAAGCAAGTGCTTAGCTTCATGAATGGAACTCCAGTGGAACTTGCTTAACTTGTGTTTAAGGTTGCATCTATGACAAACTGCAAGGTGCCTTGGAGAAAAGAGGTAGGTTGGTTTTAGGTCTGACAAGTTTCATTTTTATTATTTAGTATTCAGTCAGAGTAGGGGAGTTTGAGTCATCCAGGCATAAAATATTGAGGCAATAATTATTATTGTTTTTAATTAATAACAGAACATAATCAATAAGAATTATTATATACTGAGCACTAACAATGTTCTGCAAGTATGAGAAGCTAATGTCAAAACTCACCACAATTGCAATGGGAGCACGATCAAACCCTAAAGGGCTTTCAAATTTTTTATGAATGTTGGCCAAGATGTTGGATTTGTAAAGGGCTTTAGATTTTCACTACGAACATTTTGCACTGCTCTAAGCATACATTATTCATAGACTCATAGACTCCAGGACTGAAAGGGACCTCAAGAGGTCATCGAGTCCAGTCCCCTGCCCTCATGGCAGGACCAAATACTGTCTAGACCATCCCTAATAGACATTTATCTAACCTACTCTTAAATATCTCCAGAGATGGAGATTCCACAACTTCCCTAGGCAATCTATTCCAGTGTTTAACTACCCTGACAGTTAGGAACTTTTTCCTAATGTCCAACCTAAATCTCCCTTGCTGCAGTTTAAGCCCATTGCTTCTTGTTCTATCATTGGAGGCTAAGGTGAACAAGTTTTCTCCCTCCTCCTGATGACACCCTTTTAGATACCTGAAAACTGCTATCATATCCCCTCTCAGTCTTCTCTTTTCCAAACTAAACAAACCCAATTCCTTCAGCCTTCCTTCATAGGTCATGTTCTCAAGACCTTTAATCATTCTTGTTGCTCTTCTCTGGACCCTCTCCAATTTTTCCACATCTTTCTTGAAATGCGGTGCCCAGAACTGGACACAATACTCCAGCTGAGGCCTGACCAGCGCAGAGTAAAGCGGAAGAATGACTTCTCGTGTCTTGTTTACAACCTGTTAATGCATCCCAGAATCACGTTTGCTTTTTTTGCAACAGTATCACACTGTTGATTCATATTAAGCTTGTGGTCTACTATGACCCCTAGATCTCTTTCTGCCATACTCCTTCCTAGACAGTCTCTTCCCATTCTGTATGTGTGAAACTGATTGTTCCTTCCTAAGTGGAGCACTTTGCATTTATCTTTATTGAACTTCATCCTGTTTACCTCAGACCATTTCTCCAATTTGTCCAGATCATTTTGAATTTTGACCCTGTCCTCCAAAGCAGTTGCAATCCCTCCCAGTTTGGTATCGTCCGCAAACTTAATAAGCGTACTTTCTATGCCAACATCTAAATCGTTGATGAAGATATTGAACAGAGCCGGTCCCAAAACAGACCCCTGCGGAGCCCCACTTGTTATACCTTTCCAGCAGGATTGGGAGCCATTAACAACTACTCTCCGAATACGGTTATCCAGCCAGTTATGCACCCACCTTATAGTAGCCCCATCTAAATTGTACTTTCCTAGTTTATCTATAAGAATATGATGCGAGACCGTATCAAATGCCTTACTAAAGTCTAGGTATATCACATCCACCGCTTCTCCCTTATCCACAAGGCTCGTTATCCTATCAAAGAACGCTATCAAATTAGTTTGACACGAATCCTGCACTTAGCTGGAATTATTTACTCTCTGCTCATTGGTAGCCATTAGGGAGGTGACTGGACACCTGCATTTTACAATTTGGTACTTTAGTATTCAGGAACAATATGTGGGTTTAGAATTAAGGAGGTTATTTGCATTAATGAAAAAAAGGTGTTGGTATCTGGGGAAAGATACAACCCTGCTTCCATATGTTTCAAGGACGTCTTGAAATGTAAAAATAGATGATTATCTTTGAAAGTGAACAATCACAGAAATATAAACTAAAAATAATTTTGTATCAAGTTTTGAAATTTCGAACTTTTAGAATGAGAAAAGTGGATACTGTTTAGTATGAAATATTTACAAAACTATGGGAGAGAGAACACAATAGAATGGTAGCATGAGATGTCCCATGATTTTGTGATGTGACAAATATTTAAAAAAAATTGTAAATACATTTACGCTTCATCTTTTTTAAAGTTATAAATGTTAATTTGATTATATGGAACCTCTTTTCCTTTTCACTAAGGTCCCTTGATATTCCTCTGGCAGTGTAGCGGGGCCTGAAAGTGGGTATAAATGTAAAATGTTGTGTAAAAATTAGTCATAAAAAGGAATCTAGGACCATATTGAGTAGTCTGATGATGTATGTTGCATCCACTATTAAGAATAAAGGTTCCAGTTGAGCAAAGCCATTAAGCATATGCTTAACTTTGATTGAGCATATGCTTCACTCCATCCATATTTAGCAAAGCACTTAGGTATGTGTTTCAGTCTGATTGATGTAACTGGGGTTTACGTATGAGCTCAAGTATTTTGTTGAATCAGGGAAGAGAGTCATACAATAAATGTTTAAATTAGAATAGAGAATTTGATTAAGCGGGGCAGGAGATTAGAAATGTAATTTACAAGCTGCAAAATACAAATTTCAACATTTCAAACACAAGGCCAGATTTTCAAATCCAATCCACTTCTTTGCTCCACACTTGCTGTAATTAAAAAAAAACTATACTAATGTGGAATCATTTACAAAATTTCTCATAATTCAGCTGTGTAGGTGGAGCGGATTTTTAAACAATGTAGCTTTATTTTAGACTGTATGAACAGACTCTTTTCAATCAGATTCCAATTCACATCTTCCCCTCACAGAGACAGTGATCTCTGTGTAATGATAAAGTGACACTCATGGTTGTTTGGTCATTTTCCAACACCGTCTTTGGGAAAACAAATCATTGAGGCCATCAGGCCAGACATTTTAATATACTATATGCTTGTGGAGATATACTGTATTGCTCTGACTTACAGCTATGACCTTCAAAGAGAGACGCTCTAAAACACCATGAGGGACACATCTGTTATATTATTGCACTGTTATGTGTTAACCAGATATGCTAGCTAGAGTTGTTAATATAACAAAAGCACAACAGAGTTGGGCCAATCCTGAGGAAAAGTATCTCTTTGAATTATAAACAACATATGGCTGGATGGGAAATGGTTTTCCCATCCCATGAGACTTTTCAAGATATATAAAAAAAAATTCCCCTGTCCCAAATTGGGACAAAAAGTCAAAATCTTGAAAATTTTCCTGAACTGACAAATTGAAAAAAAGTATCACAACATTGTATCGAAACACTTATTTGATGATTATGAAATGTTTCATTCAAATTTTGACTTTTTTCCTTTTAATCTTTTTTCTAGTATAAATTAAGTAAGACTTTGGAACAAAAGGTTGTCTTGAACCAAAAAAAAAAATAAAAAAAGAAACTTTTTGTTTCCAAAATGTCAAAACAGGACATTTTTTGACAATTTCAAAACCTTTTTTCAACATGTTTTCAGGACATTCATCAAAACCAACTTTATCCCACAGACAATTTGAGTTTTGACAAATTGGCATTTTTTGATGAAAAAACATTTAGTGGAAAATTTTCCAAACCTACTCTATTACAAACACTGATTCACTTTGTTGACAAATACATTTGCAGAAAAAGATGTTGGGAACTGTTTTGCAAATATGTATTCACATGAGTATATCTAATCCATCTATCTAGGTTCCTATTTGGTGGCATCTAAGCACCGGTTATATTTGTTAGGTATCAAGGAGATGTTTCCTATTATGACTAGAGAGCAGCTGCATAGTCCAAGGAGATGCAAAGTGATTGGGGGCCAGCTGCCCCAGACAGGATATAGCGAGCTTTCTGTTTGTTTGGTTTTTTGAGTTAGGGTTTTACCTGTATAGGGCCACAGAGCAAAGCTAAGACTCTCAAAGCAATGAGTTATTTTGCCTCTCAATATTTGGGTGCCCAACTTGAGACCTCTTAAAGGGGCCTGATTTCCAAAAATGTTCAGCACCCACCTTCTGAAACACAGAACCCCTTAAGATTTATCAAGCTGAGGAATTCTAAGATTGAGGCAGCCAAAATCATTCGTCACTGTTGACAATCTTGGTTCAAGTTTTTACTAGTGTTAGATTAAAAATAAACAACCTGTTATGGCGGCACAAAGTACAAGTTGCAATTTGATCTGCCTCATGATATCAGTTATGTTATTGCCCAGAATGTCAATGTTTGATGGTGATCTAGGAAGTAGAATAGAGCTTGACTTTCAGAATCTTGAAAGGGCTTGTAATACTGGTCGTCAGAAAGTGCTGGGTTTGACTTGTACACCTAGGGAATTGGATTCTGAAATCACTGAGGGAGAACAAGCATGGAACACCACAATGCGTTTCTTTCTTTTTTTGTTTTGAACAGTTACTGTTGTGACCATAACCACAGATGCTTAATGCATTAAAAAAAATCTATCATTTCCATAGCCAGAGAATGAAGTCTCTCTATTTCATTTTCTCACTGGCCAGACACATTAGGAAAAAAGAATGCATGGACCTGGCCAATTTTAACATGACTTGATTATATCAATAGTTCTCCCAGGGAAGAAAGGCCTGTGAAAATTTTCAAGTGAAAATATAGTTGTATTTTATTGCTTTTGTATACCCATTTTTAAATTTCTAATGTGCCATTTTCACTAACAGTTTATCTTAAAGCAACATTTCCTCCATGGATCTGTAGACTTGTTTCACCTGATAGCTTGATTGATAATACTTAATGTGACTCTCTTTACTTCCAGTAATTTCTGAATACTTTTTAGAGTCTCATTTTTATTCTAATGAAGGCTGCACTTTCATATCTTATCAACTACTATTTTTTCTTTGCCATTAAGTATATCATCTATAAACTTCATCTTTTCCTCCCCTTATGACAATTGCAAATGATAACATGACTTGAAGCAATTACTACCAAAAAATAAAAATTCTACACAAATGAATGGCTATTTGATCATATTTGGTTATTTCTGTAACACTGTTTCAGGGACATCTGAAGCATATAGGTAAACGGACTTTTGGATGAACAGGGAATACTGCAGAGCAATACCACAACACTTAATTGGAAGCTTTAGTTACTCAGGGGTTTGTTATACTGGGCTGACCTGTACAGAAGTCTAAGTTAAAAGAAGATCTGATTGTAATATCAACCAAGCTGACCACAGCATAAAAAACACAATCGTGCCACTTGTTAATGATTGGTGCAATGACATCCAGTTGCCCCACGCTTTCTACTAAATTGCAAAGTTGTTATAGTTTTTCTAACAATGAAGGTGGTGTAAATAATATCCATACCTTGCCATGGTCTTTACACACCCAAAAAAGTACTTTTTGTTAAGTATTAGGCACAAGAAACACTTCAGTGAATACTTTTCAGAGTAGCAGCCGTCTTAGTCTGTATTCGCAAAAAGAACAGGAGTACTTGTGGCACCTTAGAGACTAACAAATGTATTTCGGCATAAGCTTTCGTGGGCTACAGCTCACTTCTTCGGATGCATAGAATGGAACACACAGACAGGAGATATTTATACATACAGAGAACATGAAAAAGTGGAAGTACGCATGCCAACTGATTGGACTCTTACACTTGGTATGCGTACTTCCACCTTTTCATGTTCTCTGTATGTATAAGTATCTTCTGTCTGTGTGTTCCATTCTAAGCATCCGAAGAAGTGAGCTGTAGCCCATGAAAGCTTATGCTGAAATAAATTTGTTCGTCTCTAAGGTGCCACAAGTACTCCTATTCTTTTTTCAGTGAATACTGATTCACTTGCGCTATTTGAATACAAGAAGGGGAAATGTTACAAATGACCAGAACTATGAAAAACTCAGTGGTTTCATTTTGCAGTGGTTTCAGTGAACATTTTCTGTTTCATTTCACAACACCCGAGATCTGTTAGGCAGAAGGCCTGTACTCTAATTTGACCAAAGTAACAAAAATTCAACTCAACCTGTTACATAACATTGTTTATAAAAGTCAGCAAAGACAGACAGACTGGACTAGTTCAATCAAAAAGGTCTACTGAAACAACCCAAGGACTGTGGTGAGATCATGTCTGATACACCAGAAGAGCCTGCGACTGGAAATTAATGGACCAAAATTAGTGTGTTGGAAACTAGGCATAATGGTGGACAAAATAATAATAGGATGCACTATTTCAACTATCTCCCCCTTTTGGGATTCTTAAAAAAAGACTTGGTTGGGGATCAAATGGAGAATGGATTCCTGGGAGATTCCAGGAGGAAAGGGAGACAGGCCTCTGACTCTCTGTAGAGACCCTGTACTTTGCTTGCGAGCCTCAAGAATCATCAAATTATCATGACACCCACACCTTGGCACACCGTTGGGGAATCTGACCCTTCTGTACCTACAAGGACTCCAGCCTGATACATGTGAGATACTGCTCTATCTTCCCTTCCCATATCTGTTCCTTTCTGTCCTTCATTTTCTCCCCCCTGTCCAATCTCTTTCTCTTGGCTTTTCACCTGTTTGAGGTCTTTTTTTCAATATATATTTTTGCACATTAAATTTAATAGTGAAAATACTCACAGTCCCCCACTGAAGAAATAGTTCAAAGACATTAAGGGTGAAATAATTCAAGGCTGCAGTTCAACACAGTGCTACACCTGCCATAATAAGCTTATATTGGAATACATAGATTATTGTGTGAACTGGTGGCTGGTTTCTTACTCTTTAAAAACAGAATATTTTTTCTTTAGAAAATTATTATTGTAATTCATAAAGTGCTCACAGCATGCTGGACGAAATACAAGCAGGTACAAAGAAAAAATCCTTGCTAGAGCTGGTCAAAATTTTTCCATGGAACAGTTGCTTTTGGAAAGAATCATTGTATAAAATCACTTTATATACAGCCACACATCACACACACACACACACACACACACACACACACACACACACACACACACACACACACACACACACACAAAAGAATACTTAAAGGGGGTTTCTGGGTAATTTAGATTACTAATGGCCAATCTATTTGACAGAGGCAAGAGAGCTATTTCAAATCAACAGAGGTGCACAACTTTCTCAGAGGGTCAAGTAGTCAGATACACATTCACATGCATATCAGGAAAGATATCTATATTGCATATATAAAACAGTCATGCAGGTGTAAAAAGGATTACCACACTCCTAAATATGTCATTCAGCATGTAGAAGCAGACAGTGAAGACATTTTCTGTACACACCAATGATATATGTTAGAGACAGATGCTCTCTGTTAAATATCCAGAAACACTAGTTTAAAATGAATGAATCTCAGCTGGGTGTCAGTGTATTTGTAAATTGAAACTTTTTTTACCCATAAGCATTCCGGTATGTGACTAACATTAAATTATTGAAGCCATACTGTTAAAACAGCTTCTAGAGACAATTCTATTAGCAAACATGGTTAATTACCTGTCATAGTCTTGGCAAATCTCCCCAACAGCAACCAACGCCTTCAAATACTCATTAGGCTGATATGGGTGGATGTAGTGCAGAGAGCAGCTGTTCCTGGGATCTCCATTTGATGCCGTGAAATCTATAGCTACCTGGAAAAGAAAAGAAACAGCTGCGCTATGTAGATGTTATGGTGCATAGGTATGTCCAGATCTGCCACATTTCTTTATCATATAAAGTTGCTGGGTACCACAGTTTTTAAACAAAAATGAAACCAATTAATCAATTCTGCAATAACATTCCTTTTGTAGCACTGTCATATGCAGTGTAGAAATCAGCATAAAGAGCATCATTAGACTGGACATTCTATATTACAATTTTTTTTCTAGCTAAGAAACTATATGTGATGTGGATGCCTGTAATACAGCTGTTTAGGTTGTACACGTAAGTATAATACTGTTCTTTCCTGGATAAGAATGCCTGTTTTCTGGCTAACCCTTCAAAGGAAGTTATAAAATAAATTCAACCAAACCAAAACTATTATTACATTTATAAGTAAATGATAGTGTTATGATTTAGGTCTGAAATTATGCAAGTGGAAAAACAATGAATTACATAATTTTTTCCATTTAGTGAATTATATTCTAATATAAACCTATCTAATTAATTAGCTCTAAGTTCTCTGAGTTTAATTAAATTCTTTCCAGTCAGGTGATTCCCGGTCTATAAATCTGTCTCTAGTATAAAATCTGTACAGAGTCAAAATCCCTAAACAAAAATATTCTAAACTGGGTCAAATTCCTTTCTTCATTTCTTTGTTACTGTTTATTGTTTTTATTATCATAGTAAAAAAAGTCTAAGTAGCCCTTGTACGGTGCTTTTCATCTTCAAAGCATTTCATAATCATTAACTTAATTAACCCTCCTCATTTTGCAGATGGCAGAAAGCATAATGGTGGGCTCCAAGGCAAAAAAAAAAAAAAAAAGAAAAAGAAAAAGAAAAATCAAGTTAAGCACAGATTTTTATGCTCATTGTGGGTTGCAGGATTTTGTGCTCATTGTGGGTTGCAGGAGGCATCCAGCACTGAATTATGTTTTGATTAACCTTTTAAAAATTCTGGTTTTCCTTTTTGAAATTCTCTTTGTACTTCTTGGATGCTAATGACATTCCAGATGAATCATTCTGTGACATCACAATCAAAGACAGCGTGAGCTGGACTGACATTTCTGACATTTGCAACGTTGCATTTTGGGATCTCTTCAGTGAACCAATAGGAACCAAAGGATTTCACAGAGGGAAATATATTTTTTTTAACAACACATAGTAAGCGGTGGTATTCAGCAGAGAAATCTGTGCTTAACTCAGTTTTCAGTTTTGCTTCACAATTCACTTTTAAGTGACTTGCCCAAGGTGACAAAGGGAGTTGTGTCATACTTGGAACTAGAATCCAGAAAGTCTGGCTTCCAATCCTGTGCTCAGACCACTAGATGATATTTCCCTTTAGCAACATGTAGCTTCCCTGAAGAGCTCTATCACAGGCATCCATTCTGTGTTGGGGTATTTGTCTAAGGGTGGATTTTCAAAAGGTCTAAGTGATTTGGTAGCACAAGTCAAAAGGACTACCTTTAGGCACCTAGTTTTGAAAATGATGGCCTCTGTCTTGAATTTTAATGGAGGAATTTGTAGAAATTTTGGCAGAGATTTTCAAAGACAACAAGAGCTTTTGATACCCAGTTCTTATTAATTTTAATAGCTTTGGGGCATCCCAATCTATGGCTTTGAAAATCTCAGTCTTTGTCATTAAAAGTTGTGAGAGCCAATCAGAACTTTTAATCCTCACACCACTGATGCTCAGTTTCCACTCTGTGGTCCAGAATGTTGTTTGCAGATTCTGTTTCATGTTCGGTATCTCCTCCTCTTTAAATCTTTAAGAACTGGCCGCTTGATAGCTGACTGGAAGAATATATGTTTTGTCATGCTACCAATCAGTCCTTTGTTTGATCAGCCTAGGAACATCTCTGCTGCCATGACCAACTGCAGTCACCTCTATGACTAACATATCTATTACGAGAAATGAATATAATTTAGTGGGAAATGGGATTACCTTTCAGCCCCACTTCCCTATGTAAACCTATGCAGCTGTCCTGCCAGAGATTTTGTTAGTCCTGATTTTTTCCCCACAAGTTTCCCCTTGTGAACTAAGGTAATAAAGAGAAAATTCACCACTTTTTACCGTATATGCATAACATTTTGAACGTATACCATCAAGAAGCAAGCTGCCAGCTAGTCACACCTTTGAATAATGATCCTATTAAAATCTTCAGTGCCACAGCTATTGGAGATTGGGCTGTTGACAGCAAGTTGATAAGCACAACAAGAATAATAGCAGGAGACACACTCAGAACATTTTGAGCAGCTGTTCACATTGTACACATTGAGCCAGATTCTCATCTAGTGTAAACTGGCATACTTCCATTGATGTCAATGGAGCTACCCTGGTTTACACCAACTTAAGGTCGGACCCACTGAAAGAAAAAGAGAAAACAGGTATGGTGTGGGGGAAGAAAGAAGAGCCCTTACAAAGCAGGACATGAATTTATGGTCTTGTTTTCACAGAATAGAATGTTTAAAAAATTATATTCAGAAATGTTGAAACTTTTTGATAGAAAATTCCCAATCAGCTCTAGATTCTCCACCCAATACCAGGGCTTCTTATACCTTAGTAGGATGTAGGTATGAAAGGGAGTAGAGACGCTACACGGTGACTATGCCTATTGTTTAATCTTACCTGTGTCCATACATGGTCTCTCACATTTGTATGAATCCCAACAACCTTGTGTTCCTTGCAAAATATACTAGACCAAGGCCTGTGGGCCAATATTTTCAAAAGCACGTGTCTAAAAGTAGGAGTCTGATTCATATTTAGGCACTTAAATCAGTGGTCTGATTTTCAAAAATGCTAAGCACCAAGCAGCTCTCAACTGCTGATTTTCAAAGACAACAAGGCATCTGCTTTTGAAAATCTTGGCCTATGTATGCATATGATTATTTAGTAAAACATTTATATTTTCTCTGAAACAAAATTAACTTAAAGATGTTGCACAGATTACAAAAACATGATTGCTGTTCTACTCCTTACACAAACATTTTCTGATGTACCAGATTAAGAAGGAAGAGATGCTATAAACATGCTATAGAAGTTGGCCTTTTCACTGACAACCCCAAAAGAGACTCTTAATGAGGTTGGAGTGACATGCACCAGAGGGAATTGGACAAATCCTTTTTCTTGCAATGACTATTTGCCAAGGTCATGTGGTGCTTTTTAACCAGAAGTGATTGCAGGATGTCAGAATGAGCAGCAGGCTTAGTGAGCAACGCAGGCCTGTGGTCAGTGGTTTTGGGGGAGGAAAGGCAGGAACTCGATTGAAACACTTTTCTTTACTGGAAATTGTCCTTGTAGTACAGATTCACTTAATGCCTGTGTATTTACAGACTGTGAATACTCTCACTTCCTATTATGATGCTTTTATTAAACTTATGGTTTTGCTGCATGATACAATCTTCTCAGCAGGTATCAGCAAAAGAGACACATGCCCCATACACTGTATTCTGGGTAGAAGAGGGATACTCTCTCTTTCTTCCATCATTAACTACAATTACAGCTCCACCCACAAATGTGCAAAGCATAACATCAGCTGTTTTCTCTGAACACAGTAAGGTCTTTAAAAGCTTTTAAGCTTTAAAAAATGCACCTCTGGGGATATGGGGGGAATGAGTGATGAGTTCTCTTTTCTTGCGCTACTAATAACCTTCCACAAGCAACAACAATGCCACTCATATGCTGATGCATTCTGTTGCCAAGGTTCAGTTTTGACCGTGCCTCTTGCTGAGAGAAAGATTTCTACAGAAAGCCGAAATGATTTTTGCAACAGTTCCAAAACAGCAGCATGTAGCAGCTCTAGTTTCCTCATGTTCCTGTCTGACAATATAAGGCACTCAGTCTTGCATGGCAGGACCAAGCCTGCATGCATGTGGGGAATCTTTCTGATTCTAAATGAAAGAAACAGAAATTACGGCTGGAATTTGCTAGTCTAAACCCCCTGCCAAGGCAGGATTTTTTCCCTACAGCATATTTGCTTGTGTTTGGTCCAGTGCATCTTAAAATGTCCCAGGTGTTGGCACTTCCATCACCCCCACTGTTCAATATGGGTATCCCACAGCAAAAGATTATACATTCTTAGGAAGATTTTCATAATCTATGTAAAAGTGTTTTTAATGCACTGATAATTTCCTGCTTAACCTTCTACCAGGTCAGTCAGCAAATTATCAGCTTGTCCTATTGTCTTGACCTATCTGACCCAGAAGCAGTCCTGTACACTCTTTCAGTTCCAGCTCTTAACATGGGTGTTACACATCCTTTCTGCCATACTTCCTAAAGTGAAGAGAATTTCTTCTGAAAACCCATTCATTTTGCCAACTTCTACTGACTATTTCTCACACCTAGGAGGGAACTCTGTCAGCTCACTGATACAGACTTCTGCAATAAAAGCCTCACAGAAGTAACCAAGTGGAATCTGCGCTATTGATCACAAAATTCCCTAGAAGAACGTTTCTCAACAAGTCATTCTAAAAAACACAACAAAAAAAGTTTACTCTTGATTCTCTAAGATGTTCATTCTAACCATGAACTATGTAACCCCAATGGATGAACAACGTATCCCAAGAGCACACAGCATGATGTTACAAAAGCTCTCATTAGTGCTTTAAATTAGCAGGAACACTATATGATAGCTTTTTGTTCCCAAACCTATGCTTAGCATCCTAGCTTCCCTCCCCCCATGAAATGCCCTTTCAGATCACAGCTGCATTGTATTATCTGTACACTGCATGAACTCAAAGGAAACGTAATTAATCCTAAAACAAAAAGAGGGTTGGATGAATTACTACGAGTCTGTGAACTTTGCTTCTGTCTTAGCAAAGAAGAGAGCAATATATCACTGTGGTTTATCAGAACTCATTTCTATGTTGACATTAACATTCCATAATGGTGTACAAGAATTCAGAAAACCCAGTCAACTTTCTGATTACAGGATTATGGATTTCATAAATCTATAGTGTTTCAGCAAGCCATCTTTGACAAGTGCGAGTGTAGGAGCCTAAGTAATTAATGCAGAGTCAAACATCTCTGCACATCTTAACTGCAAGCTGCTAGATCATTAAAAAAGGCATGTGTTTATGCACTGATTACAAATAAATCACTGACATGAATTCCAAAACTAAATGGCATGGCATAGTCTTAGTATCTGTCCCCTTACTTGTGTACAGTTTCTATGCACTTGAGAGTGCAAATGATAAAACGTACACACGATGAATCCATTTGCATGTGAATGAATTGCACGGTGAAAAAATGACATTTTTGGTGCGAGAAAATTAAATAATTTGTGTACAGAAGTGACAGCGGGTGAAAAAATTTCACATGAACAAATTGGAGCAAGGTTGAGTCCCTTTTAAAAATGGTGATGTAGCAAAAATTATGATAATCATTGTACTGGATACTTAGATAAATAGTACCTGGGGACAAGGATAGTAGGTTGGAAGTGGAAGGCCTGAAAGGTCCAAGAATTAGATGTGGTTGGGTGTAGGTGGGTATGTAATATTTGGCTGAGAGGTGCAAGTAGACTGGTACGGGCCAGGCAGCATGGATGGGCTGGCTGGGGGAGGCCTCCAGCCCTGCCCCCTCTGCCTGAGGCCACCCACCCCTTTCGCCCAAGGCCTTGCCCCATATAGGTAAGTCTTTTATGATACTTTCACTTCTGGCTGAGGGATTGTTTTTCATTTTGACTTTTTTTTCCCCAGTACCAGAGCAACCTCAGCAGAGCTAGCATTTATGTCCTCATACATTTATGCATATTCTTCCAACCATTTCACTGAAAGCATGGAGTCCCAAGAGCTTTTCAACCAGAAATTTGGCCAGGAGGTCATACTGAATCGGAACTGACTTAAGCCTGGACACAACAAGAATGATCATATGACATTCTCAGTGATGACCCACACATACAGCTATTGACCCAGACTCTAGACCAGATCTTCAGCTCTCATACAACAGTGTAGGAACAATTCATGTCACTCAAACTATACTGATTTACACCAACTGAGGATCTGACCCTATATATATTACGGACTTTAGTTGCTGTGGTCTGACTGGTATTGCTGTAACATGCAAAATGAAAATGTTACATGTTTGAAAAATCATGCTGTGATCATAGTTTATTTTATAGTCACAAAATATTTTACAAGAAGAGTTTAGCAATTTGTTAATACATTTACAAAATGGCAGGTCAGATCATTTTTTCACCGTGAAAGTGATGAATTTAGTGTTTAAAAAGAGTTCTTTTCATTAAGGTAAACGAAATTACAGTAGGAAAACACTTACTGTAAACTGTATTTGGCATCCACCCATGATGTAATCTAAGAAAGAATGCATCTTGTGGATCTGGAAATAAGAAAGCAAAGACATTCAGATGAACTGTGTATTGCTAAAAGATCCAGACTTTGAGATAGCTTGTTTAAGGAAAAATAAAACATCGGTGGGAATGGCATGGGAGAAATCAGAGATAGAGGGAGAGATTTAAAGCTAAGTTAAGAGAGGAACAAAGAAAGATGAGAAAGCATCACAAACCATTCTGAAACCACCAAAATTATTTACGCACATCAAGGAGAAAACAGAACAGCACTCCTCTGCCTGAAGTCAATGGGTATTTTGCCATTGATTTAAGAGAGAGGAGCAGGCATTTTTTTGAATTCAGAGATATGACTTTGAAAGAATGGGAAGGGAAACATATCACATATATGGTCATCCTGGTGAACTTTGATGTATGGATGCATAATTGCATTGTATGGCATATTTGATTGCTTACTGGTATTATACAACAACAGGAAGGAGGGATTGGGGAATGTTGATTGTGTGCACACTAGTTCTTCTACAAGGCTGTGTACGGGGAGACTATGGAAAACCAGTAAAGTGCCTGAAACCACTATGGCTTATTGTTAAAGACAGCCTAGTCAGCAAGCTGTTACAAGCAAGTCTCAGCTTGACCAAGGCAGGAGAGGAGGAGGATTTAGGGTGCCACCAAAAGGGCAGCTTGACTCCACGTCCTTCCTGAACAGAACTGAGTTAAAATTGCTGATACATGCATTTTCAAAGAGTAGGATATGCCCCAGGAATGTCTATTGAGGTCTTAAGGCTGCAAGTTCTTGAAAGACCCACACCTGGTTAATCAATAATCAGAAGGAACCTCTTACTTGAAACTGCTTACTTAACAAGGTTTCTTTAATTACTAATGTATAAATAAGGGAAAAAAGCTTGAGACAGGTGGGACTTGTTTCAGGACTGGCCTCTCCCTCTGGATGCATCTTGTGTTCCCCAGCGGCAGACGGGCTGCCACTGTTATCACTCGAAAGCCACACTCAACTTTGGTAATTATCAAGGGTTGGGGGTGTTTTACTAACTTGTTGTGGACATGTGTAAGTGCTTGAGACTAGTAAAGTTTAGCTGTAAGTGAAAGCACTCTTGTGTTGTCCTGTTTGTGCCAGCTATCTATCAGTCGGACAGCCGTGTCTCCCCTGATTTATTTCTTGACACCTCCTTGCACAGAGTAAAGTTACCAAGAGCTTTGAGTTGAAAGAACCCCAGGTAACAGCTGTAGTATTTTTCCTTTATTGAGGGGCTCCATTTCTATTACTCCTTTATTCCCCGAAATACTTGGTTTTATGCAATCTTCATTGGTTATTTGACAAAGACATTGTTAAACACTAGAATGAAATAAGTTCTAAAGTCCCCTCAATCGGCAAACTTACCTTAAAGTTCCCAGAAAAAAACTATGTTAAGGTGGAGTTAACACTGAGAGCAATTTAGGGTATAACACATTACAGGAATGTGTTAATTATCCCCAAAACAAACATCATAAATCAGAGAATTCATCGGTAAGGGTACATTTAAAAGAAATCCCAATATGTTAAGGTATGGATATTTAGGGCACCCAAACAACCTTAACTCTGCTTAACAGGAACACTGTGTAATAGTCACATGTTTATGGTTACAACATTTTAGTGTCTAATCCCAGTGAGATTCAATTGATTTTTTAATTCCCTTCCCTCGCCCAATAGTGTCACTATGCAGGACACTTAAGGTTAAGAAAATGTTGAAGGAAGGTAGTTTTTCACAGAATTCTCTGAAAAAGAACATTATCTGTCAGCCTCTGCTAAAAGAGAAACTTTCCATTATGAAGATTAATGGCAACAAATGACAATTAATCCTAAAACATTTTCTTCAGAGATAGCCTTGGCACAAGATTTCAGTGACTTGTTAGTGTATGGGAAGTTTTAAGTGTCTGAGTTACTTCATTCTTAAGATCATTTGGACAGGGGCGGGTGGAGGAGGGGAGGAGAGGCGGGGGAGTGGGGCAGGTGTGACAGACATTCATGGATTCCAAGATCAGGGGCCCTTGTGATCATCTGGTCTGACCTCCTTGTATAACACAGGCCAGAGAACTTCCCCAAAATAATTCCTAGAGCAGATTTTTTAGAAAAATATTCAACTCTGATTTTAAAAATTGTCTGTGATGTAGAAGCCAACACTACCCTTGGTAAATTTTTCCAATGGTTAATTCATCTCACTGTTAAGAATGTATTCCTTCTTTTCAGTCTGAATGTATCTAGCTTCAATTTACAGTCATTGGATAGTGATATACCTTCTTCACTAGACTGAAGAACCTATTATTAAATATTTGCTCCCTGTGTAGGTACTTACAGACTGTAATTAAGTCACTCCTTAACCTACTTTTTGTGAAGCTGAATAAATTGAGCTCCTTGAGTCTATCACTTATTCAGCAAGTTTTCTAATCTTTTAATAATTCTTGTAGCTCTTCTCTGAATCTTCGCCAATTTTTCAACATCCTTCTTGAATTGTGGACGCCAGTGTCACCAGTGCCAAATACAAAGGTAAAATAACTTCTCTACTCCTACTCAAGATTCCCGTGTAAGTAACCAAGGATTGCATTAGCCCTTTTAGCCACAGCATCACACTGGGAGCCACGGGTGCTGAAACTATTTCTATAGTGTGGGTGCTGAGAGCCACTGAGCCAAACAGTAAACCCTGTGTATGATGGAAACTACTTCAAGGCAGGGGGGTTGCAGCACCCTGAGTTCCAGCACCTATGCTGGGAGCTTATGTTCAGCTAATTATCCACCATGACTCTCAAGTCTTTTCAGGGTCACCACTTTGCAGGATAGAGTCCCCAGTCCTCAGTACGGCCTTCATTCTTTGCTCCTAGATGTATACATGTACAGTACATTATACATATACATGTACTGAAATGCATATTTTTTGCTTGCACTCAGTTTACCAAGCAACCCAGATCGTTCTGTGTTATAGACCTGTCCTCTTCATTATTTACCACTCCCCCAATTTTTGTGTCACCTGCAAACTTTGTCAGCAATGATTTCATGTTTTCTTCCAGGTTATTGATAAAAATGTTAAATAGTGAAGGGTCAAGAACAGATTCCTACGGAACCCTACTAGAAACACACCTGCTTAACAAGGACTCCTGATTTAAAATTACATTTTGAGACCTATCAGTTAGACAAATTTTAATCTAGCTAATATGTGCCATATTAATTTTATTTCATTCTAGTTTTTAAATTGAAATGTAATGCAGTACCAAGTTCAACACATTATGGAAGTACATCAACACTATTAACTTTTATCAACCAAATGTTATCTTATCAAAAAAAGGTATCAATTTAGTTTGACAGGATCAATTTTTCATAATACCATGTTGATTGTCATCAATAATATTGCCCTCCTTTAATTCTTTATTGATCGAGTCATGTATCAGCTACATATTTGCATGGGATCAGTGTCAAACGGACAGACCTATAATTACCTTGCTTATCCTATTTCCCCTTTTAAAATACTGGCACAACATGAGGTTTCCTGTAGTCTTCTGGAACTTCCCGTGTTCCAAGATGTATTGAAAAATCACATTTACAGTGCAGTGAGCTTCTCAGCTAGCTCTCTTAAAACTCTTCAACACAAACTATCTGAACTTGCTGATTTGAAAATGTCTAACTTTAGCAGTATCTGTTTAACATCCTCTTTACATTCTAGTGGATTGAAAAGAGTGATCTCATCACATGATAGGGCTACACCAAATACGTAACAGAAATATTTATTGAACCCTTCTGCTTCTTCTGCATTATTACCGATAGTTCTACCATTTCCATCTAGTAATGGAAATGACCACAGGGTGCAGCATTTCTGAAAGGAACCACTTTAAAATTAATTTTAACTTAATGTAATTAACCTATTTACTGTAAGCTCTCAGAAAAGTCACTCTAAACTCTAAAAGAAAGAGATGTAATTTTGGGGAGAGTACGATGTAACAAAGTGGTTGAACCTCTCCTTTCAGTGCAATATTTTTTTATGGGGTAAATACCAGCTTCTCCATAGTAATGCTCTCCTTTGAACAGTGAATCTATAAATATGGCATTAGAAAATTGGTGATTTCCATATCAGTTGCACTCAGTTTACAGGTAAAATATGTTTTTACAGCTTTCAGCCCCTCAAACTCAACCTAGGTTCTGACTCAAGCTTCCTTCTTCAGCTTCTGATGACAGTTTTGTTGTATTTTTTATACGATATGCCTAAGAAAGGACAGACTGCCAGAACCCAAATAGCTTCCCTTTGCCCTTCCCAGGTTACAATTTTTAGCTCCACACTTTAGATTTTCTTTGTTGGCTCCATTTCCAAAAAATCTTTATAGATACAGTATTAATAACTGGGGGAGGAATAGATAAAGTATTCTTCCAAATGCCGGTACCTTGCACTGGTTAAGAATGACAATGCCTGAATTCTTGTAACTCTTCTTCTTTGCTCTGTACTTGGGGTTTATGCACTCCCACTGTACCTGTGAAAACACCAATCACTGCATGAAAGAAAATTCATGTAAACAAACTGAATTAATTAAGGTTGCATGGTATGTTCTCTATAGTTGATTAAGCCCCATCAAATGGTCCAAAGACAAAGACGGCTAAACATTAACTGTACAAGGAGTGATCTTAACCTAGTCCCAGGCCATGAGCAAACACCTACTTTCTGGTATGCAAATATATGCATAGTACTCAGACAGACATCTAACTACCCAGATCTGTGTACACACATGCAGGTTTTACATGTGAAGGTTTTTAAAAAGAGATCATTTCAGAAAAAGTGGCTCCACATATAAATAAAAATGATTGGGGGAAATTGTCTGATACTCGACATTAAATACATTACCCCTACGTAGTAATACAGGGGCAGGCAACCTGCGGCACGCAGGCTGATTTTCAGTGTCACTCACACTGCCCAGGTCCTGGCCACCGGTCCGGGGGCTCTGCATTTTAATTTAATTTTAAATGAAGCTTCTTGAACATTTAAAAAACTTTATTTACTTTACATACAACAATAGATGGTTATACATTATAGACTTATAGAAAGATACCTTCTGAAAACATTAAAATGTATTACTGGCACGTGAAACCTTAAATTAGAGTGAATAAATGAAGACTCGGCACACCACTTCTGAAAGGCTGCCGACCCCTGTATTAATATAACCTTGAGGGTTTGCATTAAACGACTAAGAACACAGCAATTCAGACCTGAGATTGAAGTACTTTCCTCAACCCCTTTTGTTGTAAATAGATCCTTGAAAGTGCAATATTAAATGCTGTAGATAGCATGAGAAAATAAGAAGTTAAAAATAAGAAGCTAATCTAAGTACGTAAAAGAAGGAGATTAAATAACCACTGCCACATAGTGCTAGCTGGAATGTTTTCAACTAAATTGTTTTTGTTGAAATATGTTGCTTTGTTGAAGCTGAAATGTTTTGCAGCAGAAACATCAATTTCAACTTAAAAGTTACTTGGTTTTGCTAGTTTAAGACAGACCAAATGTTCAAACTTTGAACTCTAAGTAGTACCTTCAAAATTATGCATACATGCCTCTGCACAAGCATAACACACATTTGCATGTGCAAATACCTGTCTGCATATGTCCCATTTTGCATGAGCTATTACATATGCACACTTAGGGTCTGAGCTTTGAAAAAATATTGTCTTTAATGTTATTTGAGGAGCGTTTTTTTTAAAATGGGGGGAAACACTCAAGGAAATGAGTGTGTACTGACATGGCGCCAGGCAAGATGAAAAATCCATCCACAAAAGGGGCCATTTTTTAAATTGAATGAGATTGGCTTGAAGTTACTGTATTTTGTGCATTTGTGGAAGAAATAATTAATTAGGTCCTGACTCTGCATACTCTGCACATCCATACTTAAGGATGTGATGCATTTTAAGCATGTAGATAGTCCCCTTGACTTCAACAGTCTTTAGGCAAAACCCTAAGAGCAATTGTGACAGCCACCATCTTAGCCAACACAGTGAAGATTGAACTCAGGACTTCCAGAACTAAAAGCATAAGTGGCTTTATTTTGAGCTAAAGATCCAAGCTGCTGCACTGAGGGACTGTAACAACTCATATTCTCTGTGGATCAGCACAGCGGAGGCCTTGTAACACACACTCACTGGTGAATTACACAATTACTTTGAATATTCAGCATTTCAAAATCAGGATTTCTCTCAGAATATCTAATGGGGAAGGGAAGGATATTGCTTTAGAGCAATGTGAGACCTTCTCTTCACCAAGGGCTAACTGTGCTCCCTGTACTGCACTCCTAACCTTGTGGCTCCTGGAAACAGGTGACCTAGCTGATAACAGAAAGAGAAAAAGTTTAACAAGAAAAATATTTCCAAGCTGTATGAAGTACAGCTGCCTACACCCTAGTTTGCCCTACACCTCAATTATTTGTCTTGTGAAATGAATTTTCCAACTGAGGTAACAGGCAGACACAGGACCACATGTTCCTGGGAAATTCTCCAGCAACTGCTTTTCTGTTCTCAGGAGGATAGTTCAGGCTCCCAAAAAAATCTAACAGAATTCTCCCTGACAGGAGATGGCAGCAAAGTAGAGGGAAGAAATGTAATTGCAATGCAAAAACATTGATCACTCGTCTCTGAGTATATTTTACATTAAACTATCTTCACTGGTAGCAGCTATCCTATAAACTTATTGGATGCATTTATAAAAAGAAATTGCTTAGTTTACCAATTGCAATGGAGGCAGTGGTGTCTAGTGGAGAGGGCAAAATATAGGAGCTAGGAGTTCTAATCCCAACTCTGATACTGAATTTCACCAAACAGATCATCACAAACCTCACCACCTTCCACTCCAAGTGCAAGATGTACTTCTTTGACTTTGCCTTCTCCAGGATAAACTCATAGCAGTATATGCATTTTAAAAAAATAACAGTACAGTGTACATACAATTCTCCCTTGGGGAGAGGATGAACCACACATAATAGACGTTAGTCACTTAAGGCATTTCAGTGCTTAATGCCCTTCAGGAAGGTGTTCAGCTTCTATGACGGTTTGGGTGGTAGAAGAACATACAGAATAGAATAGTAGTGTGCCCTTGGGTAAGTCACTTAACTTTTCTGTGCAGCAGTAAAATGTGGATAATAATGCTTACCCAGCTTTGTAAAGCACTTTGAGATCTATGGATGATATTCTACATAATTCTGAAGTATTATTAAAATATGAAATGTACAGGCAATGAAAACCTAACTGATCAGTTGGTCTCACAAGCCAAATAAATAATCATCTTAGGAAATTCCTGTCAAGTGAACAAACAAAAGGGAAGAATACATTTTCATCAGGTAAATACACTAAATGATGTTTTGGTGAACTGAAAAGCTTTTGTAAAATAAAAAATGTTTAAGCTCCCAGATCGTGGGTCGACTTAAAAATGACAATTTTAAAATAAAACTCACTTTCTCCTTTACCTACCTGCCAAGATCTGATCCCAGAGCTCCACATTTACACAGCAGGAGCTGATTATATGACAAGCACCATTTTCTAAAATTCCTATTTAATCCTTGCCGTATCATCAGCTCTTCTTGGAGGAACAGAATCCTCAGCACAGGTTTTGACAGGTAAGAAATGATGCAAATTGTTTTGAATATTTTGCTTTCACTGCTAAGACAAGTTTGTTTTTTTAATGTACTCCTACATTCTGCTATTGATATGGTATCTGTCACATTTGTTAATGATTCATTTTCATCATTTAAATTAACCTTTCAGCTGAGAGGTAACTAATACGAGAGTCTATACTCTGACATTATTGTTAACCATTGTAAAACTTAGATTCATCATTCTAATAGTGTGCCAGTTAACATTTCTGCCATATGCCTGACAGCTCTGTGAACTCTTTTCTTGTCATGAAACAGGAGGCAATATGACTTCACTGCTTCCTGCTAGTTTATTACAAGAGCGGCGCAAAAGATTTTATAATGAAAACCCAAATGTAGCCTGGTTTGAGGTTTCTTTAGAAACCTCAGCGGCAATCCAGGTTGAGGGAAACAACTAAGTGAACCTGAGCTGTTTTAAGAAAACTTGAACCAGATTGTGTTTTTGGATTTTTCCCCCCTTTTTTGCCCCCTGCCCTCCATGAAATTTGGCAAAATAATGCTGACACCTGTAAGGTAGTCATATTTCTAAACTTCCATTCTCTGAAATGTGAGACCCAGCTCACCACAACAAGGGACACTACTCCCTGAAATAAAGGACATTGTTTGCTTTCTCAAATGTTCCTTCTCTTACCCTACCAACCCCTCAGAAGTGGGGTGAAAAATTATGGGTCCCACTGAGACACTTCTTCCCATACACATGTAAAGGAGAGAGACAGTGTCTACATTTGGCCCATGCGTCAAGAAAACTTCCTAAATGTACACATTTAAAGAATAGAATTTTTGAGCAGCATACTTCCAGAAATGGCATTGGCCAATATATCAAATCAATAAAGGTACCAGACTGAAGGGGTTCCATGTACCCTGAGGCAAGAGAAACTGTGACACAGAGCTTTTGTTTTCACTTAGGGCCTCTGCTCACATCAGATATACCCCAGGAAAACGCATGTGAGGAATATGAAGTATGAAGCCAGAGTAAGTGACACTCATCCAAAATGGACCATCATCAATGTGTATTTTCTCCAAATAATTCCCTTTTTATTTCTTTATTTTTAATTTCCTCTTTCTTTTAGTGAATTGCTGCCGAGACAAAAAATAACCCTTTATTATGTCAATGTCCTATTTAATATGTCATCCTGTTGACTCCAGGTGAGCAATTTGCTTTCAGGGCAGATTCATTCCTGCTGGTGCCCAAGGTTCAAATTGCACCTCTCTGTGCCAGTAAGGGTCATTACATTCCCCGCCTCCCCTCAGGAGGACAGGTGGTGTTTGCACACTGCTATCTGCTGGGGGTGCCCACCATGGGTAGGCTGGCTGCTTTTAATCTCTGCCAGGGCTCCACAGGAGACTCGCAGGTGCAGACTGCAGTAAATATCAGTGCATCCTCTGTTTTCTTGACCAAGACGCTAAAGCGTAGCCAGCACTTCTGGAGCTGTGCTGGCTGCCTGAAGATTACTGATGCACTGTGCTTTTGCAGCCCCCTTTTTCTGCTACCAAGGGCCTGGCTTCTGACAGTGCAGACCATTGAGTGGATTTGACCTTCTGATGTTAAAAAGAGAAGTGGAGCTGTCTACTAAAACTGGGCAAATTGAGACTTGCCTTGGTACATTACTAAAGTCACTAACTGCTTTACTGTCTTACACATGCCCACTTATGCAAGTGCAGTAGAACCCTGACCATCTGAAGGGTTTGGGACAACATTCAGGAGTTTGGATAGAGGGGGGACGTTTGAGCGGGCTTTGAGGCCCCCTCCTACACCACCTTAGAACCTCATGTATTGGAATTTCCAGAGAGAGAGGGCAGGGTTTTGTCTGACAGAACATTCTAATGAATGAGGCACATACAATGGAAATTCTATGGGGGAGTTAAATAATCTTGTGGAAATGCCAGAGGAGATAGTAGATGTAGGAAGGTTTCTCCCTTCCCTAATTTTTTCTTTGTAAATACAGAGACAGATTTTTCTATTACATAATTTCTCCCACTGCATTAGGGTCCAGGTGGTTTATGTTTCTATGGCTTTTTTCCAATCCATCTGGTGCTATTGCCTCTATTTTCAAAATTGTGTGATTTTTGTTTTATTTTTAATTAGAGGAGGATTTCCCCCAGTTCAACTGTGAACAGTTCTGCCAATTAATCTTTATCATTCTTTTCCATTCTGCTTTTTAAGTGGCTCGGTTATTTAATGCATTAATAAATGTTATAAAACAACTGCACAATATAGGCCCCAATTCAGGAAAGCATCTTTATTCAGAACAGCACTTAAGCACATGCTAAACTTTAAGCATGTACTTAACATCTCACTGAAATCAATGCTGTCCTGGATAAGGGTAGAGTTAAGTATGTGTTTAAGTGCCTGTCCTGAATTGGGGCCATTGAGATGAAAGCTATGGTTAAATTGTGAAGGGACAGTTTTGGAATGATAAGACTCAAGGAAAGGTGAAATAGAGGGACAGGATATGTTTTGCAGATGTTTGTTAGAGGTTCAGTTTTTTTAAAACAACCCTGATATGCGTTCTCCTAAATAATGTTTAGCATCTGCTGTAAAAACAGGAGTCTTTCTCTTTAAAGTAGAGGTGTTGTTTTGAGATGTGAGATGTCTGCCTGTCATATAAGGGGAATGAGATTTGGGAAATGATTTTAATAACTTCATAAGCCTGTGACAGTACAACTCTCCCCGTACCATGCTGGGGATTAAAATGAACTTCGTAAAATTGCTCTTTGTTGTTTCTCCCCTCATAGCACAGAATACTACATTAATCCGTCTGGGTCAGCCTGGATGTTATGGATCCCATGTCTCTGATGCCTTCCCATAAGCTTTATGGTTCAGACTGTCTCTGATAATTCTTGTATGTGTCATTTCTGGTGACAGAGCATCTCTCTTTTGAAGAAATTTCCATCAGGGATGCACACATTTGGCCAATATTATGTGCTCCTTCTCCTGCTCATAGACATTTACTTAAAGCTGCTGTTTTTTCACCAGGCTGGCCTTGCTAATATTATTCAGCTTGGTACCTGCCCCCTCTTTGTGAAAGCTCTCATTCCACTCAAACTCACTTTATGATTAATTTTCGACATGCACCAATGCAATCTAGTAATTGCTCTAAAACGTATGAGGCCAATTCAACCCTGGTGTAAGTGGATCTAGCTCCACTGACTCAATTTGGCCCTGTAAGGACATTTGGATCAGGCTCCATATTAAGGCTCCATTTAAATGATTTATAAAGGGTTAGTAAATGGCTGATTGATGTTAGAAGCATACTGCAAACATGAGTCACGTGTTATAGCACAGATGCTATAAACACATCTGCAGATGTTATAAGCAACCTACTCTCTTGTTAGACTCTGTACCAACTGGTTAGCCATTTATTAACCTTATTTATAAATAGAACCTTAATATAAAGTGTGAAACAAGTTTGTTTCGCACTTTCAGCTTGATTCCGAAATTTCCATTAGAGCAGTCACTAAAACACGGCCAGCAGTCTAGGGGTCCAACATTATTAATTCCCACACAGATAATTTATCAACACTAATGGCTCTAGGATTAAATAATAATAGGAAATGACAACTTCTCAAATTAGATATGCCAAATCATTTATCATTTTCAATAACTGCCATCAACCCCAATTTGTGAGGCTCCCACAGACATAAAGAAGTGGAATTATTAATGAGGTAATAATTAAATTTTCTCTTAGGAACTGTAATTCATAAGAAACTGGTTAGTTACATCGTGATGATTTCCAATCAGAGCTGTTGGCAGCAAAGGCAGGGCAAGCAATGGGGAAAGGTGCAGGGAAAGAGAGAAAAATGACACTCAACCAGTAAAAGGTCTTTGGCCATCAGGTGAGTGTTCTCTCTCTTCCCAGGCTGTGAGATTGGTTTGCAGTTGCATTCCAGCAGCTGATAGAACTTATATGATTAGACTTGCATGAATATAAATAAGAGAAAGAAATTTGCCTGGAAATAGAATTAGAAGGAGAGACGAGTTGTATTGGGTACGTAATTACAGTAACAGTGGCACCTCCCCTTTTTGCTGCTTTCATTTTCAGAACATCTTGTCCAGATAATAATAGGATATGCAGTGGCACTGCAGGATCGGTCAGTTAGTTCAAATATCCTTCCCAGAAGCAGACTGGCAACTTTCTGGATCTGAGTGTTGCTAATAAGTCAGTCTTGTGATGGGAAGGTCAGCTGCCCTGGGAGGGATAAGAAACTTGCTCAGAAATTCCAATTAACTTTAACTCATCTCCAGTTTCTGCTGAAACCATTAGTGATTTTTTAATTTAGTGTAATGCCTGCTGAGGAACATGGCTGGGAAATAACTCAATGTTTTAATGTACCCATTGTTAGGCATCTTAACAGCGTGCAATAAGAACACAACAAAACATTTAAAATGGAAATTAAAGAACCAATTACTCCCACATGGAAAATATCCAATGGATTTCATGAGGGTCAGAATTTTACCTTAAATGAAAATAAAAAAATGGAATTTCAAGGGTGTTTTCTATATGTTTATAAATACTCTAATATTAAAGGAAACAACATTGCCTTCAAGATTATAGACTGTGCTTTATACACTGATGCACTGAGTTCCACTGGTCCTAGACCATCCTTGATTCTACCCTGTTCCTGCTCCAAACACAGTTTTCACATTTCATTGTATTTGCTCTTAGTAAAATCTCTAATGACTCAATCCTGGCCAAATCTCAGGGCTGTCCCTTTTCATCTTCCCTAATCTCTCAAGTTGTTTTGTACACCACTGACCACTCTCTGATTCTTAAAACTCTGTCCTCCATCAGTTTCTGCAGCTCTGTCCTCTCATGAGTCTCCTCCTACTTCTCCAGTGGCTACTTCAGTGTCTTGTTGGGTGGATCTTCCAACTGCCTCTTCATTGGATGTTCCCCAAGGTTGTGCCCTTGGTCTCCTGCTTTTGTCTCGCTAGACCCCATCTGTAGATGCTCTTATCCACAAGCATCAATTAATACCTTCAACAACAACCCACTAAGCTAGCTATCTACTGCTTCCCACCATGCAACCCACATCTCAGCTTGTCTGGCATTTCCTCAGAGAAATCAAGATGGTAACATAAGCTCGACAGAGTCAAAATTGAACACAAAACCCAGGTCAACTTTCCGCTCTCCTTCATACCTCTATTACTGTGGATTACA